>NC_082732.1:22589413-22899393 GCF_030144855.1 Hypanus sabinus
GCTAACTCGAATTGCTAGCATCCTAATCCCACAACAATTAATCTGATTGTGACAAAGGGTCTAAGTGGATTTCTCAGCGCACAACCCTGTCCCTAGATTAACACACAAACAATATCAACCCCAGAATATGTACTCAAAGGAAATTATGAGTGATGCTCCCAGATAAATTAAGTCACTGGACCATTCCCTTTATAGAAGTTTAATCTATTCCTGGTCTTCGTTAAAACTGACTAGACCTTGGCCTCAATGCCTCCTTGTGCAATTATCTCATTTGCAGACCCCAGTCAGTTCGGATTGGCAACAACATCTCCATCAGCAAAGGTGCACTACATTAAACTGTGTGTTTAGTCTGCTGCTCTACTCACTTTACTCTTGCGACTGTGTGGCTAAACACAGCTGCAATGCCTTATTCAAATTTGCTGATGACACCACTGTCGTAGGCCAAATCAAAGATGTTGATGAAGCAGCATATAGGAGGGAGGTTGAAAATATGGTTAAGTGGTGTTATAACACCAACCTCTTATTCAATGTCAGCAAGACCAAGGAACTAGTTACAGACTTCAGAAGGAAACCAGGGGTACATAAGCCAGTTTTTCATCATAGGATCAGAGTTGGAGAGAGTTAGCAACTTTAAATTCCTAGGTGTTACTATTTTGGAGAAACTGTTCTGGGCCCAGAATGCAAGTGCAATTATGAAGAAAGCACAGCACCAGCTCTACTTCCTTAGTGTCTGCTGAGATTCAGCATGACATTAAAACTGTCACAAACTTCTACAGATGTGTTGTGGAAAGTTATTGACTGACTATATCACAGCCTAGTAGGGAAACACCAATGTCCTTGAATAGAAAATTCTACAAAAAGTAGTGGATACAACCCCGTCTATCATGAAGAAAGCCCTCCCAACCATTGAGCACATCTACATGAAATACTTGCAGGAAAGCAGCAGCCATCAAGGACCCCCTCCGCCCAGGAGGTGTTCTCTTCTCGCTGCTGCCTCAGGAAGGTGTAAGAGCCTCCAGGTTCAAGAATAGCTGCTACCCCTCAACCATCAGATTCTTGAACAAAATTGGATAACTTCACTCAAATTCACTTGCCCCACTGTTGAAATGTCCCACAATCAGTGGATTGGATTCTTTTCCAAGGGCTCTTCATCGCATGTTCTCAATGCTTATTGCTTTTTTTAAACATTTTTTTTGTACTTGCACAGTTTATTGTCTTCTGCACTCTAGTTGAATGCCCTAGTTGGGTGGTCTTCCATTGATTCTGTTATGATTATTAGTCATAGATTTATGAAGTATGCCCACAAGAAAATGAATCTCAAGGTTGTATATGATAACATAAATGTATTTTCATAATATAATTTACTTTGAACTTGGGACTTTATAGTAAGCTATCAAATGTTAATATCAAAATTTGTCCTTACAATACAGTTCACACAGAAACAAAAATGTTTCCATAGTAATACTATGCAATGTTACGCTAATGCAAGGACATTAATCTACTTTCACAAAGGCACAATACATGTCTGTCACATGCAATAATTCACACTAAAAATAGTACTCATAACACAATGTACTCCGCTTCTGCACACTTCACACTTCACCTCCAGACAGCAGTTTGTTCAGTTGTGCAGTATCCAGATTTCAACACCATCTGCTAGTATAATAGTGTTACATTTAGTATACTGGGTTTAGATGAACCGTCAATGCCCTAGTCTATTAGCTGTAAAGACTAGATTTAATACTCTTTTACAGTATACATTCAAGGTAACCAGTCCAAGTGATACCACATTGAAGTTGGCAGCAAAATCAGTGCATGGTGTCTGATATGCCACACATTACTTTAAAGTTAGCAAATTGAGATCTCTTTTGCGTAGACCTTTCATCACATTGAAGTGAATTTTCATCATTATTCTTAATATTACGTATATTAGAGTAGTTTATGGTGGTTGCAAAAGGCAACTAAGTAAAAATGCAATTGTTATATAAGGATCAATTATCTGTTATGACTGTGTAGAGAAACAAGAAACTGATTATCAGTGATTATATTATAATGCCTGGGTCATTGGAGTATTTTCCTATATGATTCTATTTCATCTTTCTGTTTCCCATAATTATAACCTTGAAACAAAAAAAATGCACTATCTAGTTTTGGTTTAGAATTCTATTTAAGCAGTGGTAGTAACGTTGCCTTATTTATTGGTTTACTACAAATTCTGGATCTCCTGAAATAGTGCCAAAAATTTTGATTATACTGCACTATCCTACCCTGCTTCTGCTCTAGAGGAAGAATTGTCCTACCCTAAATTTTAAGGCTTTTTTAATACTTACTTTTCTACATCTTTAATCTAAAGATTTTTGGCCCATTTTGTTAATCTTGTATTCCAGGTAACTTAAAAATCTATTCAAGAATATTAACTATTGTTCAGTTGAAAACTCCATTAAGAAAATCCTATTCCGTTGCAATTGTCATTTACAACTAAATAATTGTGTACAGCATTTTGCTTTTAAAGGACGTTTGTGCTGTGTCTCATTGAGTAAATCCTATTGTAATTCATTTAAGTTGTTGGCAGTATACTTGTGTATCTGGTCCAGGAAAATTCTTAGTGTTTGCTGTATATTTATGACTAAATATAGACATTTTTGAGGGTAGATGTATATAGTATAAATGTTGTGGTCAATAACAAGCTTGATCGTGTAGTGCATAGACAAGGCCATTTCCCTTATCCAACTCATTCAAAGCCTAATCCGATTCTTTGCTCTATGTTCCTGTTTAATTATTTCATTCTATTGTGCAATTTGGACATTGGTATCCTGGATGCTGGGCAGACTAGTTTACATAGTTTACAACATTTTGCAACTTTTTCCAATCCTGTGCAATGGCCCCTCCATACCAGACAATCAATGCTTTCACTTCCATTGTTGATGAAGGCACCTCAACTGACAGCAATAATATTTAATTGTTTTAAATCTCATTTCCCCCTTGGCTCCAACAAAAACAATCACATTGTATTTTCTATAGTGGAGCTAAAAAAGTGCTCTAATCAGTATTTCAAACAAATTTACTTTGTTTACTGTGTTACATTCTTTTTTAATTCCTGATTGCTCTTTTAAATTGTTCATTATGTACATTTGTACTCTAAGAAAACATTTTTGAGGCAGGTCTTTTGGTCCACATTAATACATTTTCATTGTGTGTATGCTCCCTCGTTTTTAATTCAACTTATCCACAATAAATTATATTGTTTCACAATTGTCTGCTCTCTAACCTGCCAATGTCCTTTTGAAAGCTGCCTCTGACTGTAAATTTATCATCCTTTTGTATCATAAACAAATTAAGATTTGACTTTTTCCCCAATCTCTTGACAGATTGATGTAAATATGATCCTGGGCGGTGTCTCAATGTTGAGTGTAACATGCTTCCATTTTAGTTCTGAGGTTACTGAAGTCCATGTGGGAACCACAGATTGAGTAGAAGGTACCTGACCAGATGGGTGAGTGGGTAGCAGATAAGATGCTATTCTTTTACTGCTCTCTGTTCTGGAATTTTGTATATTCCTGATGTATGCGAATAAGATTTCTTAATGCCATCCAAAATGCTCCCCTCCATTCTGAGCAGTCTTATACCCTCCACTCTAGCAGACATCTTGTTGATGACATTCTGCATTGGGGCAAGGGTTATTGGAAAAAGTGGAGCAATGACACATCCTTGACAGTCTTCACTGAGATTGTGGATTGTTTAGGATCATGGCTTGCATACCATTGTGAAACAAACATATGCTGAAGACTGACTTTGAGATGAAGTTTCACACTATCTCCCTGTGGATGTAATCAAATGCTTTGAGGTTGAAAAAGGCTATATTTATAGTGGTTGGTGCTGCTCCATGCATTTCAGCTCAAATCGTCACACAAAGAGAATGCCACGTGTGAACTTGGGAAGCAAGTGGGAAGTAAACAAGGCTTTGAAGCAGACAGTACTCCTAAATTCAAAAGCTTGAGCAGCTTAATTTGTGAATCTACATATGTTTGGTCTACAATTTGGTAGAGGCTGACTTCAAAGATACTATGACTCTTCCAGAAAGGAGACATTTGACCTTAAAATGACATCCTTGCTGTTGACCATAGTGAAAATCAGGATTACTCTTAATGACATGCCGGTGGCCAATTGCAACATTATATCTATTCTAGAGACAAATAAGATATCATTTATAATAGGGGTTCCCAAACTGGGGTCCACGCACCACTAGTTTAACAGTAGGGTTTTATGGCATAAAGAAAGGTTTGGAATGCCTGATTTACAAGATACTGCACAATCCTTAAGGAGGTGAAGTCCTAACTTCATGCAAAATTTCTCTTCACCATACTGGTCTCAACTGCATATAACCATTGACCAGTATATAAAACACAGTATTTAGCAATTTGCCAAAATAGTTAATATCTAGCTGCAGAATATGAATTCACTAAGGGAACCACAAATCACTGAGAATATCTTTCTCCACTAGAGAAGACAAGAGCATCATTGTAATGTAAACACTTCCTTCCATGTCATTATTTTAATTTTGATTTATTTTTCCCACACTTTGCTACTGCACCACCATTTTGGAATTGTTTCACTATGGACAATTAGTTTGGATTTCTTTTGGGAAGATTGTGTCTTGACTAATTCTATGAGGAGGTAGCAGTGTACTTATATAAAGGTTTGACAAAGTCCTTTGTGGTAGATTGCTCAAAAATACAATAGTTTTCAGCATCCAAGACTGAAAAATTGGATACACAATACTGTAGATATTTGTGTGATTGTAAGACTGTTGCCAGTAGGGTTCCAGAAAGTGAAATGCTCACTCTTTTATCAAATGTGGTAGAGATAGAGTGTGGAAGCTGGTTCTTTGGTGCAAGTCCACACTCACCATCAACTACTAATGTCTCACAAGTTCTAGATTATACCATTTTATTATGAAATTCCCTAGCTTGTACCTCTCACCTACACACTAGTGGTAATTTGTAATGATCAATTAATTTACCTACCCACACATCTTTGGGTGGATTGGGAGAGAAATTGAAGTGGTCAGAGGAAATCCAGGTGGTAACTGAGATCAACTGTAAGCCCCATACAGCACCCAAGGTCAGGATTGAATCCTGTACTCTGGCACTGAGGTAGCAGTTCTGCTGGATGCGCCACTGTGCTAAGAAAAATATGTATTTATTGATTTAGACATAAATGGATGAGGCACAATGAAAGGTTTCAGATGGTATTAAAAATTGTCTATGCTTGACAGTGAAGAAGTATAGTTTAACCAGCAGGAATATATAGATAATCTGTTTTTCTGTGCAGAAAAAATGGCAAATGGAATTTTGGTGAAATCTAATGTAATGAGGAAAGTAGAACAGGGCAGTGGAATGTACAGTAAAGAATTGAATTGTGGAATAGTAAAGAGACTGTCCTGTGTATGTTCAGAAATTCTTGTTACCTGAGGCATAAAATAAAGAGATTATGTCAGAACTGTGCACAACATCAGTTAGTACTTGAAGTCTACACTTGCCTTTACCAGCAGGAATATTATTACCACATGGGCAATAAATGCTGGCCTTCCTAGTGTTGACAACATCCACAAATGAACTAAGAAAACATGCAATTTCAATAAAATATTTTAAAGAACTGAAAATGTATTCACTCAATCACACAAGAATTAGTCTTTTACTCTTTTTCCAATGCTAATAGAGTTGGATAGAACAGCACTACCCAATCCTACCACCTTTAGCGCCTTTTAGAACCAGAAGCAAGTCTTTCAGCCCCTGTGGAATTTATGTTAACCTCACTATCTTGGATGCAAAAATACAAGAATGCTGCACCTCAGCCACCACATCTTTAGGCATGGTGAAAAACAAGACATTCCTGTTAATAATCCAGAAATGAACTGAAAATGTGTACTTGATCACTTTTGAAGTTGAGTTTGCAACAAAAAGTGGAATTCTCAAAAATCCATATATGTAATTAATGTTCATAAGTAAGCTTGAGTATGTATCCACAGTTAAGGCCCACCATTAGACTGTCTTACCTTGTAGTTTTACTCTATCATCACCTGCTTGGCATATTTTTTTGGAGAAAATAAAGCCTTTAGAACTCAACAAATACATGCTTACCTCTACTTGTAGATGGTATTTAACTAAAGCCTGTTGTTACCTTTTAAAAGTGTGGGTTACACCCTTGTTGCATTCATTGAGGGTAAACATTTAGTAGTTCTGACTCTATTTTCCTGGAAGCTTCTGCTTATGAAATGTGCATTGTTCAGGAACTGGTATTTCAAGTTTAAGCAGGAAGACCAGACAAAGAAACAAACTGCCAACGAGATCACACAGCCATTTACATAATAGAACTACTTTCCCAGCAAGCTATAATTTTGACCCAGTAACACTGGGCATCAATAGAATTAAATTAACACACTCCATAGTGTGATACATAGTACTTGTCTGTTTCCCTAATATTGGAAACTTCCTGCTCCATCCAGCATTTTTGATGATTTATCAAAATGTTTATTCTAATCTTTGCCCTGTTAGAACATTCAAGGTTGGACTTAGAATGCAAAATATTTTAACTTGCCTTTTGCTGAGTGTGAGCTGATTAAAGCTCAGAGACTTTAACAGATTGAAAGATTAGGAAACAAGGAGAAATTGTGGGAAAAAGTATAATTTAGTATTCGTGGAATCAATATCAAACCAGATACAAAAGAAAGTTTAAATTATATTGAAAAAAGGTCCTGTTTTAAAATTTGATTTTTTAGGAAATTTCAACAAGTAATAACTGAAGCAAAGGCAATTTAAGCAAAACATTTTAAAAATGTATGTTACTCCTGTATTGTAATAGCAAAATGCTGGGTTTTGTTAGAGAATCAGCCATACTTAGATCCAAGAATAGGGAAGATTTCATCAAGATCAAAAGGGATCTCACTGGAAGATCCATGACAGTAACTACCCCAGAAAGGTGTTGAAAAGATCATTCAACAGTTGGAGAAACAACAAGACTTCTGGAGGAGTTGGAACCCTCCTGAAGTTCTAATACATGCCACATATTCATAACCTCATCTCAGAGCACATAAGGGCAAGCCAGAGATGCTGAAATTGTGATGATCTCAAGAAAGGAGATGAGGCTTATGTCAGTATTTACAGAAACAGCCTCCAATTTTTGCAGGGGAAGTCATCACAAAAATCTTCAAGCAACACACACAAAATGCTGGTGGAACACAGCAGGCCAGGCAGCATCTATAGGGAGAAACACTGTTGACGTTTCGGGCCAAGACCCTTCATCAGGACTGAAGAAAATTTTTCAGCTGTCTTCTTCCAGTAGCCAAAGAGTTCCACCTAGAGTTTCAGTGCAGGTTCCAGCCATTGAGAAGTATTATGGATGTGATATTCACTGTAAAACAAACCCAAGAAAAATGTAGGGAGCAACACCCATCCCATCACTGCATGTTTTTTAAAATTCCTACAATAACCTTCAACGTCAGTTTGTGAGTCTCTTAACTGTTTGAAAGTCCTCAAATTTGTTTATATTCTATGCTTGCTCTATAGCTCCACCACAAACCTAATACTGGTGCAGAGTGAAACCAAGCAAGGCAGTATCATAAGAATAACTCATAATTTTTTTCAATATTTGACTCCAACAAAATGAACGGGAAACTATTCAACCTTTGCCTCCTTTCCAGAATAAAAAAGATCACTCAATCAACTCATCTACCTGCTTGACTTATGAAACAAGTATTCTAGTTTCACTTCATTGTAGTAAGAAATTTCCTAGAGGATACAGAAAACATTTCAAGGACAATTCTCAAAAGTTTGTTTGAAAATTAGTAAGCAGGAATCCCCGAGCCTTGACAGTCACAAATTGGAGAAGGAGCCAGAAGACACCAAACTTTCAGATTGTCTATCACAGGAGTAAACAGAATCACACAACATCCTAATCAAACCAACTTTTAACGAACACCATCTATGGCGGAGTGTGGATCACACCTAAAAACCCATAAAAAAATCTGGAATGGAAGCAAAGCATCTAATGACTGCCTAAGTAGAAGAATTAACATTTTTGAAGTTTTTATCTTTAACCTTTCTGGTTCTATAAAAAGACCTTTGGCCTGAAACAGGCTGCCTGACCTGCTAAATATTTCCAGCATTTTCAGTTTTTAGATCTTTAGTGAAAATTCTGGCTTTGCAGTAATACTCTTTTTTTATATACTGTGGATTCCAGTTAATTCGGACATATTAGGACCAGTATGTTTGGTCCAATTAAGAAGCTACCCCAATTAGCCATTTTTATGGAAATAATTTAAAAAGGTATAAAAAAGACAAAACTGCTGTTTAACTGAGTAACAAATTATGTATTTAGATGAAATACAGAATAAATTAGAACACTACTACAGAACTAGAAAACAATGTATTAGTTCCAAATACAACACACACAAAACATTGGAGGAACTCAGCGGGTCAGGCAGCATCTATGGAAATAGATAAACAGTCGACATTTCGGGCTGAGACCCTTTTTCAGGATTGGAAAGGAAGGAGGAAGAGAATAAAAAGGTGGGATTAGGAGAAGGAGATAGTTAAAAGGTGATGGGTGAAGCCAGGTGGGTAAGAAAGATAAAAGGCTGGAGATGAAGGAATATGATGATAAAGAGAGTGGACCATAGGAGAAAAGGAAGGAGGAGGGGGTCTGGAGGAGGCGATAGGCAGGTGAGAAGAGGTAAGAGGACAAAGTGGGGAATAGAAGAAATGGGGAGTGAAACTTTTTTTACCGGAAGGAGAAATCAATATTTATGCCATTAATTTGGAGGCTACACAGACTTCTTCTTTGGTGCTAGATATAATTTAACATTCTGGAGAGTTTACCCTAATATTCTCATTGACTTCAGTTTTACCAAGGGTTCTGGATGTGCCACAGTCAACTGCTACTATGATACCAAGTGCTGTTACTCATATTTATATATTCTTCACTCACCGAGAGAAACAGTTAACATTTCAGATTGATGATCTTTCTTTAAAAAATGGAATTTTAAAAATATATTTTAAGATGCTGGTTTTCAGATAAAATTGATTACTTATTCCCATTTCTGAGGAAGGATCATTGACATGAACCATTTTATCTGTTTCCTGACCTGCTAAGTAGTTCTTCCTTTTCCCTCCTCCTTCAGACTTCAAATCTCCAGAATATTTTTGTGTTATATTCATCATTTATTATTCTCAAATCAACTAATATTACAATTTTTGTTCTAATATCTATGTTAACACACCTTGTCAATTAAAGCTCTTATTAAAAGTAAGGTGAATTCTGAATTGAAGAACAAGCTCATGTTAGATCAGACTCACTTTCTTCACTGTCACTTTAAATGTTGTGATTTAATTTTTTCTCCTATGTACCACATTTAAAAAGATAATGGACCAGAGATACCTACCTATTTGCTAACCTAACATCCCAAAGCCCTGTTACTCTAGCTTCATGAATGAGAGAAATAGCACCGTTCTCAGACACAGCAATCAGGATGATCTATGATCATTATTAGACAGAGAAATGCTCAGTATTTACCTCTCGCTTTCCTTAGTCTCCTTTGCTGCAGAATGAGGCTACCATCTCCATCAAATGGGCTAAATAGCCTAATTCTGCTCCTATGTTTTATGGTTCAATCTATATATAATTTTACTTTTTAAAAGCCTTGAGTTAATTCTGCTCTATTTAAAGCTTCCTATTCTTCCAAGTGAAATATGAGAAGGTATATTGTTGCGTTTTCAGTGCATTTCTCAGGAAAGCAGCGCGGACTTCCTCCACTTATGGGTTTCTACCATGTGTTTGTCCAACAGATTTAATGTTCTATCAAAGAAATATGATTTGTGATGTACCATGGGCAGCAGTTCTGACCTAAACTTCCCCATGAGCAAAACTGTCCTAGATGTGGTGTTTCAAATGGAAGTTCTCCCAGTTATGGGAGTACATACAATTCTAGTCATATTTCTGATGGTGTAGTAAATGAACTATTGAGTCATACAGAGAAGTGTGCTATTGTATCCTTGTCCTGAATTCACATTGCATGTATCATGATGAATTTTTGGGAGGTCTTCATTAATCTATTTTTTTTAAACAAAAACAAAATTCAACAACATACTAATGTCATCTTGATTGTAAAGTGCAATCAATATGTTTATTAATTTAGTTTCATAGTGGGATTAGATATATAGTATATATGCATACATCTTCTTCTGAACTGCGATCGCTGCAGTCTGTAGCATGTAATTTCCCTTTTAAGGATGTACTTTTGAACTGACTAAACGATCTGGCACTTTTGCGATCTGAGAGATTCAGCGAACTAGAGTCTAGAAAGTGCTGGTACAGCCCCATCACTGGGGGTGGACGCTACGTCGAAGCCTGATAGCAGAAGACAAAACCATTGTCAGCTCTATTACTCTGCACCGATTAAAGCATCAAGCAAGGTTAAAATCATCAAGGATGAGAGTGGAAAACAAACTGGTGTTCTGTACTATCTGCTTGCGTTTGACCAGTCTCGCATTCTTCTTGCAACCACCTTCAGGCAGAAGGTACAGGAGTCTTGGGTCCCATGGGGCCAGATACTGGAGCAGTTATTGTTCTGCAGCTACTGGGCTCCTGGGTAGGCATCACTCTATCTCTGCACTGAACTGGTTCCGTGGCTGTGGACTCTTTTTCGGGGACTCTGTAATTCATGTTCCACGTGTTTTTGTTTTCGTAGTCTTTACTATCTGTGCGGTTTGTCCACTTTTGCAAATTGGATATGTGGTGGTTGTGTGTGTGTGTGTGTGTGTTTTGCTGAATTCTATTGTGTTTCTTTGTTTTGTGAATGCCTGCAACAAAATACATTTCAAAGTTGTATATAGTATATATATTTTGATAATAAATTTGAAACTTTGAGATCCCTGCAACTGTTGAGTTTACTTTGAAAGTCAAGAGCCCTTTTTCATTATCAAAAACTCTCAAACAGTAGATTGCAAGAAGAAAGTTGATACTCTTTTCTGAAGCACAATGATCAGAAAGAAAGTTTTTTTATAGTCAAGGTCACTTTTACAACGTGAAAAACTTGGAAACCAATTTGCATACAGCCAGGTCATGTATCTAAGTGGTCATGGACAGAATTTAGAGTATTTCAGTAATGTTGGGTGAGAGCAACTCATCATATAACAGTACAACTTAATATGGAACCTGGAGCTTCTCTGGTTAGCATGACGTAATGCAACACATAGTGTTTATTCTTCCAATTTTTGCATATTGTTTTCTAAATATTTGGCTGAAACTGCTTCTCATCATGTGCCACTGACTTCATTCTGCTGAGTTTCTCTGTACTTTCAACAGATTATTTGAGTTTAGACTACAAATCCACAGCAAATTCTTAATGATGTCTTATTAAAGCCTTAATACTATATGGATTGTAAGTTACAAGTTTTATGATGTTCCATAATACTTCATGTATAAAGATTTGCTTTGATGTATGTGACTGTTGTTTTGGAGGAAAATATATGTGCAACAGTCCTCAAACATTGAGAGTTTAGTAACCGATAGGTCACTTTCTGTGGGTGTTATTGTGCAATGAATTTTGACCAGGATGCCAATACTCTGTTCCTTTTCAAGTACTGTAGTGTCATTGGATTGATAAGGTCCACGTGAGTGAGCTGTGACATTGCTCAATTAAAGGTCACCGATTCTAACACGATCTAGATATCAACTGACTTTCTATAAGGATGGTTTAGATTGTCCACTGTAAATCTGAAAGAAGACCCATGGAAATCTTAAAAAAATGAAACAATTTTTGCAGATTTTCAGTAGCTCCCCAGGCAAAGTTAGAATAGATGACTAGGATAGTACTGCAAGTGAACTTGGTTGGAAGGAGAAATCGAATAGGGAATGAATTCAGCACCAAGAATAGGGATCTGTATTGGGATTGCTTCTTTATCCATTATATGTCACAATTGAAGGCCTTGTGGCCAAGTCTGCAGATAGGTGGAGGGACAGGTAGTGTTGAGGAAGCAGGGACTCTGCAGAAGAACTTAAGACAGATTAGGAGAATGAGCAAAGAAGTGGCAGATGGATTATAGTGTAGGGAAGTGTATGGTCATGTACTTTGGTAGAAGGAATAAAGGCATAGATTATTTTCAAAATGGGGAGAAAATACAGAAATCAGAGGTGCAAAAGGGTTCTCATGCAAGATTCCCTTAAGCTGAACTTGCAGGTTGAGTTGGAAGTGAGGAAGGCAAATGCAATGTTAGCATTCATTTCAAGAGAACTAGAATATAAAAGTAAGTATGTAATGCTAAGGCTTTATAAGACACTGGTGTATTGTGAGCTGTTGTGGCCCCTTACCTAAGAATAGATGTACTGGCATTGGAGAGGGTCCAGAGAAGGATTATAAGAATGATCCCGAGAATGCAAAGGTTAACATATGAGAAGCATTTGATAGCTCTGGGCCTGTGCTCATTGAAACCTATCAAATAGAGTGGATATGGAGAGGATATTTTCTATAGTTTAGGACCTAAGGGCACAATCTCATAATGGAAAGTCATCCCTTTAGAACAGAGATCAGGAGGAATTTCTTTAGCTAGAAGATGGTGAATTCATTGTCACAAATGGCTGAGGAGGCCAAGTTGTTGAGTATATTTAAAGTGAGGTTTGATAGGTTTTTGTTTAGTAGGGGTATCAAAGGTTACAGGAGAAGGCAGGATCTAAAGCTTGAGAGGGATAATAAATCAGTCATGATAGAATGGCAGAACAGACTCTATGGACTGAATGGCCTAATTCTGCTGCTTTGGTCTAGGAAATGGTACAATTAGGCAGAAAATAATGTATGCTAAATGGCACAGTTATAAACCTTTGAAAGCGGCAGTACACTTTAAAAGGTAATGGGATTTGAGGACTCATAAATACAGTATAGATATAAAATTAAAAAGTAGGAGGTTATTTTGGATCCTTATAAAACCGGGTTAGATCACATCTGCAATATTATCTAATTTTGGCCACCATGCTTTAGGAAACAAGTGAAGTTCTCGGAGTGGATTCAGAAGAGATATATTAGGATGAGGGGTTTCAACAATGAATACAGACTGGAAAACCTGGGGTTATTCTCCTTGCAGCAAAGATATAGGAGCAAAGAGCTTAAGATTGTGAGAGGTTTAAACAGGACTGGGAAAAGTTGTTCTCATTAGCAGTCCAAGGACAGAGGGATTCTGATTTAAAGTACAAAGTAAAACATAGAGGAAAATGTGTGGATATTTTTAAAAAATCACTACAAATGGTGATGGCGTGTCTAAATGGAGCAGGATTAATTGGGCTTTCAAAAGGGAAAACAATTTATCCAGCTACAGGGAAAGAGCAGGAGAATGGGGCAGAATAGATAGCTATGCAAGGAGTTGCCATGGATTGCATGGGTTGAAGAGCTTCCTCCTTCTCCACAACAATTCCATGAAAAAAAATAATCATTCCTGAATGCTTAAGTTCAGAAATAGGTCAACCCCACAACTTGGTGTAACACATCACATGTCTCTGTGTAATGGAAAGATAGCTCTTTGATCCACTTTATTCCCACTCTATCCAAGGAAGGACAAGGAACAATATTCCCTCTCCATAAAGAAACTCTTACACTTGTCCACCAATTCACTACCTCTGTCCCTCCAGACCCTAGAAACAAAAACGGAGTGACATATTGATTGTTGCTATTCAGAACATAGAACAGCTCAGCACAGTACAGGCCCTTTGGCCCACAATGTTATGCTGACATTTTAATCTAATCTAAGATCAATCTAATCCTTCTCTCCTACAAAGCCCTCCATTTCTCTTTCATCCATGTGCCTAATTAAGAGTCTCTTAAATGTCCCCAATCTATCTGCCTTTACTTCCAAGCCTGGCAGTACATTTCATGTGCCTAACACTCTCTGTATGTGTGTGTGTATATATATATATATATATAAAAACTACTTCTGACATCCTCTCCCTATAGTTTCCTCCAAATACCTTAAAGTTACACCCCATTGCATTAGCCATTTCTGCCATGGATAAACCCACTCTATCTATGCTTGTCATCAACTTGTACATCTCTACAAGTCACCTTTCATCCTCCTTCTCTCCAAGAGAAAATCCCTAGTTTTCTCACCCTATCCTCATAATCCATGCTTTCTAGTCCAGGCAGAAACTTGGTAAAAATCTCTTCTGCACCCTCCCTAAAGCTTCCACATCCTTCCTATATTGAGGCGAGCAGAACTGAACACAATATTCCAAGTGTGGTTTAACCAGAGTTTTATAGAGCTGCAACATTATCTCATGGCCCTTGAACTCACCGTGTGCATTCTTAACCACCTTATCAACTTGTGCTGCCATTTTGAGGGATCTATGGAAGCGAATTTATTGTATAATTACAAACTTCTTATAATTTACATACTCTAATGTACAGTCTTCCATTATAAAATTGCTGCTCTATTGCACTAAAACATGGATAAATTCTCCTCAGCCCATTCTAGCTATGCCTGCAATAACAGAATTTGTCCTCCACAAATCCTTCTCATTACTCAGTGAAAAAGACACTTTTGAGATACTTTGCAATAGATATTGCTGTTTCCCTCAAAAACAGAAATTCGTTTGAAAATGCATAGAGTTCCTGACTATATTCTAACATTCTCTCTTCTATTGTCTTTCCTGAAATCATTTATGCTGCAACAACCCCTCTACCTAAAATTCATTGTTCAGATGATTCACATTGATCTCTAGAGTGCAAATGTAGCAATGAAACGTTGATAGCGAGGACACAGAGCCTTCTTACAGGAAATGAATTAAACACCATGTGGAATTACACCTCGTGTCTACTACCTAGCACAGACAAATGCATAAAGAACAGGACAATGAACATTCAGAATGTTCTTTACTCACTTTTAGAAACAAGACTGAGCCTAGACGGTAAATCTAAAGAAACAATATTGGCAGACTATTCACCTTTCTGAGATTGTCAGAGTTAAGCTTAATCCTGTAAATTCAATCCAGATGCATGCATCTTGTGGCAAGTCACCGGTTACTGATCAAAGTGGGTGCCCTATTAATCTGAAGGCTAATTATACTGCTTCCTATAACTGCTTCAGCATACAAAGGAAACCATATCTGAAACCTTTGTGGCCTCAACAACTCTGACTTAAGTAATATTTTTTTTAAAAATCTGAATATTTACCACAAAGACCCAGCCATAATTATGAGTGAAATAAGGTAACCTCATTTCTCCATACACAAGGGCTCACCTCACATCTATAACAGTTCACATGAAAGTGGAGCCCAAACAGTTCAATGTTCATGCACTCCGCCTGTCCAACTTCAGGTATGATTGGCATTTTGCAGACACAGCATTGCGGGGCATGTTTCCTGAAAGATATGAAACCATAATCAAAAACCACACATGAGCAATGAAAAACATCATTTACAAAAAAGTGGTAAAGCTTAAAAGCAGTCGCATTTTTCTCCAATCCATTAATTTTCATCCATTCTCTGAAAGTTGTTGATTTGGGAATACATAGGCATACCTCTGGGACCTTTCATAAAGATCTAGTCTTCAGAAACTATATTTGGGAGCTAATATGGTTCTTCTTCACTCAAAGTGTACCACCACGTGCTTCCCAGGGGAACTATTGTTTGGTTTAATTTTCTTCCCTTGCAAACCAGAAAACTCAATTCATTGAAAACTGAATCCTTGCATTCCCAAGACCTTGTAATCTCTGTTTCTCAGCTCTGTGTTTGACAGTTGACTTATCAACCTGTGCCATGAGTAAATTTCTTTTTATTAACTTTTTTAATTCAGTTCCTGTCTATAAGGAGATGAGGGCAAATTCAATTGTTCACAATGTGAGAGTAGGTTAAAGTGTAGAATTATTCTATTGTCTCTAAGCAATATGTATGATAATCTCCTTTATATTACGAGCATGGGCTTTCTCTCTTTTATCTATTGGCTTATAATTCATACCCAGATATTGAAATCCATAGAATCATAAAAATATACAGTCCTTATGTCCCAGAAGGTCCATGCCAATTCTGATGCCTAGCTACGCAAATCCCATTTGCCCAGATTAAACCTCCATCCCTCGCTGTCTTTCCTATTATACAAGGATCCTTCCAAATACCTTTTAAGTGCTGTAAATGTGGAGAAGTGCCACCACCACCTCCTCTAGCAGCTTCTTCCAGATATTCATATCCTTTGTGTGGAAAAAATTGCCTCTTAGAACGCCTTTAAATTTCTCCCCTGTCATCTAGGCTCTTGTATAATACAGAGGCTTTTACAATCTTGATGCAGACTATCAAGGTTGTTTAAGCCTCTATAATGCCAGCCCTCAGTCCACTATTTTCTAGTGAAGATAAACACAGTCTATCGAAACTCCTTATAATGACAGCACCCATCCCACCCCCCATTCCAGGCACAACATCCTGGTAAATTTCTTCCGCTCACTCCCTATGGCTACCATCCCTTTTCTGTAGTGTGGCAGTTAGAATTAACACGATACTAAGTGTGATCTAACCAATCATTTGTACAACTGCAACATGAAGTCACAACTCTTATCTTCAACACCTCAGCCCACAATCCCTGATGAAGACGGCAGAGTCTGTCATCAATTCATCGATTATAATCGATACCTGTACCCAGCTGGAAACCCAGAAAGATTTTATTTGTTATAAACGTCAGGAAAGCACTAGATCCCTTTTCCTCAGCTTACAAAGTTTACTAAATGCCTTTTTCACTACCTTATATATCTGTGTCACCACTTTGAGAAAGCTATGGACTTGTACCACAAGTCTCTCCATATACTTATGTTCATAAGATCCATGCCATTTATATATTCTACAGAATTTGACTTACATAAGAATATTACCTCACACTTGTCTGGATTAAATTTCATCTGCCAGTGCACAGCCCAACTGTCCAGCTGATCTGTCCCACTGTATCTTTTAATAATTTTTTTTTATGGCTCAACATGAAAATTGTTGACCTGCAAAGATACTACTCATACAACCTACATTCTCAGGCCAATTGTATATAAATTGCAACCAAAGCTCCCAGCACAGACCTAAGCAGTACACCATTTGTTGCAGACTTCCAGTAAGAAAAACACCTATCCACCCTGTCCCTCCACCTCCTATCACCAAACCAATTTTGGATCCAGTTTGCCAACACACCAACATTCCCTTGTGCCTCACCTTCTGAACCTTCATCATTTTTCTTAGACATCACCTCAAAAAAAAAATCCACATGCACTATTTGACACTAAACATTTCCTGTTATTTTTGTGGATTCAATGTAAGCCATATATTGGCATAACAAGGGCATATATAAGTGTCATCTAGCAAATAGATGTTCTGATCAAAAAGTCTTATATTAGTAGTTTGTTTATTAATAATATGCAGCCAGTAAAGCTAACTTGCTTTTTGTAATCCAAATTTCCTGATTGGTTTGCAAAGCAGTTTCAATGTACAACAGTGCCACAGACTGATGGCACATGGATATTACAATGATTAAATGGGGAAATATTTGCTCATTTACTAGCCTAATCTACAGCAACGTTGTTTTGGACAGACGTGGCCAATAAGCAGACTTCTTCATACTTCGCTCAAAATTACTTCCACACAGTGAGTGATCAACACCCGGAATGGACTGGCAAAAAGTTTAATAGAAGGCTGGATGGCTTTCAGAAACAAATTGATGCAATAGTAGGCTAACACTAGTGTGCTTCTCAAGGAATGAACTAATAGGAGTTAAATAGGCTCTTCAGATCAGCACTTGATCCACTCATTCATTTCCATTTACTTCCCAGCACAAATCACTGATTTTCTTTTCATCCTATCCCAGGGGCATTGAAGCTGACTTTGCCGTCCAAAGTGCTATTGTATTTGCGACATGCTATTCCCGTTCACTGCAGACACTGTGATCAGTATGATAGAAGCAACGCAATTCCTTTCTGAGCCACCTTAGAGAGTGTATTAGAGAACATCATGGTTGCTACTATGATAAGTTAGAACTATAAATCAGTATAAAAGCAAACCTTCGGCTGAAGCATGATCTTTTCAGTATTCTTTTATGTAGCAATTTAGATATTATACCTCTGAAAATCTTCAAGGCAGAGAACCTCATTAGCCTGGTTCACTCCAAAGCGCTCCGTTCCAATAAGTTGGTGGCAGACAACACATGTGAAGCAGTCAGGATGGAAAGCCTTGCCCATAGCCCTAATAATCTGACTCATTATGGTTTTGTTGCATTTTGCACACTTCTCCAAGGTGTTCTGCAATTTAAGGGAGAATAGAAATTATCATTAGCATCCTCGCTGCAGCTGGCAAAGTCGGACCCATTATATTGCACACATTATATTACTTGAGCCAAATTTGTTGGGTCTCCATTAAATTGCTTTTTTTGCTTTTCAGTAAAACTGCACTGAATGAGGTATGTGTAGAAATAATAATCTAATATTGGGAAGATATTTATGTGACCTGTATTACATATGGGCTTCTTAGGCACAACCAGTATCACATTTAATATGATTCTTTCAAGCCAATGGTCCTATCTGCAGAGAAAAATAAGGTTTCTATTTCCCATGGGTTAGATTATATTATGCTGTCAGGAAGTGTAGAGATAGGTGACAACTGTGATGTGCCACATAGTCCATCTTCTGGAGGGTATCTTACACAAAAACAGTGCCAGAAAATCACAATGTTGCACTGAAAGACTGTATATCCAGCCAACAGTTCTATTTTATTCATATTCACGTGTATTCACGTGTAGCATTGCTTTAGCAAAGGTTTAGTAGGTAGAGTGGCAGAGCGGCACTGTCATAGGCCTGCTGTCTCACAGTTCTACACATCCAGGTTCAATCCTGACTTTGAGTACTGTCTGTTTAGAGTTCGCATGTTCTCCCTTGACTCCGTGGGTTTCCTTCAGGTTTTTCCCAAGATCCCAAATATTTAAGTTAAGTTAAAATAAGTAGTGCAAAAACTAAAATAAAAAAAAAATAAGTAGTGAGGTAGTGTTCATGGGTTCAATGTCCATTTAGAAATCGGATGGCAGAGGGGAAGAAGCTGTTCCTGATTCGCTGAGTGTGTGCCTACAGGCTTCTGTACATCTGTCCTGACGGTAGCAATGAGAAGAGGGCATGTCCTGGGGGGTGGGTGTCCTTAATGATGGATGCCGTCTTCCTGAGGCACCGGTCCTTGAAGATGTCTTGGATACTACAGAGCTTAACTATGATTTTATTAATGTCAAAACATTATTATACTGTACTAAGCAATAAAACTTTTCTTCAATAAATGCTATTGCCCTCAGAAAAACAAAGAAGGAAAACACAAACTTTATAAAAAGAAATAATCACAGTACCTGGTAGCAAGATTCACAGTGAAGATCACCATCTAGGTTATAATACTTTTTTCCCACGAGTCTGCAGTTACATTTTCTACATGTCAAGCAATTCTCGTGAAACAGTTTGTCCATGGCTTGAACAGCAGGGACGGTTAGAGGAATTGGTTGGTTGCAAAATGCACAGATATCTAAGTGAGGGAAAAAAAGCCAAGTTCTTAACTTCCCCAAATCTAGTACAGTCTAGCACGAACAAACAGAGCCTAGGCAGAATTAGGGCACAGATTAATGCTTCACAGTTTGATTGAAAATAAGAGACTAGCATTTCAAAGGCAAGTCAACAATCTCAGACCCCAGGCACCAATCTCTTCACAGTCCTCAGAAAGTAGAGCTTCTGGGAAGCTTGTATCAGCAACTAGCAGATCTTATACTCATGAAGACTTCATGACTCAGTAGCAAATCCAATAATCTGGTTGAGATAAAGCAATTGGTACAAGAGAAACCAAATACTAAGTTGTATTTGTTATGTGAATTTGTTTCCATACCATGGTATATCTCCTAATACCCTTCAACTCCTATTTTAAAAAGTGTCTCTTTAAGAAAAGTTATTATCAATTTAATAGCTCAGAATCCTTTTTTTACATTTCAACACAGTGTTCTAGTATTTTTTAACTTGCCAAAGAACAGCAATTTTCAACATTGTTTTACTTTTGAAACATTTAAATCAAAGTGAAGCTTGTTTGCTCTGTGGTACCTTCTGATTGAGGAGGGAAGTTCTATACTATATGATTGCAATATTCTTAAATAGTTTTAAGAAATCAACCAATCACGACAAAGAAAATCTTAACATTCTTCAGAAACTGAACCTTCAAATTATAATGAAGTTTGTGATAGTTAAAGAAGAATGTTTTTGTGTGTAAGAAAAAAATCTCTTCAGTTTCAAGCACCTCCAAATTTACTAAAGCACAAATTAAACAACAATGTAAAGTTTCTTCTACACTGTCCCAACAATGTGCTTCTACTTTGCCCTGTTAACAGCAGGTCACTGACATTTTGAATTGACTACATAATATGTGTTGTATTGAGTCCAACTTAATACTGCAGATGTATTTGTTTTTCCCAATTTGGATCAATAATAAAACTAAAGGGCACATTAAAGTTTTATACCCCAGCAGTCAAGGTTGCATTTTAAAATAAACAGTTGAACTAATCTTGTCCAAGAGAAATCAGAGAGTAACCACAGGTATCGTAACACCAAAACATTTCTGGCATTAAAGGTTCATTTTATTGTCAAAGTACGCATGATATGGTGATGGGTTTGAGGAAGACTAAGCCTGCACTGCTCCCTGTTACTATTGATGGTGAGGACGTGGATGTGGTGAGGATCTACAAGTGCCTGGGATGCACCTGGATGACAGACTTGAGTGGGGAACCAACACAGAGGCTGTGTACAAAGAAGGGCCAGAGTGGCTTCAGCTTCCTGAGGAGACTGATGTCCTTTGGAGTGTGCAGGCCATTCCTTCACATGTTCTCTCAATCTGTTGTCACCTTCTATGCGGTGGTGTGCTGGGGCAATGGCATCAACACGGGTGACGCCAACAGGCCCAATAAACTGATTAGAAAGGCTGGCTCTGTTATAGGAGTCAAACTGGACACACTAGAGGGTGTGGTAGAATAAAGGACCCTACGGAAAATCCTGACAATTCCGGGCAATGTTTCTTACCCTCTGCGTGGCACCTTGGCTGAAGAGAGGAGCACTTTTAGCAATAGACTAAAATGACTGTGCTGCTCCAAAGAGCACTATGTGAGGTAATTTTTATTCCTGGTCATTGGGCTCGAAAATGAGTCAACCTATAGCCGAGGAAGTGATAACCCTCTCCTGTTAGACTGTTTGAGCTAACTTATATTTTATTCTTCCTTACTTCTCTGTACACTTGTAATGCTACTGTGGCACTGTAATTTCCTTTGGGATCAATAAAGGATCTACCTATCAATGTACAATACAACTCTGATATTCGTCTTCTCTAGATAGCCATGAAATGCAGAACAAGGCACTCCTTTATCAGAGATTGATTTTACACTGATGTATTTACTTAGAGATATAGTGCAGAACAGGGCCTTCCAAACCAATGAGCTGCAATGCCCAGCAACACACCTGTTTTAAGCTTAGCCTGATTCTTAAGGTTGTTAAAGCCAGGGGAGTTGGTGGGGACAAGCTCCCACTACCTATTAAATGCTCCCAATGTCATGTGCCTCAAATAGCCTCTGACGACCAACTCCAGCTCCTGGCCTTCATGTGTGTCTTAGCTACCAAGCCCAGCTAAACTGTTTCTACTGACAGAAGGGGAAAAGGCGGGGTACTGATGCCATAAAACCAGTCGTTTCGGACAGATGCGGCTCGTCAGCCATGGCTGGTAGCTCATTTAGGAGAAGGAAAACTCTGATCTCAGACTTCCACCACCTTGCGGCTATGCCCTCTCATGGGGAAGGCTTTGGGAGTAAATCCCAAGGGGAAAATCCGGAGCTGGAATCCCTACATTGAGTTCAATATCTACTGGCAACTCTCACAACGCTGCTGATACCAAACTGTATCAGTCTCTGCCGTTCCTTTGGGTTCATCAGATCCATGGAGAGGGGGAGTTGCTACATGGGCAACAACTTGAACTCCATATTGTATCGCACAAGCTTGCGTATCTAGTCAGCTAGGACACAATATCCATGGTCAACTCTGTGCGACAGAGGCCCTCACCTCAATCACAGAGCAATTTAGAATGACCAATTATCCTATTAACTGATATATCTTCGGACTGTGGGAGGAAATTGGAGTGACCAGAGATAACCCACTTGTTCACTGGGAGGAGGTACAAACTCCTTACAGAAGATGCCAGAATTGAACTCCGAGCTCCAACACCCCAAGCTGTGATAGTGTTGCTAACTGCTATGTTACCATGGTGCCCAGGATTACCATTCGGGTAAATGTGAGTATTTCCACAATGAATGCCAACCTCGACATAAAAATAGAAAACAATAATCAAAAAAGTAACTTGTGCTCCCTGCCCATCTTTTAATCAACGTGCAAATATAAAGCCATGTAAATATTAACTTTGAGATCTTATGGCCAAGAACAGCTACGCTTTAATTATGAACCAATAGTTCAATTAATCCGTTTTAGAATCCCGGTCATCATGTTGTTGCTCTGAGCAACAAAGAGGATTCAGTGCCTTCCCAACGTAAGTGATGAATAAACTCTTCTTGGGCTTCCAGCCAGGGACAGGTATCAATTATGACCGACGTTATGATGAAGGTAGCAGAGCCAGTCATTGAAATGCCATTTATAATTGATACCTAAACCCGGTTGGAAGCCCAATAAGAGTTTGTTCACAATGCTACCCAGGAGATTCAATACAATTGCTACCAAAATGAATTAAATACAATTAATTCATAATTGTATTTAAGGTGATGGCTGGAATTTTTTTCTGGTTACGCAAATGAAATATGTGTCAGTAGGTGATACATAAAACAACAGAGATAGCATTAAATGCTTTTAGTTTCCGTAGAATATTCAATACCCAGTTATGTTCCAGGAAACAAATAAATATGTGAATCCATTCCACACCAAATAATACCCACCTACCTTCTGTGGAACTCGGTGAACCATTCAGTTTGTCATTCAGCGTCTGAGGTGCTGAATTTTTCTGTATGTTTCCCACATTAGGAATGCTGTGTTTCACAGATCCAGAGGTTGGAGAAAATTCCTGGTTTTAAAAAAGTACATTAGAGAATTTATTTCACTCTCTTTTTCTAGTTTTTTTCCCACCTCATGACAGGAAAATAAGGCTGTACATGTAGTGTCTGACATATCAAAAGTTCATAAGTTTGCAAAGATGCATATCTTACTGATACTCGCACGGCAAAATAGATGAAGAAGAAAAATTAAGCCTCCTACCTGCCGTCTAGGGCCTGGTCCACCAGTTGGTTTCTGCACATTGGATTGTTTGGAGTCATTTACAGATGGAGCTGCCCTCTCATGGGAAAGCAGAGGTGGAGGAGGAGGAGGAAGTGGCATCTCACTGGGGTAAAATGCATCTCTTATGTTTTCTGGAGCAGGTGGAGGGGGAGGAGGCGGGTAATCTGCGAAAGAAGAGTGTGTAATATGGACAGGTAAAGTTGTTAAGACTAAGGCACATCCACATCATGGGACATTTCTGCCATAGATCGATTAGAGTGACAGAAACCGTTCTGAACCAAAAAGTGTTCGGGCACTCAGCTGCTTTAAAATGAACAATGAAAATTTAAAATATCAACAATTACTGTTAACTTTCTTATGAAGTTTTATGCCTGTTACTTAATCTCACTGAGCAGATTCAAGAAGGGTTTTGGAAGGGTCTCGGCCCGAAACGTCAACAGTGCTTCTCCCTACAGATGCTGCCTGGCCTGCTGTGTTCTACCAGCATTTTGTGTGTGTGTATTGTTGTGTAGATTCAAGACTCCACTGTCTTTCCTGGAGGCTCATTACAAGATGTGGAAATGCAAGCTTTTCCTCTGAAATTTTCTTAAAACACCCATATTTTGTACAAACTTGCAATAAGTGTCGGAAGGATTTTTAGTTGTGTATCCGTGACAGTCAAATCCAATTCTAGTTTTACCTGATGCATTACATACATACATTTTGCGGCAGGAATCACTGGATAATGATCACAGAAGTTCGTAAAGTCTGGTTGTTTTTTCCCTTCTGCCAAACAAAGGGGTGCTGAGATAAGTGAATTAAGGACTGATATAGAATTGAATGTGGACTGCCCTTATCTGTATGGATCAGTAATGCATTTCTCCACTACGCCTTTGGGGCAGAGCTGCAATCAAATTACCTTAGACATTGCCATTTCCACCTGCGTCTTTACCCTAGTGCAATCTAAACAATCTGAAATTGGATAGTAGCCCTGATTCATCACCTCAGACTAAGCCCACTGTGAGTTCCTCAGAAATTGATTAGAATAAAGTCACACTGATGAGAGATTGAGACAAACTGAAGCAGACTTTCCTTACCTTCGCTAGCAGGATGTACATCTTGTTGCACGGTCGCTGCCACTCCTTTCCTACCCACATTCTCAAACCTATTGGAGGAGGTCCCGGATCTAGGTGCTGATGGCGCTAATTTTTGATATCTATTGTCGGCCACCCTTGCAGCTTCAAGAGGTTTATACGTCTTCGGGGTGCTGATAGTCCCGGGAGTAGCAAGTTGGATATAAACTGAAGAAACCTTTCTTATCTGAGACATCCTCGATTCGCAATGCCTGCAGAAACAAACGATAATACCGGACTTGAGACTCTTTGGCCTGGGGTACATCTGACTCTCTGCAGAGTCCCGGCAGATGATAAAAGGTAAATATCAGCTGTGGTTGCTGAAACACAGATTAACTGAGGTGCTCAGAAAATAACCTGAAATGTTTAAAACAAACTTCCGTTATACTTGAAAGACCAGTCATTGTATTTCAGACAAGATGAATGTATGGCTGTTTCTCCAGTTCTCAAATCCTGACAGCAGAGAGGTCCTGTCCATTGGAGAGGGCCAATAAACAGATTAGTTTCTTGCCTATTCAAGTGTATTTCTCTTTAGGTTTCTGAATTTCTTCTCTCAGAGAGCAATGGTCCTCTGGAATTCTTTGCCCCCGAGAGTGGCATGGACACCAGATCATTAGATACACCGTATTTAAAGTGAAAATAGATAAGTATTTGAAAGATCAAGGAATTGAGGGTTATGAGGAACTGGCACAAAAAAGGAGTTGAAGCCAGCTTATACCGGCTATGAGCATATTGATACAGGGAAGGCTTGATGATGTTGATTAATATTAGAGTGAGTTACCAGTCTTTGGTAAGTTGTGCTGACACAGGCAAGACAACATCCTTCCTACCAAGGAAGAAGAGTGATAAGATGCAAGGAATGAATCTTACGGGAGCTCAAAGAGGGGTCTTGAGCAACACAACAAAATGCTGGCGGAGCTCGGCAGGTCAGTCAGCATCTCTGGAAGGAAGTGAACTGTTGACATTTCACCAAGACCCTTCAGGCTGCTTGACCTTCTGAATTCCTCCAGCAATTTATATCTGTTATTCAAGATTTCCAGCATCTGCTGAACTTCTTGTATCAAAGAGGGGTCTTCAAGCAGGATGGCTTCCCAAAGTTGACCTCATGTTGATGCATTGACATTCACGGTTCTGTTACAAACACACCTATTTTGTCCAAATACATCAGGACCCAGCCCTCACTCCTTTTATGTTTTCAGATAAAACAAATCAATAGGAGAATTTTGATGGAAATTACCAAATTATAAACCGAAAATGACAAGACCTTTAGGAAGAGCATGTGCCTTTCTGTTAGACTCAGCAGCTGCAACCAGATGGACAAAGTAGTTGAAAATTCCACTTATAGTGAGGAGCAAATGATATTGCAAACTGTATTTTTTTGCTTCCACAGCCTGCACCAATCCTCTATAGGCAGTCATTCAGATACATGTTGCTTCAAGGATACTGTATAATGTGTTGTTTGGCACATGCAATTAAAAAGACTCAGAACATTAATAACCCATTTGGCCCTGATATCCAATGTGACTTGTCACAATGGTGATCATAATGATACCAGCAGCCCTCCATAAAGGACATAAATCATAGAAAGATAGCCACCTTCTAGGGCCTCGGACTCGGTACAAACAAACCAAGCAAATACTGTGGCTTAGGTGCAGCCTTGACCTTCCTGAAACTGTTAATGCGCCGTGCAAATTCTAAGAAAATGACTGATTGCAATGCCCCTCCCAGAACTAGGTGTGCTGAGCAGGTCGTTCAAAGCTCAAATCTATGAGTACACAATGCCGACTGATCCCAGGGTTTATTGGGTTCACGAGTAGTTGTGGCACAGGTAATTTGGCTGCCGTCCCAAAACATAGTGGGGTGAAACAAATCAGCAAAAGTTCCTGCTCTCAACCCACTCCAACCTCTTCCGCTTACACTATTTAATGATTCTACGATAAGACCAACTCCTTTGTAAGTTGCCTAGCAGATGACGCATTTCAAACAAGAATTGGTCTGTCAATTTTGCATTAGACACACCTAGCTGAAATATTCAGGTGTTTCATTTGCTGAGAATTATTTCTGTTTCAGCTAGTAGTTTGTATGGTTAATTTTACTTAAAAGAAAGGAAGAAGACTGAATGGACCATTCAACTTTTTATTTGCTGGGATGGATAAGAGCATTTCACTTAAGACCATAAGATTTAGGAGCAGAATTAGGCCATTTGGCCCATCGAGACTGCTCCACCATTATATCATGGCTGATCCAATTTTCCTCTCAGCCCCAATCTCTTGCCTTCTCCTTATATTCCTTTAAGCCCTGACCAATCAAGGATCTATCAACCTCTGCCTTAAATATACAAAAAGTCTTGGTCTCCACAGCTGCCTGTGGCAAAGAATTCCACAGATTCACCATGCCCCGACTAAAAAAAATGCTCTTCATATAACAAGCCATTCAATGCTGGACGTATTTAATCCTCTTCGTATGTTTTGATATACTTAAAGACAAGTACTCTCAAAAAGTAGAGCAGCACCCACTATTTGAGTGCATTTCTGAAGAACAATGAGGTACCAGAGGATGGCCAAAGGCTGTGAAGCTAATGTTCGGCTCACATCTGCCCAATCAGTAAAGGAGGGAAGAACACAGTGGGAAACAACGTAGCAGGAACAATACCCAAGCCGGCTTGAAAAAGACAGTTTATAAGTATTTACTGTATGTTACTGGTTGACACCTATAATCCAATTGTACTCAGAGTTCCCTGGAGCACTTACCAAAACTGTAGTACTTGCTGTAGGAAGGCCAACAGCCCTGGAGGGTTTATAATCCACTAGCACACCTCTTTCAGAGTCTGCAAGCAGAACCACTCTGAGTCTAAACTGGTTCTAATTATCTCCTTCCCTCACTCAGGGATAGCCTGTCCGCCTACCTCTGCTTCACTTTACCATAAAAGGAGAATGAATTCCTCAGGCATTAGTACAGCAAACAGGAAGCTGCTCCCTAACCTATCCACTCCGCACAGACTCCGTTATCCATAATCAAACTTCTGTTTAAAAAAACGCACTATAATGCGGTTCTAAGATAAGGCCAGTCACTCTGGAAGTTTTTTGACAGATAATGTATTTCACACAAGAAATAGCCTGTTCATTTTTGCATCATCTCCTCCAGCTGAAACATCCAGGTGCTGTTTACAGAGAGTTCTTTGTATTCTAGTTAAAATCTTGTGTGATTAATTTTACTTAAAAGAGAAAGGAAGGGGACTGAAGGAACATTGCACCCCTGTGACTTCTAGCTTCCCCAGAATTCCCTTTCCTTTTAGACGACTGCCTGCTGGAGATGAGTAAAGGCAATCCATGTTAACCCTTTGAGTTCTGTAAGCCATTATTTCAGGAAAGGCATCTAGAGAGAGCTTCTCTGAAAGACAACTTTCTTGTCTTTTGCGAAGTAATTATGAAATTATGTCTTTCATGAAGTAAGTAAAGATGAAGTAATATAATAAGACAGAAAAAAAGAACTGGGCCAGGTAGGAAAAGATCTTTTTTTTGGTGAATATTTTTCCACTTTAACTTGCAGAATGTTAGTCCCTAAAATTGGAATTGGTTTATTATTGTCACATGCACTGAGACACAGTGAAAAGCTTATTTCACACTTCTTTACACAGGGCATTGAACAAGGTAAAACAATAACATTGCAGAATAATGTGTAACTTGCTGCAGAGAAAACGTGGAAATAATAAGGTGCAAAAAAATCGTAACGAGGTAACCTGTGAGGTCAAGAGTCCAACTTATCGCAGTGGGGAATATTTAATCTAACAGCGGGGTAGAAGTTGCCTTTGAGATTGGTGGTAGGTGCTGTCAGGCACTTGTATCTTCTGCCCAGTGGAAGAAAGCAGAAAAGAGAATGTCTGGGGTGGGTAGGGTCTTTGATCGTGGGGCTGTGAGAAGTAAAGGCAGAGTCCATAGAGGGAAAGCTCTATGTGCTTAGCTGTGTCCACAACTGCAGGTGGAGGCGAAGGCCAAGTCATTGAGTATAGTTAAAGTGGAAGAGGATAGTTTCTTGATTAGTAAGAGCATAAAAGGTTACGGGGGGGTGGGGGGGGGGAGGCAGGAGAATGGGGTTGAGGGGGATAATAAATCAGCCATGATGGAATGGTGGAATAGACTCAATAGACCAAATGGCCTAATTCTGCTCCTATGCCTTTTGATCTACGGTCTGTAACACTGTTTGTGAAAGTCACACAAAGAGTGAGGGTTTAGTGTAGTGTTATTGAATAACCACATGTAACAGCACACTGAAAAATGGCATTAGCGATTTCAGTGCAGTATTTCCTACTCTTGTGTTGCAAGTTCTTGCATTTGTCCACATGTAGGCCACAGATGCAATCTTTGCAGCCAGTGCTTAAAGGCATAAAACATAAAACATTTCCAATTCCGGGACAGGAGTGAACCGAGGCTGCAGTGATGGGAGAGGGGCGGGAGAGCGGTCCCAAAAGGTTGAAGGGACTTGGAAGGCTTGTGAAGGAGACATTTGTTTTGTGCACAGAATCCGCCAGGGCTACGACATGTTCCTGCAAGGGCATGAGTGCAGTGTGGGTCTGTGGTCTACGTCTTGAGATCATCTACAACGTAAGTAAATGCTACTCTCAAAGGCAAAGAAAAAGAGATCAAATCTTTTCTTCATCTCTTTGGAGGCCTCGCTAATGTTGCAGCAATCAGAAGACTAGGACGTGTGGCAGAGTTCAGCAGCAGCATCTGAAATCATCCTGAGGCGAGGAGGCTGAGTTCCAACCCTACCTACCAAAAAGACCGAGGCTTCTGAAGACACAGGCAACCATGGGTCTCCAAGAATACAAAAAAAATGCGGTTGGAGCATTAATAGCACAATTTCAGGAACTTGGCGTTAAACTCTGCTTTGTGAATGAATAAGAAATGAGAGACAATTAAGATTGAAAGATAAATTTTGCAGTGCTTGTGTCTGCTATTGTCATCCGTTGTGGGAAATTTGCGCCAGAAAAAGAACATTCTAGAGAGAACAACATTTCTGTCAAAGATATCAAATATAATTTTGGTTCCATAGTGTGTACCCAGCCCCTTATCGCAAAGAGTTAAATTTCCTGCCAGTCATAAATATACCCAGAAATGTGTGTAAGATAATAACCATTCCACGTCAAGCTGATTTCAACAGGGTTTTGTCAAAACAGTTTTAGCTATTGGTATCCCATTAATTACTCACAAGTCAGTACAAGATGTACTAAATGCAGATTAAAAACCCCTTTCATATTGCCCGGTTAAACAAGATCATATCAGTAAGCACTTACGTGAAATTCGGTGGTGAAGCTCCTTCCGTACTGCTCCAAGTATTCCTTGCCAATTAAACAGAGTTAGATACAAAATGAGGTGACCTCTACACTATCTTAACCAAACACCTTATCTCAGGGGCACAGCTGAGGAATACTATATCATTTCCAGCATCAATCTTCCTTCGGGGTTACAATCCAAACTATGCCTGGCTCAAAAGGTCCATGTTTGAGCTCCATTTCAAAGAATCCAATGCACTATGACTTTTGGATGCTGTCTGTGTGGAGTTTGCGTGCTCTAGCTGGGTTTCCTCTGGGTGCTCTGGATTTCTTTCCAAATCCCAAAGATGTGTGGGTTTGTTGATTCCTTAGCCATACCAATTTGTCCCTATTGTGTTGATCAGTGGAGTTGGTAAGATATACATATTACTTAATTATTGAAATGCAGTGTGGAATAGGCCCTTCCAGCCCTTCAAGGTCATACTGCCCCAGCAATTCCCCCCCCCCCCAGTTTAATCCTGGCCTAATCTCAGGACAATTTACAATGACCAGTTAACCTACCAACTGGTAGGTCCTTGGACTGTGGGAGGGAACTAGGAGGAAACCCACACCAGTCACGGTGAGAACGTACAAACTCCTTACAGGCAGAGGCAGGAATTGAACCCAGGTCGCTTGTACTGTGAACCATTGTGCTAACCACTACACTGCTGCACCGCCCCCAATATGAGGAGAATGAAAAGAGATGAGTGTAAAATGGATGCTTGATGCAACAAGACCTGGGCAATATCCAGGCCTCGGTTAAGTGGCAAGTAACATTCACATCACATGATTGCTAGGCAGTGTCCATATCCAACAAGAGAAAATCTTGCTATTGCTCCGATATTCAATGACATTACCATCACTGAATCCACTGCTATAAATATACTGGGAGTTCCCATGGCCCAGAAGCTGAACTGGAGCAGCCATATACAATGTGACTACAATAGCCGATCTGACACGAGGACCTCACCTCCTAAATCCCAAAGCCGGGGTCGTCAGGAACATGCTGGAATCTTCTCCACCTAACTGGAGGAGTGCGACTCCAACAACACTCATAGAGCGCTTTAGGGAGGCGCTCCACCCCCCAGCATTCACTCCCCACCACCGCAGCAGCACTTTGCTCCGTGTCCTGCAGCAGCTCACAAGGGCTCTTCAGACATCACTAACCAAACCCACAACCTCTACCGGTTGAAAGGGCGACAGCAACAAGGGCACCGGACCGCCGCCACCTGGAAGATGCCCTTCGAGTCACAGACCATCCTGACTTGGAAAGATATCACCATTCCTGTGCAATGGCTGGGGCCAAGTCCTGGAGCTCGCTCCCTAACAACACTGAGGGCACAGCCACACCTCACTGTAGCAGGTCAGGAGGGCAGCCCACCACCTCCTTCTCAAGGGCAATTAGGGATGCTGGCTCTGCCTGTGAAGGAGTAATAACAAGATGGCGGAGCAACACGCACCAAATTCTGTTGACAACATCTATCGAAATGAATAAACAGTTGATGTTTTGGGCTGAGGCCCTTCTTCTGGACTGCATTAGCATCTGCAGACTTTCTCTTGCTAATAATTGTTTGTCTTGCTGTTAGAAGTGCAGTACAGAGTGCACATCAGACACACTTATAGATGTGACAGAAAACCCTGCACAGTCTGGCCTCTAATGTGGATGAGCAGATCCCAAAGCATCATCATCATTATGTGTGATGTGAGCGATTATGGTCTTTCCAGGGCCATGATTATTCTTGGCAAATTTTTTAACAGAATCCCTCTTATGGACAGCGTCTTTACAAGATGGGTGAGCCCAGCCATTGTCAATATTCTCTTCAGAGGTTGTCTGCCTGGAGTCAGTAGTCGCAGAACCAGTAATATGCACCGGCTGCTCATACGACCATCCACCACCTGATCCATGGCTTCTCATGGGGGTGTGGGGCTAAGCAGATGCTACATTTTGCCCAAGGATGACTTGTGTCATGGTTTTTCGTGCCCCACAACCAGGAGACGTAGAAGATTCTTCAAGAAGTATTAAACTTTAATTTGCAAATCAAAGCTGAGACCGTCATTCAGCTAGTCGCTGATTGTCCACCGGTCCTTGTGCATAGCATTTTTTATAGCAATCTCCTGGTTTAGTTGCATTAGCATATCCAATCGGTCTACAGTTGCGTATCACACGTACATCCGCCACTATTGTTTCTACCCATTGACTTAATCATGTTCTAATCTACATCTCTTAGCTAACTCATTAACACACTATTATAATCTACATCTCTTAGCTAGCCTATCATTAACACCCCATTATCTTCTACATTCTTAAGATTTCATTCTCCTACTAAATTGGATACATGCATAGCAAATAGCAAACTCAAAGCTGACTACATAGTTTTGGTTACACAGCAAACAATGCAACTTTTATACTCCAATATATCCCCCCTTTGAGACCCAGAGGGTCTCACACAGAGAAAGAAAACTAAGAGTCTGCGCCCAAAAGCCCCAATAAACTCAAGCACTTATTCCCAAATCTCGGGTTAAACTATAATTTTCTGCGCCAAGACATCAAAGTATTCTTTCCCTGTTACCCTGGGCCGCTGAGCCAAAAACCTGTCCCTCTGTACCTGAGACAGGGAAAAAAAATCAGAAGCCCTTACAATCTACTCCCACATTGTCGTTTTTGCTCTTGTTCATCCTGCAGGTGTTGTAGGCTGTAACGATACATCTTCGGTGTTTCTTTCTCCACTAAGCTTGCTTCAGTAATTGCCACGAGCATCGGAAATTGTTTGGTTGCAGCACGCACTACAAGAGACTTGAGACAAGGAAGAAAACAGCACAGCACAAGCACACAGCTCAACAATACAATACAGACAGTTATTGCCATTTTAGTCAGCCATGCTCCCCATCCTCCGAGTCTACTTTCTAACAGTCAAATAACTGACGTCCGGACCCTGCATTCTGTTTAACTTCCTTTCTTAGAATTTTCAACTTATACATTGCCTTAGTAAACCATCCTTCTGAACTAGTGTTATTTGGTATAAAAGTACAGCACTTCTCTCCAAACATCACACAAACTCCTCCTTTTTCTGCCACATTTTGCTAGTTCCATCTAACTGTTCTCCCAAGGCCTCCAGTGCATCATTGGTGTAGTTGATGAATCTTTGCTGATTGTAATATATATAATTTATCCATTCAATGTTCTTAATAGTTCCTATCAAGGGTAGAGATGTTTCGAAGCCTGCAGCAATCTCATTTCTCGCCTTAAATTCGTTAGGTCGGTAACTCATCAATGCTAACGGTAAAGCATCAACCCAATTAAGTTTAGTGTCTGCACAAATTTTGTTCAGTTTGGCTTTCAGGGTTCCATTAATTCTCTCTACCATGCCCTGCAACTGAGGGTGGTATACCCATCCAAATCTTTGCTTTATCCTCAGCGCTTGTAGTACCAATTTGACCACTTTCTGGATAAAAGCTGAACCATTGTCTGAGCTAACTCCTGTAGGTATTCCAAACCTTGGGATCACTTCATCTGTCAGAAATTTTACCACCGTCTTTGCCCCTTGATCTCTTGAAGGTACCACCTCCACCCATCTGCTAAATCGATCAATTACTACCAGCATGTATCTTTTCCCTCTCACTGTCTTTATCATGTCTACGTCCTTCAGGTACAGGAATGTGACCTATTGGGGTTGTAATTCCCTACTCTGTGCAAATACCTCGCACTGTGACAAGACAAAGTCCACTGAAGCCTGTAAATAAGGTGCCCAAAAACCATCCTTCTTTATTTTCTTTATCACTTCCCTCCTTGCACAATGGTCAATCCCATGCGCTTCTGAAATCAGAATCATCAGTAGAGGGGTGGGTGCTACCAACAAACCGTCTTCCATGCTCCACAAGCCTTCCGGGTTCTGCTTGGCCCCCCTTCGTCTCCACATTGTCTGTCCTGCCACGGTTGCCAATTTTGTCGTGGTTTCCTATTCTGTTCTGCCCCTACAGACCTCTATTCAGAGCGGTATCCACATAACTTTCTCTTTGCACCTCGTCTATTCAGACCCTTATTTCTTAAGGCGGTATCCACGAGGACTTTCTCTATTTTCCTTTCCCTGCCCGTTCAGACCTTCGTTTCATATGAAGCGACATCCACAGGGATTTTCTCTTTGCACCTCGTCTATTCAGACCCTTCTCTCTCAAGACGGTATCCACGAGGATTTTCTCTATTTTCCTTTCCCTGCCCATTCAGACCTTCGTTTCATATGAAGCGGCATCCACAGGGACTTATCAACACCACGTGGAATTTTTCTTCACTTAACTTCTTATTAGCTTATTTGTACTTACCCTCACTGCAGTGTTCTTGACCAATCCTCTGAGCCTCCTGTTAACCCCCAATTCTGCCAGATTCTTTGGACCGGAGAGATCCTTCGGCAGTGGTTCCACACTTCTGAGACTCCAAGTCTTCCCAAAACCAACAGAATTCTTAGTCCAAGTTGTCGCAAAAAGCGCTTACCTTTTGTTTGGGTGCACCCTTAATTCTGTTAGCCTTGTGGGGTCCCTAGAGGACTGGGAAGCGTCCCCAATCTGCTGTTTCCTTTCCGCGGGTCTCTTTCCGGTCCTGTCGTGGTCGCCAATTTTGTTGTGGTTTCTCGTGCCCCACAAACGACCAGGAGACGCAGAAGATTGTTCAAGAAGTATTAAACTTTAATTTGCAAATCAAAGCTGAGACAGTTGCTAGTTGCTGATTGCCCACCGATCCTTGTACATAGCATTTTTTATAGCAGTCTCCTGGTTTAGTTGCATTAGCATATCCAATCGGTCTACAGTTGCGTATCACAGGTACATCTGCCACTATTGTTTCTACCCATTGACTTAATCATGTTCTAATCTACATCTCTTAGCCACCTCTCATTAACACACCATTGTCTTCTACATTCTTAAGATTTCATTCTCCTACTAAATTGGATACTAAATAGGAAGCTCAAAGCTGACCACATAGTTTTGGTTACACAGCAAACAATGCAATTTTTATACTCCAATTCTTGCAGGCCAGCAGAGGGAAGGAATGCCTCATACTTCCTTTAGTAGAAACTATCCCCACCACAATCCCAAAGCACTATCTGAATAAATGTGGGAATTCTCCCGGTGTCCTGGTCAGCATTAATCCCTCCAAAACTACAACATAAAAATGACTTGTTCATTTATCTTACTGACGTTCTTGAGAGCTTGCTATGTAATTTGGCTGCCACATTTGACACTATTTACTTAGAACTAGCTGCACCTCTAGCCAAGCCATTCTGACATGGGCTTTACCTGACAATGTGGAAAACTGGCTGACAAACAGCAGTAAATCTCAATCGTCAACAAGGTGGTGGAAGCTATCATCAACAATTTCACCTGCTCGACAAGAACCTACTCACCAATGTGCATTTTGGGTTTCAACAGGACCACTTATTTCCAGACTTCATCACACCCTTGGTGTAAATACGGACTGCCTTGGTCTAAACAGTGACTGCCCTTGGCTTAAAGGCAGAATTTGATTAAATGTGGTACCAAGGTGCTCTAGCAAGACTAGGTATCAAAGGGAGCATGCTCCAGTGTTTGGAGTCACAAAGGAAGATGGTCATGTTCATCAGAGGTCATCATCCCTGCCCCAGGATGTCACTGCAGGAGTTCCTGGAGAGAGTGTCCTTCCCAGCACTGATGACCTACCTTCCATCATAAATTCAGAAGCTGTCTCACACCTCTTGTGGTCCAGGTTTGACCCTAACATCTGGTGTTCTCTACATGGAGTTTGCATGTTCCCCCTGTGGGTTTTTCCCGGTGCTCCAGCTTCCTTCCATCTACAAAAGGAATCATCAGTTGACTACTGTAACTTCCTTCCAGTGGAGGTGGATGTCAAAAGATTGAGGCCGCATTAATGGGCAGGTGTGAGAAAAACATTTACAGGAAAATAATTGGGATTGATGAGATTGCCCTGGGGCAAGCAGAGACTCAAGGGATGGAATGGCCTTCTGCAGTGTATTATGAAGCTATGTAAGAATCGGTGATTCATTAATGATTGCACGATGTTCATTTTCATTTGCAGCTCTTCAGCAAGTGACGAGGTATGTACCTATTTACAAGAGAAGCGAGACAACATTCAGGGATGGGCTGTTCATTGACATTGTTCATGACGCAAAGTGTCAGGCAGTAGACATCTCCAGTGAACAAGAAGCTCAAGTAGAGCTTTGGTGATCCAGATTCAACCCTGACTTCCATTGCTGTCTGTGTGGAGTTTGCATGTTCCTCCTGTGAGTGGTTGGGGTTCTTCTGGGTATTTTGGTTCCCTCCCATCTCCAATGGAATCACCGTCTAGGCTGAGCTTCCCCTCCCTTCCCTATTTCCACAGCGATCATTCTCTCCGTAACTCCCTTCCTGCTTCTTCCTCTCTACTGATCCCGGCACTTACCTCCACAGCTATGCTAATGCTTGCCCCTCCACCTCTTAACCCCCATCCCCAATCAGGGCCCTAAACGGTCCTTCCAGGTGAGGCAGCACTTCACAATGTGCATCCATTGGTGCCTTTTATTGCAAGTCTGCTCCTGATGCAACTCCCTGTATGTCGGTGAGACCCGACGCAGACTGGGGCTATCGTTTCACTGATCACCTGCTGCAGCAGGCAAGGTCTTCTGGTGGCCAGCCATTTTAATTTCACTTCCCATTCCTACGCATCATATTCCATCTTGGTCGTCTCCACGCCGATGGCACCAACATCAATTTCTCCAACTACCAGTAATCACTTCCCTCTGTTCACAGTCTCCTCCGTTTTTTACTCCGTTAACCAGGTGGCCCCTTCATCCTTTCTCTTTCCCCTCCTCCATCCTCACAACCCGCCCATCACCTTCTTCCTCCCTCTACTTCGCCACCTCTGTCCTTTTAATCCATGATTGACTCTATCTTCTTGCCTCTTCCACGTATCACCTGCCAGCTTCTCATATCATTCCCACTCCCCCCTCATCTGCCCACCTTCCCTCTCTCACATGATTCACCTATCACCCACTAAGATGGTACTTCTCTCCATAACCTCCCTCCACCCTTAATTCTGGCTTCTGCTCGCTTCCTTTCCTGACCAAGAGTCTTGGCCTATAGCGTCAATTGTTCATTTCCCTCCATAGGTGCTGCCTCATCTGCTGAGTTCCTCCAGCATTTTGTGTGCGTTATTGGAAATGTACAGTATTACCTGTCCTTCACTGTTACTGGTTTAGCACCCCAGAAATCTCTGTACAACAGCATCATTTTCAAAAAATGAGATACAGAATTCAAGAATGTAGTTCATTATCACCTTCACAAGGGCAAGCGAGTAACTAATAGAGATCAGTCTTGCCCGCAGTTCCCAGATCCCAGAAGTAAACAGAAAATTATCTGCAGCAGCTGCCCCGGTCCTATCTTCTCTATTGTTCACATATCAGTGGGGCCTGTTCCTGTCAGATGCAAGTTGCCTGGCCTGTGAATTGTCTGCCCTGCATGACTGCTTGTCTCCCAACAGCGACTGTGTTTGTCCTGGTCACTCCCTGCCCCCAACATGTTGCTTTACTGATTTGCAGTGACGTGTAAGATGTTTTCACATCAACAGCTTCTGTGAACTCTCTCACGTTTTTGTCAGCCTTTGGTTGTTTGTCAGTCTTAGTATAGTTTTTCATAAAATCTATTATTTTTTTTTAAGTTTCCTGTAAATGCCTGCAAGAAAATGACTCTCAAGCTAGTATATGGTAATATATGCTTACTTTGATAATAAATTCACTCTGACTTTTGATACTTTAGCAAATGGTTGGATCCCTTGGGTGCAGATGAGTGGTTTTCAGCTGCTAATGATGTTCAGTGAGTCAATCACACATCAGAAGTCCATAAAATATAGGATCAGAATTAGGGCATTCAACCCATCGTGTTTGCTCTGCTGTTACATTGTGGTTGAATTATTATCCCTTTCAACCCCATTCTCCTACCTTGTCTCCATAACCTTTGACGCTCTGATTAATCAAGAGCCCTTCAACCTCTGCTTCAAATATACCCAGTGAATTGGCCTGTGTAGCTGGCTGTGGTACTGAATTCCACAGATTCACCAGCCTTTGTCTGAAGGAAATTTTCCCCTATCTCTGTTCCAAATGAACGTCTTTCAGTTCTGAAGTTGTACCCTCTGGTCCTAGACTCTGCCACATCCACTCTATCTAGGCCGTTCAAAATTCAATAGGGTTCATTCTTCTAAACTCCAGAGAGTACAGGCCCAGAGCTATCAAACAGTCCTCATATTAACCCTTTTGTTCCTGGAATCATCCTTGTGAACCTCCTCTGGACCCTCTCCAATGCCAGCACATCTTTTCATGGATAAGGGGCCCAAAACTGCTCACAACACTCCAAGTGCAGACAGACTAATGCCTTATTAAGCCTCAGTACTAAATCCTTGCTTTTGTATTCTTGTCCTCTCGAAATGAATACTAACATTGCATTTCCCAACCTTACCACCAACCCAACCTGCAAAGTAACCTTTAGGAATCCTGTAGGAGAACCCCCAAGTCCCTTCGCACCTCTGATTTTTGAATTTTCTCCCCACTTAGAAAACAGTCTATGCCTTTAGTCCTTCTACTAAAGTGTATGACCATGCATTTCCCTACACTATTCTCCATCTGCCATTTTTTTGCCTATTTCCCCCGAGTCCTTCCATTGACACCATGCTTTCTTAACGCTACCTGCCCCTCCATCTATCTTTGAATCATCCACAAACTTGGTCACTAAGCCATCGATTCTGTCATCCAAATCATTGACATATAATGTGGAAAAAAGTGGTCCCAAACCTAACCCTGCGGCATATCACTGGCCACTGGCGGACTACTGAAGAAAGCCCCCTTTATTCCCACTCTTTGCCCCCTGCCATTCAGCCAATGTTCTATCCATTCTGGTACCTTTCCTGTAACACCATGTCCTCTTACTTTGTTAAGTAGCCTTGTGTGCGACACTTTGGCAAAGACCTTCTGAGAATCCAGATAAACCACTGACTCTCCCTTGTCTATCCTGACTGTTATTTCCTCAAGATACTCCGACAGATTTTTCCGGCAAGATTTTCCCATTAGAAAACTATGCTGACTTTGGCCTATGTAATCATTTTTCTCCAAGTACCCTGAGACCTCATCCTTAATAAACAACTCCAACATCTTCTCAACCACTGAAGTCAGGCTAACTGGTCTATAATTTCCTTTCTTCTGCCTCCCTCCCTTCTTAAAGTGTGGAGTGAAATTTTCAATTTTCCAGTCCTCAAGAACCATTCCAGAATCTAGTGATTCTTGAAAGATCATTACTGATGTCTCTGCAACCTCTTCAGCCACTTCCTTCAGAACCCTGGGGTGTAGTCCTCTGATCCAGATGGCCTATCTAGCTTCCAGAGCACCTTCGCCTTAGTTATAGCAACTACACTCACTTCTGCCCCCTGACACACTGGAATTTCTGGCATTCTGCTTGTGTATTCCACAGTGAAGACTGATGCAAAACACTTATTAAGTTTATTATTACTTATCCCCATGGGTGCCCAGTCCCTATATACCTCCATCCCCCTACCAGGAAGGTCTCAAAGCTCTTCGCTTCTTTTTGGATTCCAGCCCTAACCAGTTCCCCTCTACCACCACTCTCCTCCGTCTAGTGGAATTAGTCCTTACTCTTAATACTTCCTCCTTTGGCTCCTCCCACTTACTCCAAACTAAAGGTGTAGCCATGGGCACCCATACGGGTCCCAGCTATGCCTGCCTTTTTGTTGGCTTTTTGTTGACTTTTCCTTCGCTACATCGACGACTGCATTGGCGCTGCCTCCTGCACGCATGCTGAGCTCGTCGACTTCATTAACTTTGCCTCCAACTTTAACCCTGCCCTCAAATGTACCTGGTCTATTTCCGACACCACCCTCTCTTTTCTTGATCTTTCTGTCTCCATCTCTGGAGACAGCTTATCTACTGATGTCTGCTATAAGCCTATGGACTCCCACAGCTACCTGGACTATTCCTCTTCCCACCCTGTCTCTTGCAAAAATGCCATCCCCTTCTCACAATTCCTCCGTCTCTGCCACATCTGCTCTCCGGATGAGGCTTTTCATTCCAGGACGAAGGAGATGTCTTCCTGTTTTAAAGAAATGGGCTTCCCTTCCTCCACCATCAACTCTGCTCTCAAACGCATCTCTCCCATTTCACATACATCTGCCCTCACCCCATCCTCCCGCCACCCCACTCGGGATAGGGTTCCCCTTGTCCTCACCTACCACCCCACCAGCCTCCGGGTCCAACGTATAATTCTCTGTAACTTCCACCATCTCCAATGGGATCCCACTACCAAGCACATCTTTCCCTCCCCCCTCTTCCTGCTTTCCACAGGGATCACTCCCTACACGACTCCCTTGTCCATTCATCCCCCCCCCAACCCTTCCCACCGATCTCCCTCCTGGAACTTATCCTTATAAGCAGAACAAGTGCTACACTTCCTCCCTCACCACCGTTCAGGGTCCCAGACAGTCCTTCCAGGTGAGGAGACTCTTCACCTGTGACACGTACGACATGCTGGAGGAACTCAGCAGGTCGGGCAGCATCCATGGAGACGAGCAGTCAGCGTTTCGGGCCGAGACCCTCCGTCAGGACAGGGCAGGGTACTTTGTGTTTACTTCACCTGTGAGTCGGCTGGTGTGGTATACTGCATCCGGTGCTCCCGGTGTGCCCGTCTATATATTTGTGAGACCCGACACAGACTGGGAGACCGTTTCGCTGAACACCTACGCTCAGTCTGCCAGAGAAAGCAGGATCTCCCAGTGGCCACACATTTTAATTCCACGTCCCATTCCCATTCTGATATGTCTATCCATGGCCTCCTCTACTGTCAAGATGAAGCCACACTCATGTTGGAGGAACGACACCTTATATACCGGCTGGGTAGCCTCCAAGCTGATGGCATGAACACTGATTTCTCTAACTTCTAAAACTGCCCCTGCTCCCCTTCTTACCCCATCCCCTCCATTTATTTATTTACCCCCCCCCTTATTTTCTGTTTCCTTTTTCTCCCTCTGTCCCTCTCACAATAACTCCTTGCCTGTTCTCCATCTCCCTCTGGTGCTCCCCTCCCCCTTTCTTTCTCCTGAGGCCTCCCGTCCCATGATCCTTTCCCTTCTCCAGCTCTGTATCACTTTCGCCAATCACCTTTCCAGCTCTTAGCTTCATCCCACCCCCTCCGGTCTTCTCCTTTCATTTCAGATCTCCCCCTCCCCCCACTACTTTCAAATCTCTTACTATCACTTCTTCCGGTTAGTCCTGACAAAGGGTCTCGGCCCGAAACATCAACAGCGCTTCTCCCTATAGATGCTGCCTGGCCTGCTGCATTCCACCAGCATTTTGTGTGTGTTGCTTGTTAACAAGTTTGTCCGCCATTTCCTTGTCAAACATTACTACCTCTCCGTTGTCATTTTCCAGCAGTCCGATATCCACTCACTCGCACCTCTTTCTTACCCTTTATATATTTGAAAGAACTTTTTGTATCCTATTTTATATCATTGGCTAGCTTTCCTTGATAGTTCATCTTTCATTACCCTGTATCTGTGTTCTCTGAGGGTGGCAGGGAATGGAGGGTGACCCTGGGGAATGAGCATCTGACAATTTCCTCAGGATACCCCAAAATATTGTTTATACTCGCACTAATTTTGTTACACAGCCTCGGCAGCTGGGTCCTATTTGTGGCAGAAAAGCAGTTTAAAAGCAAAGAGTGAATTTGAAGTATGCAAGGAATGCAGAGAGAGAGAGCAACTGTGGGGAGATTGCAGGATAATGAAAGCTGAGGAATGCCATTTGCACACTATGTATTTCGTCCAGGAGTGCCCTGTGAAGCATCTAATTGCTGTTGGGGTTGTTACTCTCTGGAGTTTATTCCTGATGTCAGCTTGGTTCAAAGGCAGCATGGTCGTCTCCCCCCCACCCACCCACCCCGGTACATAAATAATCTGTTTTACATTTCTGCAGGTGTCATTTTTCCGGGTGGGGCGGGTCATCATATTTAAGTTTGCTGATGACACCACTGTTGTTGGTGGGAGGGAGCCACAGCAACAACCTCCCTCCATGTCAGCAAGACCAAAGAACCATTGAATACAGGAAGAAGAAACTGAAGACCCACGAACATCAGGGGATCATAGATGGCAAGTGTACTTAAATTCCTCAATGTTATCATTTCAGAAGATCGTACATACCATCACAAAGAAGTCACAGCAGTGCCTCCACTTTCTTAGAAGTCTGAGAAGATACGCGCGTCATCTAAAATTTTATAGATGCATGGTGGAGGGTATAACAACCGGTTGCGTCACAGCTTGGTATGGAAACTCCAATACCCTTGAATGGAAAAGCCTACAAAAAGTAATGGATACAGACCAATGCACCCTAAGTAAAGCCCTCCACACCACTGCACACATCTACAAGGGACAGCATTGCAGGAAAGGACCACCCCCCCCCCCCAACCACCATCAGGCTACGTTCTCTTCTCACTGCTGCCATTAGAAAGGAGGTACAGGAGCCTGAGGACCCACACAGTTATTACACCTCAACTATCAGGCCGTTGAACCAGAGGGGATAACTTCACTCGCCCCCAACACTGAACTGATCCCATAACCCATGGACTCACTTTCAAGGACTCTTCATCTCATGTTCTCGATATTTATTGCTTATTTCTATTATGTATTTGCTCAGGTTGTTGGCTTTTCCACGTTGGTTGTTTGTCTATCCTTGCATTGTGTGTTTTTCATTGATTCTGTTGTTTCTTTGTAGTTACTGTGAATGCATGCAAGATCGCAGGCATTTATTTATATATATGACCTATATGCACTCTGATAATAAACATGCTTTGAATTTTAAAACCAACTTTCCATCTACCAATCAATCAATTTGATCAATTTCTACCAATCAATCAAATTGATCAATCAATTTGCATGGTACTATTTAAAGAAGCTTGATATTAATCCCCCAGCCAAGAGTTTTAAATGATAATAAAACGTTAATTGGATCAATGCGCTTTTGTCAGATTGTTGCTGACACCAGGCGTGTGAAACATGACACTGGCCAAATGACTCAACCTTGAATACCTACATTCCACAAGTGAAACTCTCAGGACCGAAATCCATCGGCATTTGACTATCTGTATCTTGCAGAGGGTGGTGAATGCCTGGAATGCTCTACCCTACTTGTGGAGACTGACTTCATCGTAAGTATTTAATATCGCAGACGGTAAAGGTTTGAAAGAGTTTGGAATTGACAAAAATGGGACTGAGGCACAGAGGATGGGGGAGGTCTGGGGTAGATCTCCTGGGATACTGAATGGCAGGGTGAGCTCGAACAGTTAAGACTCCTGCATATATTTTGTGGCATTCTTATGCATTTTTCTCCTCAGTTTCTGTCTTCAGGGTGCTAACCCGGCCCAGAGTTGACAATACTGAGGTGGTGCCCCCCCAGTGCCTCAACTAACCCGGGGAGTATCAGCAGAATATTTAACTGCAGAGGGACTTTAGCCAAATTCAGTTCCCTGACTAGATATTTACCGACAATCCCATGCCAACAAGCATATAGGGGATAGTGCAGAGGTTGAGGGGAGATGAGAGGACTACTGACCCTTTGTTGTTGCTTTAGAGTTTTCATTTTGCTCTGTTCTCTCTGAGTCCAGAGGAGGTTCACGACAACTATCCCAGAAATGAAAGGGTTAGCGTATGAGGAGCATTTTTGATAGCTCTGGCCCTGCGCTTACTAGAGTTTAGAAGAATGGAGTGGGCGGGGGGGGGGGGGATCTCTTTGAAACCTATCGAATAAACGATCTAGACAAAGTAGACATGGAGAAGATGCTTCCTGTAGCGGGGGAGTCTAGGACAACCTCAGAAAACCAGGACGCCTCTTTAGAACAGACGAGGAGAACTTTTGTTTAGCCCGAGGGTGGTGAATTCATTGCCTCAGTGGCTGTGGAGGCCAATTTATTGGGTATATTTAAAGTGGAGGTGGATAGGTTCCTGATCAGTCAGGGCATCAACGCCTATGGGGAGAAGGCAGGAGAATGGGGTTGAGAGGGGTAATAAATCAGCTGTGATGGAATGGTAGAGCAGTCTAGATGGGCCAAATTGCCTAATTCTGCTCCTGTATCTTTACGGCTTTCTTTGATCTTCCCCGGCAGACTCAAAATGACACTGATGTTTTGCCAGCATTTCTTCGCAGCCTGACCACCCTCATGCTCTCCTAGTTATTTTTAGATGCTGCACGCTGCCTCCTGATACCCGAGACTCCAGCAGCACAGAGCAGCTCAATAACCCTGTCTCGGAGGCTGTGACGATGGGACAAAGCACCGAACATGTGGTGCAGGAGGCCTACGTAATGTCGCAGGACTACATCAGGTACGTGACTGGTAGGGCGTCAAAGGCAGCTCCCAGTGTGACGGCAGCCACCCTGAGGCATGCAGGCGACGACCTCCTGGTGAAATACCCCATCTTCTTCAAGCGATGGCCCCGGGTTTTCAGGGACGTTAGCTCCGACGACGCCTGCGACTACTTATTCAGGATTCTGGACGAGCATTTTCAACCAGAGAAACCCTGGCAGAAGAAAGAGCTGACTTGGAGTGGTATCCTTTCTATTTATGTGCTGGCAGGGCAGCTGGCTATACACTGTCAAAAGAATGGCATGGAGTCAGTGCTGGAGGAGCTGGAACTCAGAGTTGGAAAGTACGTGGAGAGTAACGTATGCCCAAGCATTAGAGAAAGAGGAGGATGGGTGAGTATTGCTGGGAAAAAAAACTGCCACATCTTGATTCAAAGGCAGTGGGATCAAAATAGTCAGAGTGCATTTGCCAGCCTGCAGTGCACTGCCCAGCAGCAGTGGTGTGCCGAGAATCTACACCAATGGCCTGGCCTGACTCCAGTCTGAAGGTTTCATTTTGATCCCATTTGACTCCCAAAAATGTGACACCCCACACAATCCACACAACCCAAAAACATCTGTTTCAAAACAGGTCTCTGACAAAAAATGTGACCAAAGAAAAATTGCTTTTTTCTCTGAAAGCAATTTTTCTTTGGTCACATTTTTCCTCGTTAATTTTTTTCCCCTTACCCCACTATAATCTTGTTTTCCTTCACAACTATTTTCAGAATCAGATTTAATATCACTAGAATATGTTGTGAAATTTGTTGTTTTTCAGTAGCAGTACATAATATAAAAAAACTATATTACAGTAAGTACTGTATACATGTATAAATTAAACAAGGAATGCAAAAAGAGAGGAAAATAAAATAGGGAGGTAGTGTTCATGGGTTCAATGTCCATTCAGAAATCTGATGGTGGAGGGGAAGAAGCTGTTCCTGAAACTTTGAATGTGTGTCTTCAGGCTCCTGTACCTCCTCCTTGATGGTAGCAATGAGACGAGCACCTCTCCTGGGTCCTTAATGATGGATGCCACCATGCTGGGGAGGCTAGTGTCCATGATGGAGCTGGCAGAGTTAACAACTTACTTCAGATTTTTCCGATCCTGTGCAGTGGCCCCTCCATACCAGACGGTGATGCAGCCAGTTAGAATGCTCTCCATGGTACATCTGTAGAGATTTGCAAGAGTTTTTGTTGACATACCAACTCTCCTCAAACTCCTAATAAAATAGAGACTCTGTTGTGCAGTCTTTGTAATTGCATCAATATGCTGCCCACAATAGATCGTCAGAGTTGTTGACACTGCTCTCCCTTTCCACTTCTGATCCCTCGATGAGGACCTGTGTGTTCCCTCTACTTCCTCTTTCTGAAGTCCACAATCAAATCTTACTGACATTGAGTGCAAGGCTGTTGCTGTGACACCACTCAACCAGCTGATCTATCTCACTCCTGTACGCCTCCTCGTCACCATCTGAAATTCTGCCACCAATAGTTGTTTCTTCTGCAAATTTATAGATGGCGTTCGCGCTGTGCCTAGCCACACAACTGTGAGTGTAGACAGAGTAGAGTACGCATCCTTAAGGTGAGCCAGCGTTGATTGTCAGCGAGGAGGCTGCTATTTCTGAGCCACACAGACTGTGGTTTCCCAGTGAGGAAGTCAATGATCCAGCTGTAGGGGGAGGTACAGGGATCCATGTGCTCTAGCTTGTTGATTAGAATTAAGGGTATAATTGTGCTAAACGCTGAGCTATACTCAATAATAAACAGCAGCCTGACACAGGTATTGCTATTGTATGTTTTTCATACTCCGGTTGTGTAGTCACATTGTGCCCAATCATATTCTATCAAAAGCAATCCCCTTCAAATGCAACTTCAACAGACGAAGGGTCTCGGCCCGAAACGTCGACTGTACTTCTCCCTATAGATGCTGCCTGGCTTGCTGCGTTCCACCAGCATTTTGTGTGTGTGTTGCCTGAATTTCCTGCATCTGCAGATTTCCTCGTGTTCAACAGTTCTTCCTGGGCCTCTACTCGACATAAACAAACCCAAGGCCATAACAAGATTATAGGATAACTATGTGTCAATGTGTCTCCAACATCATGTATATCCTCGCTTACCCACACAACAAACTCACCTCCCCTTAACCTCAGTCCTCTGAATCCGCTGGACCCCGAGGACACCCTTCCCTCACATTCATTTCGATAGCAGAACAGCAAATAGAAATAAAGATTGCCCATGTATCTCACCAACAACTCACCGAGGAAAGGAAGTCGGAAAATAAGAAAGAACAGAAGAAAAAACAGAGGAACAGGATCTCATACCCTCATTGTCTCTAAATTGTCACAATAGTTGGACTGCTTGTCTGACATTCAGTACCAGGTGGACTGAAGTTTCCTCCAATGAAATAGTATTAAGTCTGAAGTTATTGTTTTCAATGCCTATCACAAACCCTGTTCCCCAGTTAACATCATCATCCTGCTCTTGGCAAACAGATCATCACAAACTCTAGTTAGACAAAACCAACGTGCATGCGTTCACGTTTGCCCACCTAAACGCATTGGATTAGTCTCCTCCAACAGCACAAGGGTGGCCCACAACATCCATACCCCTTAGACAAGAAGGGCTACAGACATGGAAGTCATCTGCAGGTCTCCCCCAAGTCACACGTTATCCTGGTCAACACAGACACCACCATTCCTTCATCATCGCTAGCTCTAAACCCTGGAACTTGCTATCTAACAATGTTGGGGGAGCGAATTGACCAGGAATCAGTGATTCACCACCTCCTTCTCTAGAGCATCAGACATGGACAGTAAACACTGCCCTGGCCAAGGATGTCCATACCCTATACATTAACAATTCTGTCCTCTCCTCGGTTCAGCAGCTGCTAAACCCTCTTCCATGTCATTTGATCTGTAGACCTGCCTACTGCGATACGGTTGTAGCGAGCCTTCCCTGTCCCACCCACTCATAAACCCAACCTCTGATAGATTGTCGGTGCCTTAACCCTCACTAAATCCTACTCACTTTTTGGCCCTGTGATTACAATTGTAGAATTATCGCGCTCAGAAGTGGGTCTCTTCCATACTGACTATGATGCCTATCTATGCTAATATTATTTGCCCACACTAAGCCCATATCCCTCTACGTCTTTCCTGTCCAAATGCCTTTTAAATCTTATTGTGACTGCCACCCCATCTCGCAGCTTATCCAGATAACCACCACCCTGTGTGTGAAAATCTTCTCCCTCAGATCTCCTTTAAATTTCTTCCATCTCACCGTAAATCTGTGCCCTCTAACTCTAGGCTCTCTCACCTGGGAAAAAAGACTTTGACAAAGTATCCCATTCATCCCCATTATTATATAGATTTATAAAACAGTGTGTTAGTAATGCACAGTTTGAATTCTGTGCACATCGAGAGGAGCAGTAGACCGTTACCGTTACTGTTGCCAACCCCTTGGTGTCCAATCACACCAGGCCGTAGAGTGGACTCCTTGCCAACCGGACCATTAAAGTCTCCCAGCAACAGCGGCTTATCGGAAGTTGCCACGCTACTGATGGTGGTTTTCAGCTCACGGTAGAATGCCTCCTTGACTTCACTGGGATTCGCCAGAGTTGGGGCGTAAATGTTGACTGTGGTGAGGTGGCGCTTTCCTTGCAGAGGTGTATGCAAGGTCTGGATTCGGTCAACCTCGCAAGACTGAGAGCAGAAACTAAAGTCAGGGGCATGGTGGCGCATGAGCTACCGTTTGCTGATGACTGGGCACTGGTTGCCCACTCTCTCGAAGCCTTACAGGAGATCACCAGTCGCTTTGCCAGTGCAGACAAAAGCTTTGGACTGATAATCGGCCTGAAAGTTTTGTACCAACCGGCTCCTGGCTCAAGCTACGAAGAACCAACTGTCCTCATTGATAACACTCGTCTCAATGCTGTCAACAACCTGGGCAGCACAATAACACCCTCGGCTTCTCTGGATGTTGAGCCAAGAACCAGAAAAGCCTGCTTTGCCTTTGGTCAGCTGAAAGATCAAGTTTGGTCACAGAACATCAGGTTGGCCACCAAGTGCAAGGTATACAGGGCCGTTGTCATGTCAGCCTTGATACACGGATGTGAGACATGGTGCCCATATCAGAGTCACTTATGCCAGCTTGACCAACTGCAGCAGCCTCACCTACGTTCTCTGATGAAGATCACCCGGCGAGACAAGGTCTCCAACACCGAAGTCCTCTCTCGAGCTGAAATGTCAGCAGTTTCAACCTCGGCGATGTCAGCCCAACGGCGCTGGGCAGGACATGTTGTCAGAATGCCTGATGGAGGACTGCCCAAGGACATCTTGTACGGCCAACTGTCCAGTGGTACCCGAAAACGAGGAGGACAGCGACTACGGTACAAGGATGTTCTGCACTGGAGCCTCAAGAAAGCTGACATTGCCCCATCAACATGGGAGGATCTGGCTCAAGATCACTCACAGTGGAGGCACGCCATCAGGAAAGGTGTGATCGCTGCTCATAGAGGCAACAGAGGAAAGGCACAGGAAGCGCCACAACAGAGCTTCTGCCCCTGCTGCCCCTCCAGGCCTCACCTGTCAAGGATTGGCCTGTACAGCCACTCCAGGGCGCACATATCAAACCCCACTAACTGACTGAAAGGAACCATCACAATCCTATGGGATGGTTAGCCAGAGAGAGAGAGTATATTGTCCTTCAGCCTCCTACATTCCAGTGAGAATAACCCCTTATAGAATCTCCCCTTATAACCACAGCCTTCTTTTCCAGGTGAATCTATACCCGGTGTGGTGAGTTGAACTTTACTACACTAAGTGTAGTCTAACCAGTGACTGGTACAGCTGAAGATTATGTACCAAATCTTGTATTTAATGCATTTTCCTATGAATGCAATTGACCGAATTCCTTCTTTGCCACCCTAACCACCCTTGCTCCCTTTCAGAGAGTTATGGACTTGCAACCATGGTGTCTCTACATATCTATGCTCTTAAGGTCACTGCCATTTCTTCTGCAAGTCCTATCAATTTTGACCTCCTAAAGTTCATTTCCTCACAACTATTGTACCAATTGACTGTTGCCATAATTCCAAAAATCTCACCTTTGTTTCCAAATTCTTCTGTGTCCCAATTCTTTCATCTACCAAATTTTCTAGAGGCCTATGACTCTGAAATAATTGTGCTTGTCCAATTCTGGACCATCTTTGAGAGACCATTAATTACTCTCTGTGATGGAGTAATTTGTAGCTACCAAAATCCAGAAGTCTCTTTCTGCACTTTGTTAATCTCATTTCTCATTGAAGTAATTAACTAATAAACTATCTGGTGTTCCTTGGGGAAGAGTGACCATAACATGATAAAATTCTTCATTACATAGGAGGATAGAAGAACTCATTTGGGGAATCTAAGTAAAAGAAACTTGAAGATATGAGGTGTACATTGGCTATGATAAATTGGGAGAACATTATATAGAAACATAGAAAAACTACAGCACAATACAGGCCCTTCAGCCCACAATGATGTGCCAAACACGTACTTACTTTAGAAATTACCTAGGGTTTACCCATAGCCCTTTATTTTTCTAAGCTCCATGTACCTATCCAGGAGTCTCTTAAAAGACCCTATCGTATCTGCCTCCACCCCATTCCACGCACTCACCACTCTCTACATAAAAAAAACTTACCCTTGACATCTCCTCTGTACCCACTTCCAAGCACCTTAAAAACTGTGCCCTCTCGTGCTAGCCATTTCAGCCCTGGGAAAAATCCTCTGAGTTTACGAGTTGATAATGAATAGGCCGTGAGACGCATTTATGGAATACAAGGGCAAATTCCAACAACTGTTCATTCCATTCTGGCATAAAAATAAACCAGGAAAGGTGACTCAACCGTGGTGGCAGCAATAATACAGTATTAGGTCAAAGGAGGAGAAGTTTAAGATGCCTAGAAAAAGCAGCAAATCTAAAAGCAGGAGCAGTTCAAAATTCAGTCAAGGGAGACAAAAGGAAAAGTACAAAAGTACGAGACCAAATTACAGAGAAAAGAGAACTATCTGTAAAACCCTTCTGTGGAAATGCGAGGAGAGAAAGATAATTGAAAGCATGTGTGGACCTCTTACTGGGTCAATTATAATTGGGAAGCAAAGAAATGGCAGACCTATTATGTGCATACTTTGGTTCTGTCTTCACAATGGAGACACCAATAACTTTCCAGAAATATTGGGAGACATATATACGATTCAGTGGGTGGGGTGGGATCTGAATGAAATCCATACTGCAGAGAAATGGTGTTAGTGTTGAGTGTTGATGACTGATAAATCCGCAGGCCTGTTAATCTACATACCAGATTACTTAAGGAAATGATGCTAGAAATAATATGAGCATTTCTGGCCATTTTCCAAAGTTCTATAGACTCTGGAAGAGTTCCAGTCGACCAGAAGGCGGCTAATGTAATTCGACTATATGAGAAAGGACAGAGAGGGAAAACAGCCAGCTATGGACCATTTAGCCTGGTAACAGTAGTAGGAAAATGTTAAGAGTCCATTATAAAAGATGTAATAGCAGAGCATTTAGAGACACAATCAGACTAACTCAACACGGATCAATGGAAATTGTTTTAGCAGAACTATTGGCTGTGGTGTATTTGGGTCTTCAGAGGTTTTCAGTGAGGTCCTGTTGAACTCTATCTTATTGGATTGGGGATAACACACTTGCACAACACGGAAACGGGTCCATCAGCCCAATGTGTTCATGCCAGACATGGTGCCTCCCTGGTCTAGCTTAATGCACCAATGAGGAATAAAACTAAAGCGTCTTTTTTGCCAAGTGACCAGTAGAAATCTGCAGGGACTCGTGCTTGGAATCCAACTATTCACAATGTGCATTGATGACTGAGACGAGAGAATTAAATGTAAAATCTGCAAGTTGGCAGTAAACAGAGCTGGGTGGAGTGTGAGCTATGAGGAGACTGGAGGGGAGGCTCTGGAAAGATTTGGACAGGGCTAATGCATAGCAGATGTAGCATAATGAGATTATCCACTTTGGTGGCAAATACAGGAAGTGTATCATTAGTGGTAAATTGGGAAGGAGAAAATGAAACAAGACCTCAGTGTCCTTCTGCAGCAGTCGCTGTAAGTAAATATGAAGTGCAGCAGGTCAGTCGTATCTTGTGCTTTGCGGGATAGGGAGTCGGGGTACCGGAGCAGGGGTATCTTGCTGCAGAAATTGAATTTAACTATATACATGTATGTAATGTATATAATCATATAATGCATATAGAAATGTTTCTCCAAAGCAGGACATAAAGCACACGTAACACACAATAACTTATGAAGGTAAGAATAAAATCTACAGGTGAATTACACATAAATAACGAACAAAAGTGCAGAATCAGAATCAGGTTTATTATCGCTGGCAAGTGTCATGAAACTTGTTAACTTAGCAGCAGCAGTTCATTGCAATACATGATAGAGAGGGAAAAATAAAATAATTGTAAGTAAAGCAATTACAGTATACATATATTGAATACACTAAAAATTGTGCAAAAAACAGAAGTCATATATATTTAAAAAGTGAGGTAGTGTTCATGTATTCAATGTCCATTTAGGAATTGGATGACGGAGGGGAAGAAGCTGTTCCTGAATTGCTGAGTGTGCGCCTTCAGGCTTCTGTATCTCCCACCTGATTGTATCAGTGAGAAAAGGGCATGCCCTGGATGTTGGGGGTCCTTAGTAATGGACGCTGCCTTTCTGAGACATCGCTCTCTATAAAGGTACAGAACAGATTAGCCAGTGACACTTTGAATATGATGCGGCAGGGAGTTCAGAAGCCTAATGGCCTGAGGGAAGAAAGTTTCCTGTCCTGACCATTGTTGTTTTTATGCATCATTCCATACAGGGCCTTGAGAAGGCCACAACCTGAGCATTGTGTGCAGTTTTGGTCCCCTTACCTGAGGAGGTATGTTCTGAGGAGAAGGCAGCTCTGGAAAACGGAGAGGCATTTGGCCACCCAGAGTTACGTTCACCAATATTTCGAAGAATGAGGGCATTTTATAGAAACTTGCAAAGTTCCAACAGGGTGGCAGAGACTAAATGTAGGAAAGATGTTCCCAATGGAGTCCAGCAACAACGATCATATTCTAAGGATAAAGGAGAAACCATTTAGGGCTGATATGAGAAAAACATTCTTCACCCAGAGAATATAAAACCTGTAGGACTCTCGACCACAGCAGACAGAAATCATTCAAAAAGTTAAATATAGTTGTTGAGGATAGAGTTCTCAATGTGCACGGGAAGAAAGCAGGAATAAGATATGGGATTTGGATCCGTACCCAACTGTCTAATCCTGCTCTTCTTCTCAACATGAGAAGTTTTCTATGTTACTCCTTAAAATCTAGCTCAGCATCAGACAAAGTTTAGCTTGAATTCAAAAATGCTGGAGGAACTCAGTGGGTCAGGCAGCATCCATGAACTGTTGACATTTTGGGCCCCGATGAAGGGACACAAAACAAAAACGTCAACTGTCTATTTCCCTCCACGGATGCTGACTGGCCTGCTGAGCTCTTCTGCTCCAAGTCTCAGCATCTTTAGCGTCAACATGTAACCTGAAGTGCATCAAGTATTTTTGCTGTACTATGGGTGCTACATACGGAGTTTATTACACATCCTTTTGTAACTTCCGAAATCTTGATGTACTTTACACCACACAGCAGCACTTCCATATTTCCTCCAAGGAGTTTCCCTCCGATTCTTTCCCTTCCTGCCCCCCCGGCCTCCCTGATGCCATGCGCCCAACGAAACAGCTGAAAGCCAGCAAAAAAATCTCTGCAATTTAATCCCAGATGACCTCTAGTAAATTTAATACATGCTTCCCCCATATATTTGACGCTATGTTATTTTTAGCAGGAATGCAAAAATATTACCATTACTGTACAATGAATAATCTAGTGAGGGAACGCCGGGCAATTTATGCTATCATAATTAGTGACCTCCTTGGTCCTGTTACAATGTCATTATATTGCCCGAGGCCTTCAGATTGCAGGATCCAGTCTGCTGGCAGTCCCACAGCCCACTATCTCTAGCTTCTGTCACACAGCCTGCAAGACCCCTGAACCTTCCTGGCTGAAGCAATAACTAATTCCTTCATCGTGTTGTAAAGCTCAGTCAAATTTACCTTTTTCTGAAGTTCCGAGAATCAAGAACTTGTGTGGGTAGCTCGGAGTCTTCGGTGGCACTTTGCAGCACCTTATCCAAAGTAGCACACACAAAATGCTGGAGCTATTGAGGAGGTCAGGCGGCATCTATGGAAAGGAGTAAAGAGGCAACTTTTCAGGCCGAGACAATTCATGGCTCTCAGCCAGGAATGCCCACTCTTTATTCTGCTTGGTAGGCCTGACCTGCTGAGATCCTCCAACATTTTGTGTGGATTTCCAGCAACTGCAGAATCTCTTGCATTTACTCCTTCCAAAGACTTCACGAAAACCACTGTGTGAGAAGACATACCTGAACACTTTAATCAGATATCAGTGCAAACACTGAATAACACAGCTTAGATAACATCTGGTAGAGACGGTCAGATGCTTGGAGCAGAAGGTGGAGAACTTTATAGAGGTAGTTACCCTTGCAAGCAGCCCAAGAGCTCCACCTGCCCATTCACTTCCTCCCTCACCCCCCAGACAGTCCTTCCAGGTGAGGCAGTGAATCCGCTGGAGTCGTCTATTGTGTCTGGTGCTCCCGTTGGGGCCTCCTGTATGTCGGTGAGGCATGGTGTAAATTGGGGGACCTCTCCATTCAGGAACCTCTGTTCCATTTGTAAAAGCGGAACTTCCCGGCACCCAAACATTTTTATTCCTGTTTCGACGTGTTGGTCCTTGGCCTCGTGTTGTGCCAAGATGAGCTCGCACTCAGAGTGGAGGGGCAACAACTTGCATTCTGCCTGGGTAGTCTCCAACCTGATGGCATAAATATCGATTTCTCCTTCCAGTAAAAAAGTTTCCAGTTTCCCTCTGTCTCCCCTCTCTGGCCTTTTACCTCATCTCACCTGCCTATCACTCCCCCCCCCCCCGGGTCCCCTCTCCTTCCCTTTCTCCTACAGTCCACTCCTGTCAGATTCCTTCCACTATAGCCCGTTCCCTTCCCCTCCCATGTGGCTTCACCTGTCATCTTCTATCTAGCCTCCTTCCCCCCCCCCAACTTTTTATTCTAGCATCTTCCCCACACTGCCTACCAGCTTGTACGCCTACCTCTCCCTCACCTCCTCATTCTGTCTTCTTCTCCGGTCCAGAAGAAGGGCCTCAGCCCAACTATTTCCATCGATGTAGCCTGACCTGCTGGGTTCCTCCAGCATTTTGTTTGTGTTGCAGAGGCAGACAAAATTAAGAGGGGTATAGATGAGCTGGATAGAACATAAAACACAACATAAAGCACAGTACAGGCCCTTCGGCCCAAGATGTCGTACCAACCTTTTAACCTACTCCAAGATCAGTCTAACGTTTCTAACCCTTCCCTCTTTCACAGACCCCCATTTTTCTATAGCCCTTATGCCTATTTAAGAGTTTCTTAAATGCCCCTAATATGTGTGCCCCTACCACACAGAAAGGCATTCCACACACCCGCCACTCTCTTTGTAAAGAACTTACCTCCAACATCCCCTCCCTGTACATTTCTCCATTTGCCTTAAAATTATGGCCCCCTGTACTAGCCATTTCCAAATTTCTCTGGTTACCCACTATACACAAGAATAGTCAGAGTGTTTGTCCTAGATTAGCAGAGGCTGAAACGAGAGATTTAACATGGTGGTGGGGGTGGGAGATTTAAGGGACAGGTTAGCAACAACTTTTTTCACCCAGAGGATGGTGAGTATGTGGAGTGAGTTGCTGGAGGTATAATTAGAAGCAGGTATAATTACACTTGAAAGACATTTGGACAGGTCTGTGGTTAGGAAAGTTTTGGGCTGAATCAAAGGCAAATGGAACTAGTTTACATAAGCTTTGGTCGTCATGAACACATTGGGACACGTTGGGCCCAAAGGCCTGTTTCCACGCTGTACAACTCCAAGTAACCAGCAGCAGGAGCATTCCCAATCCTGACAGGCAGTACAATCCCTTATCTGAAATCCTGCATTTCGGAATTCAGAATCCCTCCTTATTGGTTCTGGGACACCCCCCCCCCCCCCACCCCGCGGATACCAAAAAACACACATATTCGAGTCCCTTATTTAACCTGTCTCAGTGCGGGTGGACTTTAGGACCCGGCGGAGCTCCAGACATCCTCCCGTATACTTTAAATCATCTCTTGGTTACTTATAATACCCAATACAATGCAAATGCTATGGAAATAGTTGTTATACTGCATTGTTTAGGGAATAATGACAAGAAAAACATTCAATCAAATATAAAAATATACAGCTTCAAACGAACCGAATCAAACACATGGTAAATGACTTATTGGAATAAATGTAGAACATCACTGCCACTATAAAACTTCAGTAACTTGTCTTTCTGTTTCTTTAAATCATATACAGTGGTAGTTCTGACACCATGTTCTTCAGTAAGACGCTGCACAGACACACCACGATCCAGCTTCTGCAATGACTCCACTTTCTGTGTTATTGATAATGATAGATGCTTCCTTCTCTTTTTCTCATTGTTACCCATAAGGGTATCTGTAGCTCTTTTTGACATTTTCACAGTGAAATTAAACACAAAGTCAACAGTGAACACAAGATATCAGCGAACAGCAAATGCACGCGTAACCAGTACGAGCGCTGAGCCACAACAGACGTCTGGCGGCCTCTGCTAGTGCTGCCCCGTCACACCTGAGTGACGTCAGCTGTTGGCGAAAAAAACTTTGGTTTTCAGAGCTTTTTGGATTTCAGAATTTCGGATAAGGGATTGTGGACCTGTAGTAGCACCACTGGCTGAGCCACTGCCTCAATTCCAATTCAATCCTTGAGCCCAGTGCTACCTGTGGAGTTTGCACGCTCTCCTTATGGGATTCCTCCCAATCCTGAGGGCATGAGCATTGGTAGGTGAAGTGGCTACCTTAAACTGCCCCTGCTCTGGGCCTGTATTCACTAGCGTTCTGAAGAATGAGGGGTGACCCAATTGAAAACGATTGAATTGTGAATGGTCATGTGTACGTGGAGAGGGTGTTTCCAATGCTGGGAGTCCAGGGGGCATAGCATCGGTTTCAAGGGGTAACCTTTTAGAACAGAGATGAGGTGAATCTGGAATTCTTTGCCACAGGCAGCCGTGGAGGCAAAGTCTTTATGTATATTTAATGAAGAGGATAATAGATTCTTGATTGGTCAGGGGCTGAAGGGATACAAAGAGAAGGCAGGAGATTGGGGCTGAGAGGAAAATTGGATCAGCTGTGATGAAATGGCAGAGCGGACTTGATGGGCCAGGTGTCCTAATTCTGGTCTTATGTAGGCGAGTGTCAGCATTTGGAGAAAGTTATGGGAAACTAAAGGAGAATAAAATGGCACTAGTGTGTGTGGGGGTTGCTGACGGGGGGGGGGGGGGGGGGTCCCAGCTTCTGTGGTCTGAGGAACACGTCTGAATAACATGTCTCTCAAAGCTGAGTAACTCCATCATGCTATAAGTCTTCCTGTCTCTTTTGTGGAGTCACAGGGCACTCTAGCACAGAATCAGGCCCTTTAGCCCATCTATTTTATGCTGTCTTGTTTTTCCTGCCTAGTCCCATCTACTCAAGCCTACACCATAGCCCACTGTGCACATCTCACCCATCTACAGAACCTACCCGGGCTTCCCTTAAACCCATGTACCAATCTAAATTTCTCTTAAATGTTGAAATGAACCCGACACCTACCACTTGTGCTGGCAGCTCGTTCCACACTCTCACCACCCTCTGAGGGCAGAAGTTCCCTCCCATGCTCCCCTTAAACATTTCACCTTTCACCCTCAACCAATGATCTGTTGGGCAGCAGCTCTACGCTACTAAAGGATTTTGCTTCACTGTCGCTGCAGATGCGAACAAAATGACGTTTGCAGGTGGGAGTTTGGATGGGGTGGTTTAGAACAAAACAGATACCGAGGAGCACTACAGCACAGAGAGAGGCTTCTAATCCAGACCATGTCAACCTGTTACTCTGCAAGGTCCCGTTGACCAGATACGGAGTCATGGAGCACCTCAGCATGGAAACAAGGCCCTACAGCCCATCCGGTCCACATCAAACTCAAAACTCTGCCTCGTCCCATCGCCCAGTACCTGGACCACACCTTCCCAATCCACGTATTTATCCAAACTTCTCTTAAACATCCACCATTTCTGCCGACAGCTTGATCTGCACTTGTGCCACCCCTCTGAATGAAGTTGTCCCTCCTCGGGTACGCCTGAAATACACCCTTAACCTATGATCTCCAGTCCTAGTCTCACCCCCACAGTGGAAAAAACCTGCCTGCATTAACCCTATCTATACCCCTTATCATTTTTTTAAACCTCTATCAAATCTCCTCTCTATCTTCTATGCTCTAGAGCAGGGGTGGGCAAACTTTTTGACTTGTGGGCCACAAAGGGTTCTAAAATTTGACAGGGGGGGGCCGGACCAGGAGCAGATGGACGGAGTGTTTTGGTAATACACCTCATAAGAGAAAATAAAATATCATGGGATATGTAGAAAACATGTGCTTTAATTTCAATTGAAAATGAACAAATGCATTACAACAAAATATCTGTCTTTGAAGTCCCATGGTACTTAGCTATTTGTTGAAATGACTTTTAAAACACTGAAAATTAAATGAATAAAATACAGCTTTTTTTAATAGTAACAGTTATTATTTTAAAGCACTGAAAATTCTGTTATCCTTCAAGATATTATCATCATCACTCTCCTCCTGACTGTCTTTATTTCAAAAACGGTAGGAGATGCAGGTCTACTTGTCCTGCTCCTTCTTATTCAATTGTCCCCTGTGCCAAAACTCAACAACGACCAGCACAAGGACAGAACAGTGAGAGCGCGCCAGTATGCGGAGCGCGTTATTTGATCTGTAGCGCATTTTTTATTTTGAGAACGTACGTGCACCTGCGCACTACTCATGTCCATCACTTAACAGAAATGACATGTAACATGCAAGGCTTATTGAAAAAAATATTTTCAAATGCATTTTTTACATAACACAACGAAGAAACTTATTTTTAATTTCAGTGGGAACAGTGTTGTTGGTCTCCCTTTTTAGCCAGCGCATCAAAGTCTGGATTTAGTTTTGTTGTGGCGATTCTCAGGATGGATCTGAGGTGTTGGTCAGTTAACTTGGATCTGTGGCTGGCTTTGTTGATGTTCATGACGCTGAATACCTGTTCACACAAATAGGTCGAGCCAAACAAAGAGTAAAGCGCAAATGTGGAGTAATACGCTGCACCTCTACAAAGGTCAATGTATATAGAGTGCGTCATCTATTGGGAAAACGCCAGAATTGCGGGAAAAAAACGTTAACAAGGTTTATTAATATAATTTCATCAAGTTCTGCAGGCCGGATTAAAAAGCTCAACGGGCCGCATATGGCCCCCGGGCCGTAGTTTGCCCATGCCTGTCTTATGGTCTTAAAGCCCTAATCTATTCAGTCTTTCTCTATAAATCAGGTCCTCAAGTTTCAGCAATATCTTTGTAATTTTCTCTGCTCTGTTTCAATCTTATTTTCATCTCTCCTGTAGGTAGGTGACCAAAACCACAGACAACACTCTAAATTAGGCCTCACCAACAACGTATACAATTTTAACTGAAAATCCCAACTCCCGTACTCAATACATTTATTTATAAAGACCAATGTGCCAAAAGCTTTCTTTATGATCCTATCTACCTATGACGACACTTTCAAGGAATTATGGATCTGTATTCCCAGATCCCTCTGTTCCACCACACTCCTCGGTGCCCTACCATGCAAACCCCACCCTGGACGGACCTTCCAAATTGCAACACCTCACACTTGTCTGCATTAAACTAAGAAAGCTGTGGACGCAATCTGGGATAATCCTGACCCTGGCATCCAGGAGATAACAAGCCGACTGAGAATTTAACTTTCATCCACAGAACCTCCTTTCTGTTCCCCTAACCAGCAGATCCCCTATCGTTACAGCTCACCTCTTCGCCCACTTCCCTTCTGAGCCACAGGGTCAGACTCCGTGCCAGAGACCCAGCTGCTGTGGCTTTCCTCTGCTAGGTCATGCCCCCCAACAGTATCCCACTGATATATATCTGTTGTTGGGGGGAACGGCCACAGGGGTACTCTGCACTGGCTGCTTATTCCCTTCCTGCCTCCCGACCATCGCCCAGTTATCTATGTCCAGCATCTTGGGTGTCTGTGTCCCCTCAGTCTTCCAAATGATCCGGATTTAATCTGGTTCCAGCTCCAACTCCTTAGCACAGTTTGTTAAACGATGCAGCTGGATGCACTTTTTGCACGTATAGTTGCTGGGGACATTGGGGATCGCCTGACTTCCCACATGAGGAGCATTCCAGTACCCTGTCTGGCTTTCCCACAGCTCTAAATGTGTAGTAAGAAAGAACAAATAATGGAACGAAAGATCTACCTACGGCCTACACCTCTCCTCGCCAAAGCCTTGATGACCCAGAACCTCAACTCCCCACTCCAACGCTGACCCACTCAATCAGTGGCCACTCTGCTCAAATCCAGCCACCCTTCATTGGCCCACGCTAGGTGCTTAATTATGCGCAACCCAATGTCTCCTCAGGAACTGTGACATGCACAACGTGCTGACTGCCCCCGCTTGCTTCTTTTAATCTCTCTCTCTACACAATATTATCCAAATCATTAATATAGATGATAAACTATAGGCCCAGTGCTGATCCCTGTGCCACTCCACTAGAAACAGGTCTCCAGTCAGATGGCTCCTCCAGCTAAGCCAGTATTGAATCCAATGTATTACTTCATCCAGAATGCAAGAGATGGAACCTTCTAGACCAGCCTCCCACGCAAGACTTCAAAGGCCTTGCTAAAGTCCACATAGACAATGTAAACACCCTTTTCTTCATTAACTTTCCTGGTAATCTCCTTGAAAAGCTCTATAAGATTGGTTAGACATGACCTACCATGCACAAAAAGTATATTGACTATCCCTAACCCCAATACTTTCACTGTATTTCACGTCCTTTAGAATACACTCCGATAATAACTGACATCAGGCTCACCAGACTGTAATTTCCCAGTTTACTCTTAGAGTATTTCTTGAACAAAATAACAAATTTGCTATCCTCACGTCCTCCAGCACCCACCTGTGACGAAGGATATTTTAAATATCTCAGGTAGGGCCCTTGCAATTTCTGCAATTGCCTCCCACAAGGTCTGAGGGAACGCCTCGTCAGGCGCTGCTCACTTACCCACCCAAATGTAGCTCAAGAACCTCCTCTTCCGTAATCCAGATATGGTCCGTGATCTCACTGCTCTTAAGTCTGACTTCTGTAGACTCTGTGCCTGCTCCTGAGTAAATACTGTTGCAAAGCAGTTCTGCCAAACTGCGACAGATGGTATAATTACACTCAAACGTGCTTTAAAAGTCTATTTTCCTCCCAGAAGGAGACTTCAGTCCAATTAGGATGCAAGTGAAGAGTTAGGAGAGGACAGGCCAGTGGCTTTTGAATAGCTTGTAATGCACTTGCACCAGATATGATGCAAACCCAGTTATAAGTGGTTAGAGACATCACAAAAACCAAAGGATACCTCAGTCTCTCAGGATGTAGTTATTTGAATGTAATCTTACTATATGGACATCCTCTTTCCCAAATCACAGGATCAACTGTAAAGAGGGAGCGACAGTTGCAGGAATCACCACACTGAGTGGTTGAAATTCGGAAGACACTGAAGAGTCTGGGCAAAGATGTAACCCTTCTTTACCAAGCCACTGATACCTAATCCCGCGACCCCTCAACATGGGGAGGCACAATGGCTTTTCATTCAAAGCAAAGAACTAGAGGTCTTTGGCTGAAATACTAAAAAAAACAGGTGTCACAGAAACCAGGCAAGTGTTAAAAATTATCTGACACTATCTGAGATTTCCTGGTTACCAATAGCCCTTGAACTAACAGCATCAAAAACTGACAAGCTGGTGTCATTGCTGGCTTGAGGTTTTGCTCAGCTTCCTGCTTAATAATGTTATCAGTAACACACGATGCAAGCGTTTCAAACCACGCTGTCTTCTTTCTTTCTCAGTCTGGTTTCGTGGAGCGCTACGCCGAGAAGGAAGAGCCAGAAAACATGGTGATTCGCGTATGCTGTGGAATGTTACTCCTGTTGGCCACCATGTCCCTCACTTACTACATTTACAGGAGGTTGTGAGGGAATTGGCTGCAGATCATTTTACACACACAGAGTGGATCACCTGAAGCCCAGGCTCTACACATGATTCCATGGACCAGATCATCAGATTAACCATGTGTGCCTTGGGCAAGTCTTCTCTCTCTGCATCTTTCACAAATACTTCAGCAAAAATAATGGCATGTAATAACCCAAATTAAATTATATGAACGATTAAATTATGTGCTTTGTCCTGAGGGCAAATTTGTGTGAATTGACAATTAACCTCTCCTCCTCAACAGCATATTCAGATAATAAATGCAGTGGCCACTTTATTCGGCACTCCCATTTGTTAATGCAAATATATATTCAGCCAACCACGGGGCAGCAACTTAATAATGTACATAAAAGCACGCCAGCATGGTCAAGAGGTTCAGTTGTTGTTCAGACCAAACATCGGAATGAGGGAAGAAATGTAATCCAAATGACTTGAACTGTAGAATGACTGTTGGCGCCAAACAGGGCGGTTTGAGTATCTCAGAAATCGCTGATATCCTGGAATCTTCATGCACAACAACTTCTAGAGTTTATAGAGAACGGTGCAAAAACATTTAAAAAAAATCCAGTGAGCAGCAGTTCTGTGGATGAAAACACCTCGTTAATGAGGGAGGTCAGAGGAGAATGGCTGGACTGGTTCACGCTGTCAGGAAGGCGACAGCAACTCAAACAGGCAACAGTTGTGTGCAGAAGAGCATCTCCAAACACACAACACGTTAAACGTTGAAGTGGGATGGGTTACAGCAGCAGAAGAACACGAACATACACTCAGCGGCCACTTTATTAGGTACAGGAGATGCCCAATAAAGTGACCACTGAGCGTAGACTGGTTTATAGCATATGGCAGGATTATCTAAATTATTTAATTGGGACAAGGTTTCATTACGGGCCAGTTCACATAAAAACCTGGCTGAATTGATCCATGTAAGTGGCCGGCTGGTGGCGCAGTGACATCAGCCGGACTGCGGAGCGAAGGTTCCCGAGTTCGAATCCAGTCGGGCCGCTCTCGGACACACATCCCATCCGTGCAGGGTTGAAGTCGGCTCTCGTTGTGAGAAGGACGTGGGGAATCACTCACAGAATCTTTCCTTCAAGACAACCACTTGAAAACAAAAGTGGTCGTGGCACACCAAAAAAAAACACCTCTCACAGCCCTTAAAACCTAACACTCTCTGGAAAGTATGTTTATTACCATCAGACAGAGCAAGAGCAGGATTGATTACAGGATTGATGGCCTTTTCAGATGCAACTCCATGCTATTTCTTTAGCTTGATTCAAGCTTTGCTGTGGCACTAACTAGAACAAGACTAGTCAGAAATAAATAACAGTATATTAATAAACAGTTTCTCAGTCTTCATTTGGCGTCAAATACTTTCTTTCCCCGGCATTTTTTGTTCGCATCTTGCAAATGCATTTGCGGGGATAAAAAACGATAATGTAAAGAAACTAACCCAACAAGACCAGCCTCGCCACCTAGCGGACACAAACGTCATTACCACAAGTTCCTCTGAAAACTGAGTTCCTCCAGCATTTTGTAGGCGTCACTTTGGATTTCCAGCATCTGCAAGACTTTCCCGACTTTAATGGTTTAACATATTTGTGCTGATTTACGTCCTAGCTTTCAGAGAAGTCCCTCAGAGGCAATACTGGACAGAAATAATGTCAGAAATCTTATCCATGAATACATATCACCCTAATTTTACGTGACATCAAGTATTTTCTTTTTCCTGTACTTTTTGCACCTTGCAGATGAGAGGGGAAGGGAAATAAATTTGTGGAGAGATCTCAGCCAAAAAATTTGAATCAGACAGAAGTCTTAATGTAGCAGAGCAAGGTGAGCATGGGCTCCCAAAAATAGTCAAAAATCACCATTTTTACAGATAAGTAATGATTTAAATACAAGAAATGTTTCCGTCCACTTTCTCCCCCAAGGAAATTGCCACACACTGCATCTGTCTCCTCACTCAAATGCCCAAATTTAGTCTATGCTTGACAAATAGAACATGTATGAAAAAGTTGCCTGAAAAAAAAGTAAGATTTCTTTCCATCTTCATGTCATCCTCACACACCAATTTCAATTTCATTTTCATGCGACCATCACACAGTCGAATTTCAATTTATATTGCATTACTTGTGTGCCAAAACTTGCTCTATAGAAACATGAACCAAATTAAAGATGAAAGTGATGCCCAGTCTGAGGTATTAGGGCAGATATCAATGACTTGACTAAAGGTAGCTTTATGGGACAGTTTAAAGGAAGACCCTCGTCAAAGCACAACTAGCAATTGCATCCCGGGATGTGCAAAGGTTTAGGATCGGAGCAGTGCGAGGGGTTACAGATCTGGAGGAGATGGTAAAAACGGGGAGGGTTGAAACCTTGGAGAGATTTATACAACAAAGAGCAGAATTTTAAAAAACAAGTTCACAAAGGTTAGCAAAAATAGGACTGATGGGTTAACAGGTGGACAGTAGCAGCAGAGTTTTGGAGGACCTTAGTAATGGAGAGTGGACTACGAGGGAGTTGGAATATTCAAATCCATGGATAAGTTTCAAAGCAGAAGATGAACTAAAGTTGAATCATACCACAGAGGAGAAATTAAGTGATCTCAGAGATGCCCCAATCAAAGGAAACCTGACAAGTTTTCTTTCCTAAGTCTAAACTCCCCATCACCGAATCAACTGCTAGTGGACAATTAGCATTGACCAGTTAGCGGGGCGGCTACCAGACTGAGATAATTACACTGGACATGAAATCAAAGTCAGGTTGAATATCACCAGCATATGTCATGAAATTTGTCGTGAAGCTTTTATAATTTTGAGAATCAAACGTTTATTCAATAAATTTTACACAGAATGTGACAGAGGTAGATGGCAACAGGAAAACCAACATTCCCAGTCTGGGATCTTCCACATAACAGACACACTTAGAAAATATTTTAAATTCCTTAAAAATGTTTCTTATTCCTATGCTACTTCAAAGTCTGAGTGTGCTTACTGAAAATATTTATGATATCAATGTAGCATAAATTGCAAATACAAATTTAAAATAAATTTTCATTCAATATTCTCTTTCTAACCCCCACCAGTGTCAATACACATTGAGTTGTGGAGCTCCACAGATGTTATCATATCTCCACATCTGAATAACAGAATAATTAACTACAAAGGGGATCGAAACTAAGCACCATACCTTCCCCAACTCAATGTCTGCACGTACACTCAGTGGCCACTCTATTAGGAATCTCCTGTACCTATAAAAATGGTCACGGAGTGTACAAGAGACATGGATCACTGAACAGTAGTGGGGATTCTAGATCATTTCATTGCTTTGCTCCGATTAGTTAGTGCGTCCCCGAGTTAACACTGGTAAGAACCTCTACAAACTCCCTCCCCTCAGCTGGAATCAGCAGGAAAGACCTGGTTATAGTCCTGCCTCAGTACCTGGTGGTGGAGGTGGAGATATCAGGATGTTTTTTCTTTCTGTTTAAAAAATACTTGGGGTGGGGTGGGAGTCCAAAAATGGAAAGTAGCAGAGTCAATGCAGGGAGCTTCCTCCCCCACTCCCCCAAACACATAACAATTTACTTAACTGTTTGAGATTCCCAGATGTTGTTTCAAGGAGATGCCCCAGGGTAATTAATAACCAATCCCCCCACCACAATAATGGAAAGGCTGATGCCACTAATATTATGGGCCTCTTCAACGCTACCAACAAACTCGTTTTTGAGAGAATTACAGTTTTAGAGTTTGGCTGTAGGTAACTTTTCTCTTCCCTCCACGTTGTTACAAATAGCGAACGAAAAACACACATGTTGAAATAGTCAACTTCACAGTGACCTGCGGTCTTTCTCTAAATAATCTGAAGTTTGAACCTCAGTTTCTTTCAGTCTCCTCTGCGCACCAAACCGAGGTTGTCTTCGGTGATGGAGGCTTGAGGAATCCTATAAAACAACACGGAAACGCTGATTAAAATTTGCACTGATGCTAAATCCCGCTACGTCTGAAGGTGCTGACACACACACACACACACACACACACACACACACACACACACTGGAGTTCAATTTCTCAGGCACCCAACATTGGTCCGTGATGGGCAGAAGCATCATTATCAACGGGTCCGGATGTCACTTCCCAGCCTTCATCCCACTTGATCCCTGTAGGCAAGGTAGGGAAATTGCAACCCATTAAATGTTACCAAACCTCGAAAAAGAATTCAAACGCCAGGAAGGCGACTCGAAACAAATAAATGCAACTGAGTTATAAACACGGAAGGATATTAATGTACAATTAGTGTAAACGGCTGATCGATTCTCCTGACTCATGTGCTGAAAGAGCGTTTCCCGCGCTGCAGCTCCGACTGCAACAAATACGGGTAGATACAAACTTGGAGGATGCACAATCAAGTGTGAACACGGAGGGGTGTGCCCACCCTGTTAATGCTCCCATTATGTGAAAACACACACCACTGTTGTTTATCTTAGAGGGAAACAGAAATGTAGAAATTGCAGTGACTTAAAAAAAATTTCAAAAATCGAAGGCAAAGCCCGCGATGAGATAATTTTACAGACGATCAGAAAGCTCTCTCAAAATCTGTGCAGAGCGGTAACACTTACAGGCATCGCTGCACAGAAAGGAGAGGTTCTGCCTCATTCCAGACACTGGCCTGATCTGATCATCCTCATTTTATTTTATCCATTTCAAAGTAACAAACTAATGCAAACTAATTCAAAAAAGAATGCAGCAATTTTCAGTTTCAATATCCAGAGGGAGTTGGCCCCAAGATTCACCAGTCCGTGATTAAACCCTGAGGAATAACTACTGTACTCTCTGCAGGTCCATGGAATAAAGATACAGATCAAATGGCGCATTCATCGTTAGCGATCAAAGCCGGTGACCGGGCTCTGGGAGTGCTTTACTCGCCTGTTGTCTGCAGGTCTCCAACATTGCTCCGGCGTGGATCAGGCACCACACCTCCCCAAAGACGGACAGCAGCACGTGGACCACATCTATCCACCTCCCCACTGTCAGGGTCAGGATGAGCAGCCCGCCCATCCTCACAGCCACTGTCTGGTAGGCCATCTGCTCGCTTGGGTGCTGCTTCTGCTCTTCTGAAACGACAGGAAGAAATAATTCACAGGGACGTCAGCCACAAATGGGAGATCACGTACCACCAGACTGAAGGACAGCCGTCTATTCCGCTGTTATCAGACCTCCCACACTCTATCTCCCAGTCCACCGAGTCATGGCCCTCGCACCGCGTCTATCTGCTCCGCACTTTCTATTGTATTGTTAATGTTAGGGATTCCGGAGTTGTGTATATAACAGGTGCTAATTTCAACAGCAGCTGGTCTGTAGACCTGAACGTGGATTGTAGATTGAGTTTAAAATGCAGCTGTGAACAATGGTCTTCCCGGAGCTGCATTCTGGGGTCAATGGCAAACCCCATTTGAAATCGCCTGCCTGCACCTGGCCCAGAGTCAGCGGGAATTCACATTTGTTTCAGGTGTCTGGAGCGTCAGTGTCAAGATGCAAGTGCTTTTGAAAAATGTATGTAATCCAAAGGAAGCATTGTAGGTAGATTGTGACGACAGAATTGTCCCGCCGTTACCTTTGATCTTTAGCGTATAACCATGTCATGTAATATTGGGGCAGGCAGCCCACTTCTTCCAAGGGTGTCTCAGGGTGCCTGCTGCTCCTTTTGCTGAAGAAAGATTTCTACACCCACCAGCTTCAGTGTCTCACCGGTCGGTGACTTTGTACACAGTCACAACATTTCATATGCATTTTATTTCCACATTCTATTTTCCTCTTTACCTGAAAATACCGATGTATCACATCATCCGTCTGGATGGAACACAAATATATAAAAACGCTTCACTGTCTCTCAGTACTTTCAATAATAAACCAGTGATAAAAACTAGAGTAATGTGGGCTCTCACTGTTAGAACTTGCATTTATGTAGAATCTTTACCATAAAGAGAACTGGGAAAGATTTATATTCATAAACAGCAATATTATCTATGGGGGTGATTGATAAGTTTGTGGCCTAAGGAAGCAGGAGATGAGGTATTAACTTCAAACTTCCTGCATAATCACTCAAAGAGCTGACCTGAATGTGCATGTAACGCGAGCTGTATAACTCATCTCCTTCCACCTTAGGCCATAAACTTATCAATCACCCCCACCTGTGGACACTTGCTGGAGGCCCAAGATCCGTATGCTCCACGACCGCTGGACTAAGTGTGTAAAAGTAGGAGGGGGCTATGTTGAAAAATAAATGTGCTAGGTTTTCTAAAACTGACTCCTTCTACCTTAGGCCACAAACTTATCTATCACCCCTCGTACTATCAAGTATCAAGTTCATCTCAAGTGGAGAGTTTATGTTAAATAAACCTGGAGCTTTATACATGAAGGACACTCAACAGTACATTTTAAGACCAGATTTTGCACTGTAAAGGACAGAGAAACAACGACAGAGTTGTGTTGCTACCTCATTGCTCCAGTGAGCCACATTTATCCTGACCACCAGTGCTGTCTGAATGGAGTTTACATGTTTCCCAAAAAAAAAACACACGAGCTTCTCTCAGTTGCTTTGGTTCCTCTCTCTCTCCCCCACCCCCAAACGCACGGTGGTGTAGTGATTAACACCTCACTATTACAGCGCAGGGCAAAGTTCAGAGTTCAATCCTGGCCATCTCTGTAAGGAGTTTGTACTTCCTCCCTGTGACTGCGTGGTTTCCTCCGGGTGCTCTGGTTTCCTCCCACAGTCCGAGGACTTTCCAGTTGGTAGGTTGATTGGTCTTTGTAAATTGTCCGGTGACTTGGTGAGGGTTAAATCGGGGGTTGCTGGGCAGCGCGGCTCAAAGCTCCTGTTTCATGCTGTACCGCTAAATAAATAAAATGCCAAAGACGCAATGGGCCGGTGTAGATCGCCCCTTGTGTGCAAGTGAATGGTAGAGCCAAGGAGCAGGTAAGGGAGTTGATGGGGAGAGAGAGAATTAGATTACAAGGAAGGTGGCAAGGAATGGACTACTCTGGAAGATAGGATAGACTCAATGGGCTGAATGGCCTCTTATGACCAAGAAAGCAAAGGTATGAAAACTGCAACAATGAAACCAGAGGTGAGACTTTCCAACTAACGAGAGATACTGGAAGTGCCACCTCCCCACCCTGCCACAAAAGGAAATCCACTTGAACTCGATAAAATTAAGAAAGTTTGCTCTGGAGTAGAAACATTGAAGATATTTCAGCTGTGAGGAAATCCAAAGATCGAGGCCACGATTACAGGATAATCACTAATAAATCCAAGTAAAAAAAACTCCCCAAAAAAAAAACCTGCTTACCTGACAAACTGTGAGAACACAAAACTTGCTGAACTGAGAAGTAGTTGGGGCGACCTGTGTCAGTGTACTTTAGGAAGAATGGAACCAGAGGGCTTACTGATAGGATGGAATAAAGAAACAGGGATAGGGGCTTGTATAGAACACTCTCTCTGGTTCTGGTTGGCTTCAATGACCTGCTGTGTGTTATAAAATCCTGTGCAATAGACTGAGCAAAGCCGGATATTGAAGCAGGGACGAGCAGATGAAGACGGGACTGCTAAGTCAAGGGCATGATGTCTAAGAGCTGTGAACAAGCACGTTTAGGAAGCAGTTCCAAAGAATAGGGCTGAGGTCTCCGAAGGTCCTGTGGTGACTGGTGGGACAAGGGAAAGAGGGAATGGCCATACAAGAGTACGGATTCCTCCCTGGAAACTCAGTCAGGTTACCCTTGCTATGAGCTTATCAAATCACAGAACTGTGCTGCCTGGCAACAGGCCTTTCAGTCCAGCTCATATACACTGCTCACCACTCGACACGATTTCCGGACTTTCGGTAAGATGGCAGTGCAGACGGACGCAGTGGCCTCTCCGGAGCCAACCAGAAGTGCTTTCCTTTCTTTGATAAGTGTTTTTCTTTTTAAAACAATCACAAGACAATGCTGGACTCCAAGAACTTTGGGAGCTGCAGGTCTACCCCATCATTGACCGGAGGAGGTGGACTGCGTTGCAGCCCGCCACTGGAAGGCTTCGGAGTCGGTGTGTGAAGGCAGCGCGCGGCGGAACCGCGGTGACCGTGAGGTAATGTACAACGCCTCAGGCCGGTTTCTGTTATTTGCTGGGAGGACAGATGGCAAGGGAGTTGTGAGGACTAGACCTCCAGCTGCAGGCTTGCCTCATGCTGCGGTCCAGGAGAGGACACTCTGGAGGTGGTGTAGCGCGCGACCACGTGCGGTTGAGGGTTGCCCTCCGGACTTGGTCTATATATATATATCTTTTGTGTGACTGTGTGCACCCTCACTATTCTGAATGTGCCGTGTACGTTTTGCACCTTGGCCCTACAGGAACACTGTTTCACATGGCTGTAAGCGTGTACGGTTGAATGATAATTAAACCTGAATTTGAACTTGATTTGAAGAGCCCCCATCTCTCAGATCCTAGTCCATTTCCCTCTATGCCCAAGTAGATAAGGAGTTCATTGAGACATTTTTAAAAGCTGGTGGACGCATGACCCCTTGGCCACACTCTTTGTGGGGCAGGGTGGAGGGGAAACTATCAACACATCAAGTCAAAATATCCTCGTCTCCCGAATTACAGCTACATTTAGAACAGTTTACAAAGCTGGCAGGGTGCAAAGGGAGCTCCAGATCTGGACTAAACTGAGGAAACACTTCAAACAGATAGAATTATCCACTTAGAGGGAAGATGGGAAGTTTGTGGAAACTTTTCCAACACGCCCCTTTTCCCAGAAAGATTTTGATTCCCTTCCAATGCAGCTCGCTCCCATCCAGGTCACAACCCTCTTTTACACCTAACCATAGGTAATAGAACTTTATTAGTTTCACTGATTACTCATTCCACTCCTCAACTCTCTGCCGCAGTCCCCAAGTGTCGCTGAATAGCTATCAAGATGAGAACTTTGTGACTGTTGCTCTTTCTTTTCTTCTTTAACCTTGGGATAGAAGTTCTGTCCCGATTTGGAATCCACACCCTGACCACGTTGGCCTGTACATCTCCCTAAGTGATACATTAACCTAGGTGTCATGGAACAGTCTCTCCTTACACTTCCCAGCCAGTGGATGAACTAGACAGCTTTCCCCTCTGCCATCCTCACCTTGCATGTAGATGACCAGCAGCGTGTAACAGATGGTCAGCGGTGTCCAGAACCTTATTGCCTCTGAAGTGGTGATGAAGTCTCTGTTGATGAGGAAGATGGCTGCCACATCGGCCACCACGAACACGATTTTCAGGGCGTTGCACAGCAGCTTCGGGATGCCGTGCCAGGTGGTCAGGAGGAGGATGCAGATCCCACAGTATCGTTCCTTGCTGTGTAGCTCGTACAACAGGCTGGTGTGCTTCGAGAGCTTCCACACGTAGCACATAATCAGCCCGGCCAGACCAGTGCTAAGCAACAAGCTTAATGTCGAGTGAGGCGCCCCCTCATTCAGGTAGCTCAGGCCGGCTGTCATCCCACATCCCAGGGAGAACTGGCACAGGAGGAAGATCTGTATATTGGATGTGAGCTGAAATATAAAGTCCAGACACATCCTCTGTGACTATCAAACAGAAAGTTGACTTTAGATTTATAAAATAGACCCTCAGCCTTCTGAGCCGGTCACAGGCGAAGCCCTCCCCACCACTGAGCACACCTACAAGGAGCGCTGCCCCATCTTCACGGACCCCCACCCAGAGAGGTAATGCTCTCTTCTTGCTGCTGCAGTTGGGGAGGTGGTACAGGAGCCTCATGCCCTGCACAGCCAGGTTCAGGAACTGTTATTACCCCTCCGTCATCAGGCTCTTGAACCAGTGTGGATAATGTCACTCACCCCAACACTGAACTGATTCCACAACCTAGGGACTCATTTTTGAGGACTCTACAGCTCCTCTTCTCAATATTATTTACTTATTTGTTGTTATTATTTAGATTTTTTAAAATTTGCACAATGTTTGTTATTGTTTATGTGCAGTTTTTCATTGATTCTGTTGTGTTTCTTTGTATTTACTATGAATGCCCACAAAAGATGAATCTCAGTGTAGTATAAGGTGACATAATCGTACTTTGATAATACATTTACTTTGAACTTTGAATACCAACAGAGCCCACAGCTGTCCCCCAATGCCCACTCTACACTTGAACCCCCGCTCAAAGAGGCCTACTACCTTCCAGAGACTGATAATGCCCACATTCCCCTATGACAGAGCAGATTCGATGGGCCGAATGGCCTAATTCTGCTCCACTGTCTCATGGTCTTGTAGGCTACTGACCATCTCATCTCCCCAAAGTCTCTCCTCAACTTTTGACAGCAAGAGCCCTCATGATGAAAACACAAAATGCCTGAAACACTCGGTAGGTTGGACGGCATCTGTGGAGGGAGAAACAGCGTAAGTTTCCGGTCCAGGACCTTCGTCAGATCTGAAGAGAAGAGCATTGAGTTGGGATGTCACGTTGCCGCTGTACAAATGGTCAGGTCGCATTGGAGTATCGTGCACAGTTCTGGTCAGCGCACCACAGGAAGGATGTGGTAGCATTAGAAAGCGTGCAGGAGAAATGCCCCAAATGGAGGGTTTCAATACAAGAAGAAATTGGTTTATTCCCACCGGAAAATAGAAGACTGAGAGGCGACCTTAAGGGGTTTATACAAATTATGAGGGGCACATATAGGGTGGATAATCAGAATATTTTTCCTATGTTGGTGGAGCCTACAAGTAGAAGACATAGATTTAAGGCGAGAAAGGGGAAATTTAAAAGCGATCTAATTTCCTGGTTTTCCTCCACACACAGTGGTGGTCGTTTGGAAGGACACATCAAAGGAAGTGATGGAGGCAAATAAATTACAACATTTAAAAGGCATTTGTACAGGAACTATGGAAAGATACAATTACAGGAACGATAATGGCATGGATAGCAGAATGTCAGACAGGCAGGAGGCAGCAAGTGGGAATATGAAGGGCCTTTTCTGGTTGGCTGCCAGTGACTAGTGGTGTTCCTCAGGGGTCAGTATCGGGACCGCTGCTTTTCACATTGTTCATCAATGATTTGGATAATGGAATTGATGACTTTGTGGCAAAGTTTACAGATGATACAAAGATAGCAGGGGGTAGGTAGGGATGAGGAAGCAATGCGATTCGAAGAATGGGCAAAAAAGTGGCAGATGGAATACAGTGTTGGGAAATGTATGATGGTGCACTTTGGTAAAATAAACAGGAGTGTGGACTATTATCTAAATGGGGAGAAGGTACAAATATCTGTCCAAGTCCCTTCTGTAGTCTCTCTATAACCTCAAGGCTACCTGCCTTTCCTCGTATCTTCATATTGTCTGCAAAATTTGCCACAAAGCCATCAATTCCATCATTAAGTCATTGACATAACCATTCCTCCAGATCGAAAGCAGCAAACTGGCTGCTGGCTGTGTGCCTAGAGACCCGAGTTCTATGGGCACAGAGCTCGGAAAAAGTGACGCAACAGACTTTTAACAGCATAAATTGGTGAGTTGTTTTGTTATGTCTCCCCTCTCGCTGTGAAATGGGGACACCTCCTTTTCCCTTATTCAGGAGAGAGAGAGAGAGAGAGCCTGTGGTATGTTGAATTACCAGGTGAACGAGTCGTCTTTGGGTTACTGCAAGTCTGTGTCTTTACTGATGCTTTGCTGCACGTTTGAGTGTTCAGTGGGGGGGGGGAAGAGAGGTGCTGATGCTTTTTTGCCAGTGGGAGGGGAGCATTGCTGCTGCTTATGTATGGGGGGAACTGGAGGGGCTTTGGGGTTCCAACATTTACCTGTCATTCTTTCTTTGGATCACTTCTCTGTTTTCGTGGAAGTTTGTGAAGAAAAAGAATTTCAGGCTGTGTATTGTATGCATTTCTCTGACATTAAAAGTACCTATTGAAACCTATTGAAAAAGAAGTGGTCCCAGCTCCAGACCCTTATGTTTCACTGGCAGCTAACCAGAAAAGGCTCCCTTTATTCCCACTCTTTGCCTCTTGCCAATCAGCCACTGCTTTATCTGTGCTACTTTCTTTCCTGTAATACCATGAGCTCTTAACTTGTTAAGCAGACTCATGTCAAAGACCTTCTGAAAATCCAAGTACCCAACATCCCCCGATTCTCCTGTATCTACCCTGCTTGTTATTTCTTCAAATAATTCCAAGAGGTTTGTTAGGCATGATTTTCCCTTGACAAAACCATGCCGACTGTGGCTTATTTTATCATGTGCCTCCAAGAACCCCAAAACTACATCCTTGACAAGTGACTTCAACATCTTCCTAACCACTGAGGTCAGACTAACTGGCCTATCATTTCTTTTCTTCTGCCTCTCTCCCTTCTTGAAGAGTGGGGTAACATTTGCAGTTTTCCATTCCTCCAGAACCATGCCAGAAACAATTGAATCTTGAAAGATCATTACTAATGCCTCCACAATCTCTTCATCTACCCCTTTCAGAACCCTGGGTGTATACTTTCTGGTCCAGGTAACTTCTCTACCGGGAGGCCTTTCAGTTTCCCAAGAACCTTCACTCTAGTAATGGCAACTTCACACACTTCTGCCCCCAACACTTGAACTTGCACCATACTGCTGGCGACTTCCACGAGAAGAATGATGCAAAATACTTTTTCAGTTTGTCTGCCATTTCCTTGTCTCCCATTACTACCTCTTCAGAATTATCTTCCAGTGGTCTGACATCCACTCTCACCTCCCTTTCACACTTTATGTATCTGAAGAAACTTTTGGCATCCTCTATTATTGGCTAGCCTACATTTGTATGCCATTTTTCCCTTCTTAATGACTTGCCTTCTTTTGGTTTTTAAAAGCTTCCCAATCCTCTAACATCCCGCTAGTCTTTTATATGCCATTGTTTGGTTTTACGTTGGCTTTGACTTCTCATCAGCCGTGGTTGTGTCATCTTGTCTTAAGAATACTTCTTCCTCTTGGAGTGTATATATCCTGCACCTTCTTAATTGCTCCAGAAATTCCAGCCATTGCTGCTCTGCTATCATCCCTGCAGTGTTCTTTTCCCAATCAGTTTTAGCCATCTCCTCTCTCATGCCTCTGTAGTTCCCTTTACTCCACTGTAACACTGATGCATCTGACTTTACCTTCTCAGATTTCAGAGTGAATTCGATTACATTATGACCACTCTTCCCTAAGGGTTCCTTCCCTTTAAGCTCTCTAATCAATTTCGGTTCATTGCACAACACCCAATCCATGATAGTTGATCCCCTAATGGGCTCAATCACAAGCTGCTCCAAAAAGTCATCACATAGGCAGTCTAGAAACACTCCCTCTTGGGATCCAGCAGCAACCTGATTTTCCCAATTTACCTGCATATTGAAATCCCCTGTGACTTTTGTAACATTGCCCTTTTGACAAGCATTTTCTATCTCTCATTGTAGTTTGTAGACCATATCCTCACTACTGCTTGGGGGTTGGTATATAACTCCCATCAGGGAGAGTTTACCCTTGCAGTTCCTTAACTCTACCCACAATAACTCAACACTTTCCAATCTGCTGTCACCTTTTCTAATGATTTGATTTCATTTTTTTTTAAACCAACAGAGCCACTGCCTTCCTGCTTGTCCTTTCGTGACAATGTGTATCCTTGCATATCGAGCTCCCAGCTGTAATCTTCTTTCAGGCACGATTCAGCGATGCCCACAACATCAAACCTGCCCATCTGTAACCGCGCTACGAGTTCATCTACCTTATTCTGTATGTAGCGTGCATTCAAAAACACACCTTCAGTCCTGTATCGAAACTCCTCCCGTTGACTGTAATTTTGCCCCATCATCAGCCTCCCCGTGCTTGCAGCCTCACTACACACTGCCTCCATTTGTAAACCAACGACCTCATCCTCAGCACTATACACCACCGGACTCATTTATCTGAAACCTTCAAACACTGTCAAGCTAACTGGGCAAGAGTAACAGACCAGGTGGAGTGTCTCGACTGTACAGTTCCCTCCGTAGACGCTTCCTGATGGCGCTTCGTGCGTTGCTCCTGAATCTGCAGTCTATTGTGACTCCATTTTGAATGACCAAGAATGCTGTTTGTTTTCCTCCCCCTCTGCCAAAGGTAATAAAAAACCGCCGGTCCTTACCTGGTTGTTGGAAAGCAATACGGAAATTGTTCGAAGGGAGAATTCCAGCACGGTGAGAGAGGCCACTCTCGATCCCACGAGGGAGAATAGGACGGTCAGGACGCAGAGGTGCAGAGTTTGCAGGACCTGCTGTGGCGAGCGCAGTTTCGCAGCTGCCGTGCCATCGCGCACAGGGTCACTAAAACAACAAGACAACAGCCTTTCGTCACGACGAACTCTTCCTTCCCACCACGTGGCGCCCCCAGATGACAACAGGTTGGAAGGAACTCTAGTGAACGGAGTCCCTGCTGTCGTCACAGTCACCTTTCCACGGTGCCATGTTGAATAAGAGTTGCGGGACGTAATGACCGTTCCCTTTCATCTTTCCCCTTTGGAGGGGACCTCACTAGCATCCTCAACCACCCGCCCTGTCTAACCCAGTCCTGATGCAGAAGCTGCTAACTATCTTGAGAATGGATACAGAGACGGCATTCAATCAGCGTGTGACTTTCTGCCACCCTCTCAACAAATGACATGTACAACTGGTTTATGACATGACCACCTCCAGTTAAAGATATCTGCGAACCACCAGGAAATATCATATGACAGATTACTTTGTGTGCAGAATTGAGCAGCAGGCTTCCAAAAATAGCAATAAGACATATGACAAGTTCATTTGTTTTGGAAGCAGAATGGTAGAAAACTGGGATATTTCCTGAGTAGGCAGCATCAAACTTTTTCGCTTCTTGTACTTCGGTTTCTCCAACCATGCCCTGCTCCTGTCGTAGTTTCTCGTGCCCCACAAACAACCAGGAGACGCAGAAAATTCTTCAAGAAGGGTTAAACTTTAATTTGCAACTCAAAGCTGAGACAGTCATTGAGCTAGTCGCCGATTGCCCACCGATCCTTGGACATAGCATGTTTTATGGCAATCTCCTGGTTTAGTTGCATTAGCATATGCAATTGGTCTATAGTTTATAACTATATATATTGGTCTATATCACATGTACATCCGCCACTATTGTTTCTACCCATTGACTTAATCATGTTCTAGTCCACATCTCTTAGCTAACACTCATTAACACACCATTGTCTTCTACATTCTTAGGATTTCATTCTCCTACTAAATTGGGTACATGCATAGCAAATAGCAAACTCAGATTACATAATTTATATCTCTTAGCTTCCTTTTATTAACACACCATTGTCTTCTACATTCTTAGGATTTCATGACAATCATGTTCTAATCTATATCTCTTAGCTAACACTCATTAACACACCATTGTCTTTTACATTCTTAATATTTCATTCTCTAGCAAATAGCAAGTTGCAACTTTCATACTCCAATATATCCCCCCTTTGAGACCCAGAGGGTCTCACACAGAGAAAGAATTCTAAGAGTCTGCTCACAAAAGCCCCAATAAACTCAAGCACTTATTCCCAAATCTCGGGTTAAACTATAATTTTCTGCGCCAAGACCTCAAAGTATTCTCTCCCTGTTACCCTGGGCCACTGAGCCAAAAACCTGTCCCTCTGTACCTGAGACAAGGAAAAAGACTCAGAAGCCCTTACAGTCTACTCCCACACTGTCGTTTTGCTCTTGTTCATCCTGCAGGTGTTGTAGGCTGTAACGATACATTTTCGGTGTTTCTTTCTCCACTAAGCTTGCTTCAGTAATTGCCACGAGCATCGGAAATTGTTTGGTTGCAGCAAGCACTACAAGAGACTTGAGACAAGGAAGAAAACAGCACAGCACAAGCGCACAGCTCAACAATATAATACTGACAGTTATTGCTATTTTAGTCAGCCATGCTCCCCATCCTCCGAGTCTACTTTCCAACCGATCAAAAAACTGATGTTCAAATCCTGCATTCTGTTTGACCTCCGTCCGCAGATTCTTTAATTTATTCATTGCTCTGGTGAAAGACCCTTCTGGGCTAGTATTGGTCGGTATGAAAGTGCAGCATTGTTCTCCAAACATTACACACACACACCCACTTTTTCTGCCAAAAGCCAATCCAATACCTGTCTGTTTTGCCACGTCATCCTGCTAGTTGCATCCAGCTGTTGCCCTAAGGCCTCCAGCGCATCATCAGTGTAGTTGATGAATCTCTGTTGATTGTAGTATATATAGTTTATCCATTCAACATTTTTGCTTACCCCTATCACAGGTTTGATAGCTTCCCAGCCTGCATCTCATGCGGTGTCAGGCATGTCATTCGATTAGTTTGCATGCGGTAACTCATCAATGCTAATGGTAAAGCATTGACCCAATTAAGTTTAGTGTCTGCACAAATTTTGTTTAGTTTGGCTTTCAGGGTTCCATTAATTCTCTCTACCATGCCCTGCGACTGAGGGTGGTATACACATCCAAATCTTTGCTTTATCCTCAGCGCTTGTAGTACCAGTTTGACCACTTTCTGGATAAAAGCTGAACCATTGTCTGAGCTAACTTCTGTAGGTATTCCAAACCTTGGGATCACTTCATCTGTCAGAAATTTTACCACTGTTTTTGCCCCTTGATCTCTTGAAGGTACCGCCTCCACCCATCTGCTAAATCGATCAATTACTACCAGCATGTATCTTTTCCCTCTCACTGTCTTTATCATGTCTATGTAATCGATCACTAAATGTTTAAATGGTCCTTCAGGTACAGGAATGTGAACTATTGGGGTTGTAATTCCCTTCTGAACATTATTCTGTGCACATACCTCGCACTGTGACAAGACAAAGTCCACTGAAGCCTGTAAATAAGGTGACCAAAAACCATCCTTCTCTATTTTCTTTATCACTTCCTCCTTGCACAATGGTCAATCCCATGCGCTTCTGAAATCAGAATCGTTAGTGGAGGGGTGGGCGCTACCAACAAACCGTCTTCTGTGCTCCACAAGCCTTCCGGGTTCTGCTTGGCCCCCATTTTTTTTTTTCGCATTGTCTGTTCTGCCAAAGTTGCCTTACCTTGTATTTCAATTAGGTCCTCTACCTCAGGTTCTGGAGCTAGGCTTACCTGGGGGGGGGGGGGGCAATAACAGCTGATGTACACCCAGATGCTTTTCTGGCTGCCTCGTCTGCAGCTTGATTTCCCTTTGTTATTACATAATTTCCCTTTTTATGTGCCTGGCATTTTACTATAGCCAATGCTTCAGGTTTCATTATGGCTTTTATTAAGTCTAGAATTTGCTGACAATGTTGTATGGGATCTCCACTTTAAAACCTCTCTGCTTCCACACTGCCCTGAACAAATGGCATACTCCATGAGCATATGCCGAATCAGTATAGATGTCTACTTTCTCACCTTCCATCATTTCACACGCAGCTGTCAGGGCTTTGATTTCCGCTAGTTGGGTGGAACACAGTTGGGGACAGGACTCCATCCTAATAATCTTATAGCTCGACTGATCCTGCTGCACTACTGAGAACCCTGCATGGTTTCCATCATAATCCCTATAACAAGAGCCAGCTATGAACAGAACCTTTTTATCTGCATCCTCTAGTGGTTCTGACTGTAAATCTGCTCTCAATTTGGCAAATGCCATTGTCTTCCCTACACAATCATGGGGTTCTCCTTCATTGTCTAAAGGGACATAATCGGCTATATTATTGGTAGTGCATCTCTGTATAGTTATGTCTGGAAATGTCAATAGCATTTGATACGCTGCTATCCTGGCTGGCATCAGCACAAATTTCCCTCTTTCCAGCAATTCTACTACTTTGTGGTGTGTGTACAGGGTCACAGGATAGCCCAGGGTTACAGATGATGCCTTTTCATATGCATAGTACAGCGCCGCCAATCCCTGATAACAGGGTGGATACCCCTGAGCCACCTCATCTAGTCTCGTACTGTAGTATGCTATCGGCTGCTTTGCTTTTCCTGTGCCTGTCTCTTGTGTTAGAACCACTGTGACATAACCCTCCTGTCGGTTGGATACATACAAATGAAAAACCTTCTCATAGTCAGGCAAAGCTAATGCTGGTGCTGACTGCAATTCCTGCTTAGTAGTATTGAAAGCTATCTCCGCCTCTCCATTCCACTGTAAGCCGTTCTTCAAATTTGTATGTCCTGCTTCTTTCATTATCTTTCTCAAAGGTGCCACAATCTCAGCATATTCTCCTATCCAATCTGAGCTGTACCCTGCCATTCCCAAAAACATCATCATCTGCCCTACTGTCTGGGGCTTTGGGGCCTTAGTTATTGTCTCAATCTGATCTGGTGCTATCGCCTTCACTCCCTTGGATATTACCCTGCCTAAGTATTCCACTTGCTGCTTGCAAAATTGCGGTTTCTTTTTGGATACTTTATGTCCTCCGTGCGCCAGCTTCTCTAACAGAGTTATAGTGTCCTGCTCACACTGTTCCTTACTGTGGGAGCAAATCAACAGGTCATCCACATACTGTAACAATGCACTTTTCAATGGTATGCCCTCTAGGTCTGCCTTCAAAACCTGATTAAAAATGTGTGGTGAATGTTTAAATCCTTGCGGCATTCGGGTATAGGTATACTGAGCACCTCTGTAAGTAAATGCAAACAGATACTGACACTGGTCGGCTGGAGGAATGCTGAAGAAAGCCGAACACAAATCAAACACTGAAAAGTAACTTGCTTCTGGTGGAACATTAGTCAAAAGCGTGTGTGGGTTGGGGACTACCGCTGGCCAGTCCTCGACCACATCATTTACCACTCGCAAATCATGCACCAATCTCCACTTAGATTTATCTGCTTTTAAGACCGGCAGCAACGGGGTATTGTATGGACTGTTTGTTCTTTTAAGCACTCCTATTTCAAGCAACCCCTGCACTGTCGATGCTATTCCCTCTTCTGCTTCTGGTCTTAGAGGGTATTGTAGTCTCCTGGGTGGAATTGCTCCCCTTTTCAGCCTTATTTCCACCGGACTAGCTGTTTTTATTTTCCCTATGTCCGTGTCATGCTGAGACCACAGAATAGATGGCAACTCATCTAACCTTCTATCTTTCTGCTGGCCTCTTTCCTTTCCCAGCAAGGGTACGTGTGGTTGGGGAGTTATTTTGACCTCTCTCACTGTCCCTACCATATCTACACTTACCATTATTTTAATGCAATTGTTGCCTTCTGATATCCGCACCTCTGGCGTGATTTTCCTCCACACTGTTATGGTTTCAGCACTTTTAACTAAGGGTCCTAAGTCTTTAGACTGATATCCCTTGTTTACCAACAACGTTATGTGGGGCGCAGCCTCTGGTATCCTGTACCATTTTTCTAAAAAGGTGTTCCACTTAACTTGTAAAGCTGCCCCTTGCTTTCCAATTATCACAGCCTCCCCTTCCAGGTGCTGTTGGGTACATGCCTCCAGGTGCCACCTCTCCTCTAACTCCCTGTTCTGAGTCTCGTCAAAAATCACTACAATGTAGCTCAGATTTGGGCATTACAGCCCTGGGTAATATAGCCTGCACGCCCTTTTTCCATTTTTCCCAGGTTTCCTGAATCTGATCTGTGATGTCTCCTATCTTGTCTTCTCGCACTATCAATTGAGCCCCTGCTCTTTCCACACTCAGCCCATTTCTGGTACATTCTAATTTTAATTCCAGTTTCAATAAGGCATCTCTGCCTAACAAATTAATCGGAGTTCCTTTAAATACTAGCACCAGCAAAACAATTCCTTTATTTCCCATTCTCAACCGCACTGGAGCCGTGCACTGTGTTTTCCCCAAGAACCCTACCACCATCTTAATAAACTTTCCTGACATGGGAAGGTGAAGGGCATACTGTGGCTGTACACAAGTGTACGTGGTTCCAGTATCTATCATCATTGGTGTCAGTTGCCCTTCTAACATAACCTGAACAATGGGTTCCTTGTCTGCCTCCCTTGTTATCATTGGGTAATGTCCCTTCCCACTTGAGTTCTCGGGGCACCCCTAATACCTCGCATAGGGGTTCACAGGTCCGCTTGGGCCTTTGGGGGCTGGTCCTTGGCTAAGCTTTAGTTCCCTTCTTATCGGTTCCTGCTGGTGTGTGACAGGCCATGGTGTAAACGGACAATCTCTTCTCATGAGACCTGGCTGATTACATCCCCAGCACAATCTCTCCACCTCTCTTTCCCCATTTCCTCACTTGGTCCCCTCTGCCCATAGCTCCTCTGTCCCCCTCCTTGGGACTTTCAGTCCTGTCTGAGCTGTTTGAATTTAGTTTGTTCCTGATAGGGCATTTGTGGGAATGCTCCTCCAAAGACGATTACTGGCATGTGGTTTTCCAGCCCTTGTCTTACAGTATGATCGGTCCCTCCATATAGCAGCGCTTCATCCAGTTCGATGGCTGTACTCGGACCGGTGGTTGCTGGCAGCATCTTTTTGCTTTTCTCTTTTTCTTTCTTTTTGAGTTCTTTGAGCTACATTTGTATAAACTTTCTCTGCACGTCTTGCTGCTGCTCGGCCAACCTTCGTTTGTCTTTCCGGTATTTCTCAATCGCATGGACTATGTGGTCTCTAAATTCTTGTGGGGTCTTTGACGTTAGCCCAACCACTTCCTCCAGTTTGGATTTTACTTGCGGAGGCATTGCATCCAAAATGCTATGTCGGAACAGTGTGGTGATAAATAAGCTATTTTCCACCTCTTGCTCAGTCTCCAGTCTCCACCTTGTCAACTGGTTTTCTATGTTGGCTGCTGGGTTTTCAGTGGATCCCCCTTTAAGGCTTTGGGTTCCACTTTGGGTGGATAAAGCTTCCTGAGGGCCTGCCATACCCTCTGCCTCACTCTGTCAAACCCGTCTCCATCAGTTCTCGGGTCGTTCGAGTTTACTATGCCAGCCATTTCCATTAGTTCGTTAAATTTGGATGTTCCCATCAACCTTATCAATAGTGACTTCAAATCTCCCATAGCCAATAATCGTCCCGCCGTTTCTTCTTCAAAGGCTCTAATCCATTTCCCTGCTCCTTCATGTAGATTGGGCAGAGTGTTTTTCAGCCCTTCTAGGTCCTGGAATCACCATGGGATATACTGCACTTGTCCTGATCCTTTAACTAACAACGGCATCATTCTTCCTCCTTCTTCCCACCTGCCCTGACTCTCCTCCTCGCCTGACTCCCCAACTGTCTCAGGGTATGTCTTTACTGCCTCCCACACAAATGTCTCCGGGGTCCTCTTCTTTCCCTCGGTCTCCTTGTGGAGTCCTTCCTTTCTGTCTTGATTCAATACTTGGTTGGCCCCTGGAGTATTTTTCGCATCTCCTCTGGCAATCCCCTCTCAGTAACTTATCTGGCTCTCTCTCTACTTCCGCAAGTCGCTCCCTTACCGCCTCCTTCTGCTCTTCTGGGCTTCTGCCTCCTACCTCTTCCCCACAAATTCTCACATCCTCTCTCTCTCCACTTAACTCTTGCTCCTCCAATGAGTCACCTTCTCTTTCTTTCTGTCCGTGTCTGTACACAAGTGGCAGGGACTCCTCATGATCCTCACTCGTGCTTGATTCCCTTCTCTCTTGTGTTTCTCCAAGACTCTCATCTCCTATCTTTTTTCCACTTCCTCTTGAATGCCTCATCTCTTCCTGCCCTGATGAGCCACTTTCTTTTCTAGTCTGTTTATTTCTATGGTATAACCGATACTCCTCATATTCCTTTTCCTCTCTCAAGTATTTCATCCGTTCAATCCCTTATTCCATTTCTCTCTTTGCCTGTTCCACCTTTATCCTTTCTGCCTATATCTCCTTCCATATCGCCGCTTTTTCCTTCTCGTATTGTCTTCTTTCCTCCTCATTATCCCAAACTTGTACTTCTCCCTGCATGTTTACTGTCCCCGCCAGCAGGGGGCACTGCTTAGGGGTTCCTTCCTCATTATAGGGAGGGGGCTTTTCTGTTACTTTCGCATCCGGGTACGGAGCTGAAGCCAGTTTCTCACTGTACCTTCCTCTCTCTCTCTAACAGGCTGTTTCTCCAGCACCTTAGTGTCTTCCTCGCTTGTAATCAATATTCTACCTGTCCTCCTCAGCCTTTCTCCCTCCGTTCTGGAGTTTTAGCACTTCCATTTCTCGTTCTCTTTTTTGCCCTCTTTTCTTAGATTTATCTTTTGGTTTGTGATTTTTAATTAGTGCCTCCATTTCTTCACACAAGCTTACTTCAAACGTTCCTTCTCTTGGCCACTTTGTGACCAGGTTTTTGGTTCTTTTTTCCCATTTTTCTGAAGTTTTTGTGATCTCATATTTATTTATCGGGAATTTTTTGCTCAGAATATCTACTGCTGTTCCTTTACCTATCATGTTATTCTCTCTTTTTAAGGTATTTCAGAGATTCATAGTTCATTTACTGGATAATATCTATAGATAATGTCTATCTACCAGCGCTTTAAACTATATATTGGACTGTCCTTGTTTCCTATTCTGTTCTGCCCATACAGACCTCTATTCAAAGCGGTATCCACAGAACTTGCTCTTTGCACCTCATCTATTCAGACCCTTATCTCTTAAGGCGGTATCCACGAGGATTTTCTCTATTTTGCCTTTCCCTGCCCGTTCAGACCTTCGTTTTATACGAAGCGGTATCCACAGGGATGTTCTCTATTTTCCCTTTCCCTGCCCATTCAGACCTTCGCTTCATACGAAGCGGTATCCACAGGGATGTTCTCTATTTTCCCTTTCTCTGCCCGTTCAGACCTTCATTTCATATGAAGCGGTATCCAAGGGGACTTACCAACACCATGTGGAATTTTTCTTAACTTTTTATTAGCTTATTTGTACTGACCCTCACTGCAGTGTTCTTGATCAATCCTCTGAGCCTCCTGTTAACCCCCAATTCTGCCAGATTCTTTGGACTGGAGAGACCCTTTGGCAGTGGTTCCACACTTCTGAGACTCCAAGACCTCCCCAAAACCAACAGAATTCTTAGTCCAAATTGTCGCAAAAAGCGCTTACCTTTTGTTTGGGTGCACCCTTAATTCTGTTAGCCTTGTGGGGGTCCCTAGAGGACTGAGAAGCGTCCCCAATCTGCCGTTTCCTTTCCGCGGGTCTCTTTCCAGTCCTTTCGCGGTTGCCAATTTTGTCGTGGTTTCTTGTGTCCCACAAACAACCAGGAGACGCAGAAGATTCTTCAAGAAGGGTTAAACTTTAATTTGCAAATCAAAGCTGAGACAGTCAGTAAGCTAGTCGCTGATTATCCACCGATCCTTGGACATAGCATGTTTTATAGCAATCTCCTGATTTAGTTATATTAGCATATCTAATCGGTCTATAGTTGCGTATCACAGGTACATCAGCCACTGTTGTTTCTACCCATTGACTTAATCATGTTCTAATCTACATCTCTTAGCTACCTCTCATTAACACACCATTGTCTCTACATTCTTAAGATTTCATTCTCCTACTAAATTGGGTAAATGCATAGCAAATAGCAAACTCAGACTACATAATTTACATCTCTTAGCTTTCTCTTATTAACACACCATTGTCTTCTACATTCTTAGGATTTCCTGACTTAATCATGTTCTAATCTACATCTCTTAGCTACCTTTCATTAACACACCATTGTCTTCTACATTCTTAATATTTCATTCTCTAGCAAATAGCAAAGTTGCAACTTTTATACTCCAATACTCCTCAGTGTCCTCAAGGCCACGTACAACATTGGAGATGGATGGGGCACGAGAGGCCAACTCCATCATCAAGACAGCACACCACTGGACCCTGAAAGGGCGGAGGAAATGCAAGAGACCAGGGACTACTTGGTGCCGTACCGTAGAGGCAGAAATGAGGAGCCTCAACCATGGCCAAGGACAGAGAGAGAGATAGAGGACCTTCAGTGGCATAACAGGCATTTGATGGTGATAACTTTCAGGCAGTTAGTGGAATTGCTGCCTCTCCTTACAGGATGGTCATTTTGGTGAAGGGCTCTGAATGGCAAAGCAGTCTATTCCCTGGAGCTAGGTCACAGGTGAATAGCAGCCTGGGGTAAAATGAGGAGTACACAAGGTCATGTTCGCAGGCATACCTCAACGTTAGATGCAAATCTAAAGGTGCAAGCACAGGAGCGAGTGTATATTAAATGGCAAAAAAGAACATCATGGAATAGAACTAAACAGGAAATGCTGGAAACACTCAGCTGGTCGGACAGCATCTGCAGAAAGAGAAACAACCAGCACTTCACATGTGAGACTTTCCATCAGCACCTACCTTAAAAGTTTTGAAACATTTTAAAATAAGTTTCAAAGTAAAAGTATACTACCTTAAGATTCATTTTCTTGTGGGCATTCACAGTAGCACAGAGGAATACAATAAAATTAATTAAAAAAACTACACATAAAGACTGAAACAATCAAGACAAACAGTGCCAACTTTAGAAAAGTAAATAAATAATACTGAGAACATGAGATGCGGAGTCTGAGAAAGTGAGTCTACAGGTTGTCATATCAGTTCAGCGTTGAGGTGAATGAAGTTACCCATGCTGGTTGAGGAGCCTGATGATTGAAGGGTAACCTGTTCCTGAAACTGGTGGGGTGGTACCTAAGGCTCCTTGACTTCCTCATTGGGAGACCACAGCCTGAGAATATCTGAAATTACATCACCTCCTCACTGACCGTCAACACCAATGCATCTCAGCCCACAGTTCTACTCTCTCTGCACCCATGACTGTGTGGCTAGGCACAGCTCAAACGTGGTCAGTAAATTTTCTGTTGACTCAACTGTTGTTATCCTGCTGGTGGTTTGTAGTGGCTTCAGCACCAGACTTTGAGTCGAGCGCTCCCGGGTTCGAATCTGACCGGCCCCTTGCACGATTTCCACCCATGCTGAGTTGAGCTCGAGCTAGTAACTTGGCCTCATTAAAAAAAGACACAGGTAAATGCTAAGGAAACAGCAAAATAAAAAGCTGCTCGATGCACCACAAGGCGCACGAAGGAATAGCAGCTGGTGATGAGGGAGTGTACAGGAGTGGGGTGGATCTGCTGTTTGAGGGGTGTTGCAACAACAACCTTGCACTCAACATCAGTCAGACCAAGGAATGGATTGTCGACTTCAGGAAGGGGAAGTTGAGGGAACACACACCAGTCCTCATTGAGGGATCAACAGTGGAAATGATGAGCGGTTTCAAGTTCCTGTGAGCCAACCTCTCTGAAGATCTATCCTAGCTCCAGCATGTTGGTGCAATGACAAAGACTATAATGACTATAATTCATTAGGGATTCTGAGGAGATCTGGTATCTCACCAAAGACACTCACAAATGTCTACAGCTGTACCGTGGGAACATTCTTACTGGTTAGGTAGAGCCACTGCACAGGATTGGAAAAAGCTGCAGAGGGTTGCAAACTCCGCCAGATCAGTGGGCACCAGCCTCCCCATCACCCAGGACACATTCTCTTCTTATTACCATCAAGGTGGTACAGGAGGCTGGAGAGACACACTCAACATCTCAGCTTCTTCCCCTCCATCATCAGATTTCTGAACAGACAACGAACAAGTGGGCACCACCTCACTATTTTTGCTCTCATTTGCACCATTTTAATTATTTTACATACAGTACATTTTAAATAATAATTTATAGTTTTTTATGTATTGCATTGTACTGCTGCAGCAAAACAGATTTCAAGACATACGTCAGTGATATTAAAACTGATCTGATTCTGACTTCCCAAGTACAAAATGCCACTGCCTTCAGTTGGTTCATAGACAACCTTCCTTCCATCAGAAGGCCAGAAGCAAGGCGTTCGCTGATCATTGTACCCAGGACCTGCCCTCTTCTCTCTACAACCATCAAGGAGAAGGCACAGGAGCTTGAAGATGCACACTCAACATTTTAGAAACACTTTGTGCTCTCTGCCATCAGAGTTCTGAACGAACCATGAACCCAGGAACATCACCTCACTATTTTGCTCTCTTTTTCAACAAATCACTGAATTTTTAAATAGCAATTTTTATACATTGCGATGTACTGCTGCCACAAAACAACAAATTTCACAACATGCGTCAGTGACGGATGCTTTGTCACTGTTGCTACGCCACGGCTTTGTTATAAAGAGAATAAAGCATTGCAGACAAAGACCTTCACCACTAATGAACTGTTCAGCACACAGCAACTTTGGGTAAAGTAAGGTCTACTGATTGTCAGGAGGCTTGACCCAAAAGCAGAGCAGCAGAGACGATTTTGCAGTAAACAACAAATTTAATAATAGACAGGAAAACAGCAAGCCACAAGGGGCCACAAAACTAGAGGGGATAGAAACTAAACAATAGGCAACTCTAGGCAGGGAGAATGAAAGTCAGGAGCAATGGGTTGAGTCCGGCTGCTTCAATGAGTGAACAAGGACTGTGGATGAGAACTGGGTCTAAATAGGTTGCAGGTGATGAGTCTGGAATGAGCGGCAGGTGAATCGTATTCACTGTCTGGAGATGCGGATGTGCCTGCAAAGGACATCCTTCAATGGCCACAAGGTTGTAGGGGTGAGAGACAGGTTTGGTAAAGAGTTCAAGCTGCACACACGCACACACACACAGTCCCATCCAGAAGGTTGTCTGCTGCATCAGCATCATTAGAGCTTCCTGTGCATATAGAGCTGACAGAACATGAAAGAGGACAAACGGAGTGGGACAGGCTATAGTGCTGGAACAAGGGGCTGAGGAGAGCTGGCCAGATAGAAAAGCCCCTCGTCTCTACCTGGAGACCAGTGGGCATTTGGTTCCAGGCTGGTTGCTCCTCAAGAGCACAGAAATTGCTTCTCCACTAATGGGGGTGGGGTGTGGGGTTAAGGGAGCTCTCCCTTACTGCAAGGGTTCTGGAAGCATTTGGGATGAGGGTCCTGCAGCCTGCAAAGTTTTTGGAAATGGAACTGAGGGTCTGGCTGCTGACGGAGAGCTGGAGTGATGAGGCTTTTGAGGTCAGAGGGCACCCGCCAGGTAGACAGCTCACCATTCTATCCCTCTGAAATGACCAGAGCAAAATTAGGCCATTTGGCCCATCGAGTCTGCTCCACCATTCAATCATGGCTGATCCCTTTTTGTCCTGATGATAATGGACCAACAGCATTTCTGTTTTCCAGCTGCGCTTGGCCAAGAGGGTCCTGAATTCCACAGTGTAATCCAGCACAGAGCACGAGCATTGGTGCAGGTGCAGTATCAGATCCGCTGCTGCCTTTTCAAACCCGCCACTTTCCATATTTGTTGCAACTGGTGGCTTTACTGTCCCAGTTAGGGGTGGCCTAGGTCAGAGCTCGCCCAGTCAAGGGATGAACCCGTCCATAGAACACAGAGACGATTGGAACTCGGAGCATAAAGTGTGCTGGGACAGGGCGTTGCGGCATCAGGTTGGAGTGTTCAGCAGCTCAAAGGGAGCAGCAGTTGCTGTAACATGGATGTGGATGACAGACAGATAGTTGATGGCTTCCTGCTGCTTCTGGATCATGTTCTAGTGTTGACAAACGACTTCCTTTGGGTGCGCACACTCTGCTGGGTCAGTCAGCGGCTCCCTCATCCTGTCAGGAAATGTGGAAGAGGCTCGACCCAAAAGCAGAGCAGCAGAGATGATCCGGCAGTGAACGATAACTTTTAATAATAGCACGCCACGAGGGGGCCACAAGACAAGAGAGAACAGAAACTAAACACAGCAGACAATGATGTAAACTTTAGGCAGGGAGGGGGGAGTGGGAAGCCAGGAGCAATTAGTTTGAGGCCGGCTGCTTCGATAAGTGAACATGGACTGTGGATGAGAACTGGGTTCAAATAGGCTGCAGGTGACGAGTCTGGAATGAATAATATTAGCTGGGTGGAGACTGGGAGGTGCCTGCGTGCGCGGGCAGGGAGGTGTCAGCAGGAGTGGTCCTGGCGTCAATCACAAAGGCGTTCACTTACAACCTCACTGGGTCTGCACGGTTACTCCAGAAAGACAGTGTTTAACAACGTAATAACTGTTAAGTCGTGTGAATTCATAGCAACTGTTTAAACTGCACATTCTCATCCTCGCAGGGAATAAAATTAGTTTAGAGATCAAGCACTTGAAGTTTTCTTTCCACCCGGCACTTAACCCGCACTGTTCTCTTACTAATTTAATTTTGTCCTGCTAATCCTTAACTCGCAGCGAGATTAGACTGTTGGCCCCATTGTTCACAAACGTTGCACCGACCCTTTGCACTCTCTGCCCTGATATGCCGGACAATACATGACAAACTAACTCGAACATGCCTGAGCTGAGGGACGTATACAGGATTGGGAACACAGGTACGGTGCGAAGCACAGGACCATCAAGCTCACAAAGACATTAAAGGATAGCGAGACTGCAGACGCTGGTCGGGAACACTGAGAGGACTCAGCGGGTCACGTGGCATCTGTTTAGACAACGTTTTCCGCCGGGACCCCACATCAGGTCCCAAGAGAAGAAGATCTGGGTTGGATGCATTTATACTAGGAGATTACCGGGGGTTAGATTTTAAAAAACCCTAGATTTCGATTAAACTCCAATGGCGAGTCTCCAGCACAAACCCACCAAAATAATTTTTTTTTTTAAAAGCCAAAAACTTACTTGAGATGTTGGATGTGAAAGTAGATCCGCAGCAAGTGATTGAGAATGGAGACGGCACAGGCGGCAATCACACCTAGAGTCAGGGGGCAATGTTAAACCCGGCCCACACACACCCCCAACACAAGATCCCTCAGGTCCTCTAACATCCCACTCCAGCCCTCATGGCCACTGACACCCCAACCCAATCCCACACTGTCTCAGTTGCCTCTGCCTCTCCTATTCCAGCTCTTTCTCCCCTCGCTCCAGCTCTCTTACCACAACATCTCTCCACGTCTCTTTCCCGCCCTCTGCCCTGAGCTGCGATAAGACCCTCATTTACCCCCAGCCCTGCCTCCTTCACCAATCCTTGCCCCTTCTTGTCCAAGTACCCGGACTACCTCACTACCTTGTTCTCCCACCCCAAGAGTGGGTAGGTAGGTTTCTCTCTCTCTACTCCATCCGCCCCCTCCTTCCCCTCCTCATAGTTTCCCCACCTCTACCCTCTCCAACCAGACTCCCCTCCCCCGCCCCCAGCCTCTCAGCTCCGGATCTCCCACCCTCCCGCCGGGCTCCTCACCCTGTAGGAGGTTGTCAATGGCATTGATTCCCTGGAAAATCCATCCAAAACTGGGAATGCAGCTTCGGAAAAAGCCCCACATTTCTCTGCTCGGTCGGTCCCGGTGGTGGATCAAAGTCCGCCTCAGTCACTCACGCCTTGCGCTGGGACCAGCACCGCCCGGCGGCAGCGGAAGGCGGAACTCAAACCCAGATGCCAGCCGGCAACCCATTCGAAGTGAAAATCCCGAGGCGAATAATTTAAATCAGATCAGCCCATTAAACCAGGCAGTCTTCGTCCGTCTCCGTGGGGGCCTCAACCTGCCCCGTACGAACCACGGAACCGCGGAACACATCGGGATTACGAGCCAACCCTCAGAACTGCATTAAGATTATCAGTGCTGTAAGGAGTTTACAAGTCCTCAAGTGTTGCGAGTACAGTATTCCCCATCTCCACCGGCATTTTCCCATTATTTACAAAAGATTATTCACTAACAAAATCACTACACATTAATGAGAACATAACTATTTATAGTTTCAAATTAAAATGCGATTATCTACAGCACACTCGAAGCCCCTGATGTGTTTTCCCATCTCATTAACACAATGATATTGTTAATACTGTCCACAGCCAAAACCATCATCTTTCAACACCATCCCAACGTGAACAGTATCGAACTCCAAACTTCTAGAAGCACAACTATCCTCCACTGCCCGCCCATTGTCTCCCAGACACGCCCGGAAAGTTAATTATCCCTCACAATCAAGAGAAAAGCTCCAGATGCTGGAGGTCCCAGCAACACATACAGAATGCTGGAGGAAACGTCGACTGTTCTTTCTCTCCCCTCACCCCCGGCCTGCTGAGTTTCTCCATTGTTAATTATCCCAACACGGGCAGAGCGCCCAGTCAGAAGGGTTCCAGCCGTTTCTGAACCTCACCTTCCGCCGTTTGCACTCTGCGGACAATCATTACTTTTTGAGCCCGCGATGCCCGATTGTGAGAGGTTGGACGATGGAAAGGTGTCAACCGGGATCCCGGGCAGAATCATCTTCTTATCCAAAATAGCGCCATACATTCTAACGCACTTACTCCCCGAGGCTCTTGGTGGCGATGTCCGCCTCCACCCATTTTAACTCTACTTCCCACTCCCGTTCCGACATGTCAGTCCATGGCCTCCTCTGCCGCCAAATCTCAGTTCTGTCTGGGTAGCCTCCGACCTGATGACATGAACATTGATTACTCTCAATTCTGGTAATTTTTCCCCCACCCCCACTCTTTTTCCAATTCCCTTTTCTAGCACCCTCCCCAATCCCTTCCCCTCACCTGCCGACCACCTCCCTTTGGTTCTCCTCCTCCATCCCTATCTCCCATGGTCTGCCTCTTCTTCAGCCCTTTACCTCTTCCACCTCTCACCTCCCACCTCCATACTACATCTCCCCCCCCCCACCAGCTTGTACTCCTACCCCTCCCCCACCTTCTTTCTCCCTTCCTTTCCAGTCCTGATGAAGCGTATCGGCCCGAAACATCAACTGTTTATTCCCCTCCATGGATGCTGCCTGACCTGCTGAGTTCCTCCAGCAGATGGTGTGTTACTCTGCAGACACCCCTGGGTTTAGTGTTCATTTCCCCCTTATGATCCGGAAGGAGGTATTTCCGCGCACTGGGTCTCTGCTGGTTCACAGAATGATCGCACTCCTCGCTAATTTTTCCTGTAGCCTTCGCCCCGTGTTCCCGTTAACTCCGCCGGATAGTGACCACCTGAACAACCCCCCCAGCCGCCCCCGTGACGTGACAGGAAACCGGGACACCCCGAGGATACCCCAGCAGCTGCGGGGCGAATTAACGCAATTATCGCCGTCTCGGGAGCTGAGTGTGACGAGGGTCCGTGGTGAGGATGGTTCGGACCCAAGTGCTGCAGAACTCGAGGCTAGGATCGCGAACTCTGCACACAACAAAACACAGGACCATACCTTTGGTTGGGCTCCGTTCGCTGCTCTTTAAATACTCAATTCTTGTCGTCCAAAACACTATCGCCAGTCAGCGGGACGGTCTTCAGGGGGGCCGTGCCAACTATCCCTATTCCTGAAGGTTAGAGCGTTGGAAGCCCGGGAGCTGGCGCGGCTGGGTGAGTGTGGTCACAGTAGCTCCAGACTTCTTAAAGACTTGTGCGTACTCAGTCAGATACGGTGAAGTGCGGGGGACCCGATACAGAGTCATGGAGCACCTCAGCACGGAAACAAGGCCCTACAGCCCATCCGGTCCATGCCTCGTCCCATCGCCCAGCACCTGGACCACACCTTCCCAATCCACGTATTTATCCAAACTTCTCTTAAACATCCACCATTTCTGCTGGCAGCTTGATCTGCACTTGTGCCACCCCTCTGAATGAAGTTGCCCTTCCTCGGGTCCACCAGAACTATTTCACTTTCCACCTTTAACCTCTGATCTCCAGTCCTAGTCTCACCACATCTCAGTGGAACAAGCCTGCCAGCATTAACCCTATCTACATCCCACATGGAGTCATAATCCACTTTTGGCAATTCAGCCCATCTAATCCATGCTGAACCATTAATCTGCCTACTCCCGTCGACCCTCATTCAGATCATAGCCCTCCATACCGCTCCCATCCATGTACCCACCTAAATTTCTTACTAATGTTTAAATCAAACCCACATCTGCCACGTGCACTGGCAGCTTGCTCCACACTCTCAACACCCTCTGAGTGAGGAAGTTCCCTCATGTTCCCCTTCAACGTTCCATGTGTCATCCTAAGCCCCTGACCTCTAGTTGTGGTCTCACCCAACCTCAGCCTGTGGAATTTACCCTATCTATACCCCCTCAGAATTTTGTATATCTGTATTAAATCTCTCCTCAATGTTCTATGCTCCAGGGAATAAAGTTCTAACCTATTCAACCTTGCCCTATAAATCAGACCCTCAATTTCCAACAACATCCTTGTAAATTTTCTCTGCACTCTTTCAATCTTATTTACAACTTTCCTGTAGGTTGGTGACCAAAACTGCACAGAATACTCCAAATTTGACCTCACTAAACAATTTCAACATAACATCTCAACTCCCGTACTCAAGCAGATTGGTTTATGAAGGCCAATGAGCTGAAAGCTTTCTCTATGACTCCATCTACCTTGACGCCACTTTCAATGAATTATAGATCTGTATTCCCAGATCCACCTGTTCCACCACATCCCTCAGTGCCCTCACCACTCACCATGCAAGTACTGCCCAGGTCAGTCCTCCCTAATTGCAACACCTCACACTTGACTGCGTTAAATTCCAACTGCCATTTTTCAGCCCATTTCACCAATCTGTCCAGATCCCGCTGCTATATTTGATAGTCTCTCTCACTATTTACTACACCCCTAATCTTGGTGACATCTCCAAATTTGCTGATCCTGATCCAGATGATGAGCAACAATGGACCCAACACTGATACCTGCAGCACGCCAGTAGTCACAGACCTCCAATCAGAGAACGATCATCTGCTACCACTCCGTGGCTTATCCTGCAAAGCCAATTCTAATCCCATGGGAGATCTCGTTAAAGGCCTTGATAAAGTCTATGTAGACATTATCCACTGATTTGCCTTCATCAACTTTCCTGGTAACTTCCTCAAAAAACTCCATAAGATTGGTTGGACATGACCTACTATGCACAAAGCCAAACATCCAGGACCTCACCTGCAGCTAAAAATGTTATAAATATCTTAGTTAGCACCCCTGCAGTTTCTGCACTAGCATCCCACAGGGTCTGTGGGAACATCTTGTCAGTTCCTGGAGATTTATCCAACCTAATTTGCCTCAAAACAATCAACAGCTCCCCCTCTGTAATCTGTATAGTGCCCATGACCTTGCTGCAGCTTTTCCTCACTCTTACAGACTCTGTGTCCACCCCCCCCCCCCCCCCCGAGTAAATACAAATGCAAAAACCCATTTAAGATCTTTTTGGCTCCACACATAGATTACCACACTGGTCTTCCAGAGGACCAATTTTATTCCTCGCTATCCTTTTGCTCTTAATATACCTGGAGAATTCCTTAGGATTCTTCTTCACCTTGTCCTTTAGTCTTCTTTCAGGCCTCCTGATTCCACTCTTGCATGTCTTACTCTCCTCAACTACCTCATTGGTTCCTGCCTGCCTATTCCTGCTATGCATCTCCTCCTTAACCAGGGCCTCAATATCTCCTGAAAAACAAGGTTCCCTAAACCTGTTATCCTTGCTTTCTATTTTGACAGGAACGTACAAACTCTGTATTCTCAAAATTTCACTTTTGAAGGCCTCCCACTGACCAAGTACACCTTTGCCAGAAAACAACCTGTCCTAATCCACACCTGCCAGATACCTTCAAAACTGGGCTTTCTCCAATTAAGAATCTCAGCCCACAGACCACACCTATTCTTCTCCATAATTACTTTGAAACAAATGGCATTATAGTCACTACAGGCAAGGTGCTGCACTACACAAACATCCTGCCTCGTGCCCTAATAGGAGATCTAGTACATCACTCTCTCTAGCTGGGACTTCCATCTACAGATTAAGGAAACTTTCCTGAATACTTTTGGCAAATTCTTTCCCACCCACCCCTTTCACAGTATGGGAGATGGGGGAGGTCCTAAATGGAATTTTTGCACCTGTATTTACTTGGGAGATGGACACAGAGTCTATAGTAATGAGGCAATGCAGCAGTGAGATGATAATACAGATCACAGAGGAGGAGGTGTTTGCCATCTTGTGGCAAATTAGGGTGGGATAAATCCCCGGGGCATGACAAAGTGTTGCTTTGGACTCTGTAGGAGGCTAGTGCAGAAATTGCAGGGCACCTTGCAGAGACGTTTCAGTGTTCAAAGTAAATTTATTATTAAAGTACATGAATCTCACCACCCCTGTGTTTCTTTTTCTTGAGGGCATACTCAGTAAATCCAAGCAACATGATAGTATCAATGAAAGACCTCACCCAACAGGACAAACAACCAAATGTGCAAAAGACTACAAACTGTGTAAATACAAAAGAAATAATAATAATAATAAATGAATAAGCAATAAATATCAAGAATGTGAGATGAAGAGTCCTTGAAAGTGAGCCTATAGGTTGTGGGAACAGTTCAGTGATAGGGCGAGTGAAGTTCTCCTCACTGGTTCACGAGTCTGAAGATGGAGGGGTAAGAACTGTTCCTGAACCTGGGTGGTGTGAGTCCGGAAGCTCTTGTATCTTCTTCCTGATGACAGCAGAAAGAAGACAGCATGCCTAGTTGGTGTGGGTTTTTAAATGAGGATTTGAAACATCCTTTGCCACGAGTGGGTTGCTGGAGGATTGCTAATGTTGTTCCATAGTTTAAACAAGGCTCTAAGAGTAAGCCAGGAAATCATAGGCCAGAGAGCCTGACTCAGTATTGGGAAAGGTATTCTAAAGGATAGTCAATATGGCTTTGTGCGTGGTAGGTTATGTCTAACCAATCTTACAGAATTTGTTGAGATTAAGAGTTCGGCACGGACTAGGAGGGCCGAGATGGCCTGTTTCTGTGCTGTGATTGTTATATGGTTATATGGTTATATAAGTTACCAGGAAAGTTGATGATGCAAGGCAGTGGATGTTGTTTATATGGACTTCAGCAAGGCCCCTGACAAGGTTCAGTTGCTTGGGGTTCAAGATGAGGTAGTAAACCTGATTAGACTTAGGCTTTGCAGGAGAAGCTGAAGACTTGTTGTAGATATTCACCTCTCTGACTGGAGTCCTGTGACTAGTGACGTGCCACAGGAGTGCTGGGTTCATTATTGTTTGTCATCTGTATCAATGATCTGGATGATAAACCGGTTTATTGAATTTGCAGATGGCACCAAGATTAGGAGTATAGTGGGCAGTGAGGACGGCTATCCTGGCTTGCAGTGGGATCTGGACCAGCTGGATAAATCGGCCGAAAGATGGCAGATGGATTGATGCAGTCAAGTGTGAAGTGTTGTACTTTGGAAGAACAAACCAGGGAGGGTCTTACACGGTGAGCGGTGAGGAATCTGGGAATACGGATCCAAGATTCCTTGAAAATGGCATTGCATGTGGATAGGGTTGTAAAGGATGTCTTTGGCACATTAGCCTTCATAAATATTGAGTACAGGTGTTGGAATTTTATGTTGAAATTGTATACATTGTTGACGAGGCCTAGTTATGAATATTGTGTGCAGTTTTAGTCACCTACCTACTGGAACTGGGGGGGGGGCAGGGAGAAGTTACGTCTGTACTGAAGGAGGTGTAAGACACTCCTTCCCTCTGCTAGCCTACTGGGCAAGGTGTAACACCTGCTTAGCCCCTCGATCAGGGTCACATGTGTCATGGGAGCAGGTGGCGAAATGGTCGTATGAGCAGCTGGTGCTTGTCACAAGTCCTGGTTATGCGACCATTGACGTCATGTAGACAATCTCTGAACAGTGTATTGACAATGGCTGAGGTCAGCCATCTTGTAAAGACACTGCACAGAAGAAGGCAATGGAAAACCACATCTGTAGGACAAATGGGCAAAAGCAATCATGGTCTTGGAAAGGACAAGATTGCCCTTGTCATGCAACACAGCACGTAATGATGACCTACAGTGGATGTAAATAGATTGAAAATCTGCAGAGAAAATTTGCACAGACGTTGCCGGGACTTGAAGACCTGAGTTCTAGGGAAAGGTTGAATAGGTTAGGATTTTATTCCCTCGAATGAAGAAGATTGAGGGGAGATTTGATAGAGGTATACAAAGTTATGAGGGATATGGATAGGGTAAATGCGAGCAGCCCTTTTCCACGGAGGCTGTGTGAGACTACAACTAGAGGTCATTGGTTAAGGCTGAAAGATGAGAACATGAGGGAGGTCTTCTCCACTCAGAGGATGGTGAGAGCATGGAATGATCTGCCATCACAAGCGGTGGATGTGGGGTCGATTTCAACATTTAAGAGAAATTTGGATAGGTACGTGGACGGGTGTAGAATGGAGGGCTCTGATCTAGGTGCAGTCGATGGGGCTAGGCAGATTAATGCTTCAGTATGGACCAGATCAGCCAAAGGACCTGTTTCTGTGTAGTATTCTATGACTGTAAGCAATGATCAAATGCAGAACAGATTCGATGGGCTGAATGGCCTGATTCTGCTCCTCATGCTGTTAAAATGGCCCTGATTTTTACCCATTTCAAGGAATCAGAGATATAAGCTGGATAAAGCCCATCCAAGGATAGTGTTTAGATACTATCACAGATTTAATGTCATAGAACAATATTCTCACCTTGTCACTCAGGTCCAGAGGTTGGCTGACCAATTTTCTTTATAGCTTAGGAGAGAAAATTCCATTTAGGACGGTACGTAAACATCTGCAGTGCATTATCCCCTCTATGGGTAACATCTGCTTAAAATGGAAGAACTTCGTCGACCTGTGATTTATTTGATGTTGTGGTGTTCGCCGAGCTTGGCAATTGGCTTGCAGACGTTTCATCACCAGTCGAGGTGACATCCTCACTGCGCGGTTGTTGGTGTTTCTCTCTGGAAACACTTGCCCTTCGTTCACTTGCCTCGGTCCTGATTGGCTATCCCTTCGGCTGACCTTTGAATTCTATTGGCTCGCGTTTCGAAGATGGCGTTGACTTCGAATAAACAATATCGTGATGAGATGTCTGCAAGCTAATTGCCCGGCTCAGCGAGCACCTCAACGTCAAATGCCTCAACCCAAGCCGCCAATATCCATGACCATCTTATGGCAACGGGAAGGAAAAGCGGGTCACGGACATGGAAATGCCACCACCTTCACGTCTCCCTGCGTACTGCCTGCATTTGCCTCCTCTTTGCCACAAAGAGCCCTTCACCACAATGTGCACAGCACTTCAAAATCCTGCCTCACCAGTAGCTACTCAAGGTCAGGGCTGGCCTCACTGGTGACACCACATACCTTCAAAGGATTAGAAAAGACACACGTGTTGTTCCCCAGATTAGTTTTGCCAAGGCAGTTGTCTCAAATCGTGATGCAAGCTAAAAGGAAATGTACTTTTATTGCTTCATTTACAATGCTCAAATCCAAAATTAGGACTTGTTTTCATAAGTTTTGGCTTATAATTTGGAGCAATCTTGTCAGTTCATCGTTGGTTACATTTTGATGTTTTGTTTGAGATTTATGAACAGTAGTTAACAATATCTGGCCCAGGTGTGACTTCAGGCCCATCCAAAATATCCCCATCTTCATTGATGTGAAACTACAGCAGGTGAGCGTTGAACCCCCTTCCCTCTTTTCCATTCCTTATTCTGGTTACGGTGTCAAAGGTTACAGGGGGAAGGCAGAAGAATGGTAGGTGAGAAGGATAATAAACTAACTGTGATCAACTGGTGGAGCAGACTTGATGGGCTGAATGGCCTAACCCTACTGCCCTGCCTTGTGCTCTTAATATATGGTCTACGTAGCACAGCTGCTTGTCATGATCTGTGGTTTCTGGTGAGTTCACAAAGGCAGCAGAAGGGAAGGTCTGTTAAAATGGGACTGAGAGAGAAAGTGTACCTATTAGATCCAAACCCAGCTGGAGAGTTTAGCTTCTCCCCCATCTTGCTGCTGATCGGTCCAAAGGAGACCAGAGTTCAAGTCAGAGACACGAGAGACAGCAGTTCCAACAAACAATCTGTTAAGAGAAACTCAGCAGCATCTTTGGGTTAGACAATAGACAATAGGTGCAGAAGTAGACCATTCGGCCCCTCGAGTCTTGGGTGGGAGAAATGTGTGGAAAGGAACTCCTGGCCACAGATGCTGCCCGGCCTTCTGAGTTCCACCAGCGGACTGCTGCTACTCCAGAGAACAAACCACCACAATCACCCATCACCTCCACCACGCCCAAGCCTCCCCCCGCTCTTCTGCTGGGTTCACGCACACTGTCAGTGACTCTAATTATAAACGCGGCCCGTTTTGTGACCGGCTGTGATCTCATCGCGTTGGCTCAGTTTTAAAACCCTCATTACCACAATTGTAACAATTCAGATCATTCAACGCAGTTCACAACTCTTATTTATTTTTGTCTTTTTATAAGTGTTAGACAAGAGTAAAAGGCACAAAGGGTTACAGTAATTCCCTGGACACCGTGATCCGTGTGGACAAAATCCACGATGTAGGGATGGCAAAAGCAATCCTTAGAATAATCAGTGCTTATTGGGTGTGCAGTAAACCCCCGTGTAGACTGTGTTCTACAGGACATCATCAGCTGGGGGCAATAGTGATCCTTAATGTTCATTGTACAAGTTTGTTTCGAGTGATCTATAGGGTACATATGATCTACGATCTGTAGTACAGCTGGAGCTGAAGTGGACACAGAACGATGCAGCAGTTGAGTAATCCTTTCGGACAGTTCCAGCCTATCCGAGTGTGCTGAGGTTCAGAGTGCAGACTACAATGAAAGGCACTTCACTGGGGTAGCAACAATCTTAATGTTAGTCGACAACTCATATCGACTGCATCTTTCCTTTGGAAGCCACAGACAGTGTGTGGCTCAGGACCGCAACCTGGGGAGCAAAGCCACCGTACTGGAGATCTCGCTGGCATACTTTTTGGTACAGCTTTGGCTAAGCTCATGGGTTTTTCCACAACCGGCAGCTCTTGCTCCAGCATTGCAAAGTTTCAGTCTTTTGACTTCAGTCAGGCATCTCAAGTTGATTAGTTGCTGCACTGGGCTGCTTGTTCTGTGAACCAAAACCCAGACCTTCTGATCCCAGGTGGGAGCAATGCCCACGAGACGTTGACAGTAGTGTCATTTACGTACGCTGCCTCTTCAAAAATTTAACAGCTTTGTGCATTTATCCTCAAATTGAATTGCATTTTGCATTAGTTGGCTTTGTAGTTGAGAAAAGACCGGTGTTATATGGAACTCCGTTCATGATTGGTCTGGAGAAGGGGCCTTCGCTGAACGGTAATGTCATTTAGATCCACATCTGGCCCTGGACAGCCTCGCTCTGATTGTTAATATTGCCCTCAGCTCAGTCAGAATAGAGCCATCCACGAAGTGGCAAAATCCCACTTAAAGAGACTGAGTGGGGGGCAGATAATATAGGTTCAAAAACATCACACAAGGGTTTGATTCCATGTTCCAGTGCTGTCTGTGTGGAGCTTCCACGTTCTTCCTGTGACCGTACGTGTTTTATCCGGTGTCCTGTTTCCCTCCCACGTCCCAAAGATACGCGGGTGGGTGAGCTGAAAATGGCCCCTATTGTGTAGGCACATGGGGGGGGATCTGGGGAGGGGATCATGGGAACGCGAGCAGAATAAAAGACTTTCACATTAAGAAGGTGTTAATGCTGAGTGCAGACTCAGTGGGTGAAGAGCCGGTATCTTGACCCTCTATGGGGAATTGCACAGAGTTTTGAAGCATGAAGGAACCTTATGCCACAGTTAACCTGCCTTACACCGGACCTAACCAGTGTTTGACAGGGGACTGCTGAGGAATCTGACCAAGGGGCACCTGGTGCTGACACTGGATACCTGCACTACCCACTTCTCTTCTCTGCACTATCGGGTAGCTGAATGTTCAACCTTTTTTTTTAGATAAGTTGGACTGCCCAGCAGTGAGGCTTAAAAAGCAGACAGAATGGATCACCCTGATTCCACAAAGAACAAGGGTTATTTTTCCACTGCAGCTGTGGGCTGTGCTGTCTGAGTTAGAGAGAGAGAGAGAGAGAGAGAGAAGGGGTCCCTGGTCTAGCAGGGAAAGTGACAAGAGAGACATAGCAAGACTTTTGCATGTTGAAGGGACAGATCAACATAAGGTTGTCCTTTGTGATTTCGTCCCCAAGTTATTTCTGCTGCTGCTCCAGACCAACATGTGGGCAGATCTATCCCTGGGCCCTTCTAATAGACCCAGTGTAACTCTCTCACTACACAGAGCTGAGTTCACACCACCACAGAGTGATCGATCCATTGGGGCATTTGATGTGAGGGGAACTTCAGTAGAAATGAGCGGTGGTGTGGCCTGTCTTTCAGCATAGTTAAATAATAACAGTCTCTCCGCTTAACTTGTGAGCGGGGACACTTTTCTTTCTCACCAGTGGGGACGTCGCCCCCTCTGTCCTTCTATAACAGGAAGTCTCGCCCCCAGTACGTTTACCTCCCGGCTGCCGGGGGAGCTCAGATTTTCTCCTGGTAGCTAGGGTAAGCCAGCTTCTTCAGTTCGTCCCACAGGAGCAGGCTGAACACCGTGTGCGGTCCCAGGCGGAAGTAGCTGGGTCCGATCCCCTTGTACAGACCCAGGAGCCCTTCTTTACTCGAGACCTTCAGCAAGCAGTCCCAGAATCCCCTGTAATGCTTTCCCTACAAGAAAAAAAGTTTAAAATCAAGCAGGTCCTTCTTAAAGGGACATCACCCCCCCCCCCCCCCCCACCGACCCTTAGTGCTCACTGAGTAGCAGAGTTCAAATAAAACGAAGAGGGCTTTGACCTTAGGGTGGCTGGCTGCCCGAGTGCATCGACTGGTGTCCAATCAGAGAACAAAGAGCTGACTGTGCTTTGGGGCTACGGGTCGGTCACAGGCACCCAATGAGGCAGCTCAGCAGACTGATCCCGCAAAGACCCACAGTGGATTCCTGAGAAAGTGCCCCGCTTGTATGAGTAAGAGGAGGTCAAACGCCTGATGCACTGGACACCGCTGGTCAGCATGCAATCACTGTCAACAAGGCACCAGGCCAACCTGACCCATTCTGAGGCGCTTTCCGTCCCGTGGGAGAAGAGGGTTAGAATCGTCTCCTGTGAAAATTGCAACAAACGAGTTGTAGCCTGGCACACAGGATTAAGGTTGATTGTGAAGTATATACTTCTAAAAAGTTGAACTGGATACCAAGAAGAGCCGGGAGTTGGAACAGCATTTGTGTTTGGTTGTAGAGGTCCCACCATCCAAGGCATTCTCTCTTCACACTGCTGCCATCAAGAAGGTGGTACAGGAGCCTTAGGTCCGACACCACCAGGTTGACGAACAGTCATTACCCTTCAACCATCAGACCTCTGAACCAGTGTGGGTAACTTCACTCAGCTGAACCCAAAAACTATGGACTCACTTCCAAGAATTCTACAACTCGCGTTCTATTTACCTATTTATTATTATTATTATTATTGTTTTAAAATTCTATTTGCACAGTTTGTCTTTTGCATATTGGATGTTTGTCCGTCTTGGTGTGTAGTTTTTCACTGACTCTATTGCATTACTTTGTTCTACTGTGAATACCTGCAAGAAAATAAACCTCAAGAGTTGTATGTGGTGACATATACATAGTTTGATAATAGATTTACCCTGAACTTTGAGCCTCTTGCTGATGACACGTTCAGACGTCATGGTGATCGCCACAGCAACAAGCTCTCGCCATGGACCCATTGCATTGCCACCAGCCTGAAAGCTACTGGATAACGGATGGGACCAACTCACAGCCTAACTTCAACCGGGAGTCACATCCAGGCTGGTTGGCAATCAAAATTTGGAGCCCTCCCTTCCAGACCTCAGGCTAACTAGTTTTATTGCAGTAAGTTAAGGATTAGACCCAGAGTCCTGCAGCTCAGTGTGAACAATCGAGAGATCAGAACAGAGGAATAGATCAAAGTATTAAATGTTGATCGTGGCTTATTTGCCCATTTAGCCTCCCCGTCTCACCACTGGAGATAACTATGTAGTTTGCCTCTCCGAGTGACAGGACTGCTGGCTGCTCCGTTTGCTGAAGAATTGGGGAGGTGGCTTACTTCTCCTCCGGACTTCCTTTTCTATAAGTACAGATTCACCCCATGCCAGCCATGACAGATGGGGTGATTGGGGGGCGGGTGGAGGCTGGGGCAGGGTGAGCTGATATACTTCCATTGTTACATCATAGCTGCCCGAGTGGTTAGGCTGTGGGGAGGGCACCTACCTTGCCCACCTCATCGACCGGTTGATTGTAGAGTCTGGTACTGATGACATCAAAAGGCGTCATGGTGATCACCACGGCGACACTGCTCATCATCCCTCCCAGCAAGCTGGCCAACCAGCTGCCAGTGTGGAACAGCTACATTAAAATAAATTGCAATAAACACGATAAAGTTACAAATTCTCCTTTATTCAATTCAATTATCAATGAACTCCCTCAATACCTAAATTGGCAATACTGCACGTGACAATACGAGAGAGTTGGAATCCAATATTACTGACATCAATACAACTCAAGTGCACACTTTCAAATCTGCTCCTTGAGTTATACTGACGCCTTGTAAAGATCTAAAGATCTGGGAAATTACTGTTCCCCCTTCAAGGCAGTGTTGCCTCGGTATCCTTCAGCTGCTCCACATCTCTCCAATAAATAACTTCAAAGCTTCACTTTATTATCAAAGTATGCGTGCAGAATACAACTCTGAAATTTGTCTTCTCCAGGTAGAAATGAATCAAAGGAAAACCATGGAAGTTGTTGAAAGACAAGACATCAACTCCTCCCTCCTCGCACAAAAATGAAAAAGAAACAAAATTTGCAAACCTCAAACCCCCAAACCCCTCCTTTGCATCAAAGGTGTCAACTCATGAATGGGACCTTAAACCGGGGTTCTGCAGGCAGCTCAGGTTGATATAAGGGACTGTGCCATGGAACCATGGTGGAGTTGGGTTACTCAGGCCAGTACTGATGATTCAATCAATGTACAACATCCTGAAACAGTGGTAGTGAATTGTTTCTTCGTTTCAGGTCCTGGTGGCAGCTGCTTTATCCAGGAGTTGGCTCAACCCGCAATGGGACTGATACAAGCCACGGAGACTTGGACAGATTGAAGCTGTTCGAGGGTGGAAGGTGCGTAGCTGGGCAGGAAAGTAACGGGGGCTGGATGTAACTAGGGCATGTGAGTGGGCTTTGGCAGAAGTCGAGGGGAAGCAAAGGGTAGGCAAGTCATCAGAGCTGCAGGCTGACTACCTGGCCACTTTCATAATGGTAATAGAACAGGATTGGAAATTCAGCCTAGGACAGCACGAGATGCCAAGATTATTGCCTGGCTCAGTCCCCTTAGCACTTCTGTTAAATCACTTTCTGACCTTCCTGCTTCAGCAGAAGCACAGTTACCCCTGATTTTATACTATGGTTCTCAGCTCTGGAATCTCTATGCACTTAAGTTCAAAGTTTAAAGTAAATTTTATTATCGAAGTACATATACGTCAGTATATACAACCCTGAGATTCATTTCCCTATGAACAAATCTATAGAATAGTAACTATAACACAATCAATTTAATGTCCCATAGTCCATATCAGAGGTGACAGAGGCGCCTGCAGATGTTACAATGAAGGGAACTGATAAGGTCACACCTGGAATATTGTATACGGCTCAGGTTCCCCCTAATGAAAGTTTGCACTTGAGATAGAAAGAGTGCAACCAAATCAAACACTGGGATGGGGATTGACTGATCTATGAGATTAATAGATCGTGGATTTATGGAATTTGTTGCCATATACCCATATACAGCTGTGGAGGCCCGATCATTGAGGATGTTTAAGGAGGAGATTGATAGGTATCTAATTAGCCAGGGTATCAAGGGATATGTGGAAAAAGCTGGAAATTGGAACTAGATGGGAGAATAGTGGAGTGGAGGAGCAGACTTGATGGGCTGAATGGCCTACTTCTGCTCCTTTGTCTTGTGTGTGTGATTAAGTAGAATAGGTCGAAGGTCCAAGGAGTTTAGAACAAGGAGAGGTGATCCCAGGGAAATACGTAAAGTTCTTCTGGAGCTTAGCAGGGTGATTTTCCCCCCCTCAATACAGTGCATTGAACTGGGATCACAGTGTCAAAATAAGGGTCACTGCTTAAAACTGAAGAAAGGATTCAGGGGTGGTGAAGTTTTGGAATTCTCTGCCCTGGACAACTGGGATTCAGTTGATCAGTCCAGAACTATGGAAGTAAGGGATAGGCGTTTGTAGGAGTTGGTGACCTTGAGGTAAAATTGAATGGTGCAGCTCTGAATGGGACTGAATGGCCTACTCCTTCTCCTGTTTCTTGTCCTTGAACATGGATTAGAAGCAGCATCCAGAGCTGATTTTCTCCTCTGTAGTCAGGTTACTGGAGCCAATCTCTACACGTAACCTGAGGTTAAAATGGATGGCATGGCTCAGCCTCATTGTGCTGTCAGATTTGTTCCGACGGGTTTAGTTAAGAGGCAGAGGAGCCTTCTCCCACCCTTTCTCCTCCCCATTTTCACACCAAAACACCCCAGGGCTCCACACTAGTAAAAGCCAGTTGTAATAAAAACCAGATTAGCATAGAACATAGTACAGCCCTTTCAATTCATCAGGTTGTGCTGTCCTTTTAATCTACTCTAAAATCAATCTAATACTTTCCACCCACATAATCCTCCATTTTTCTTTCATCCATATGCCTAAGAGTCTCATAATTGCCCCTAATGTATCTGCCTCTAACACCACCCCGGAAGCATATTCCACACACCCACCACTCGCAATGTGAAACACATTCCTTTGGCACACCCCTATACTTTCCTCCAATCATCTTAAAATTATGCTCTTTTGATTTAGCCATTGGCCCCCTGGGAAAAAGCCACTAGCTGCCCACACTGTCTATGCCTCTTATTATCTTACACATTTTTATCAAGTCACCTCTCATCCTCCTTGGCTCCAAAGAGAAAAGCCATGGCTTGTTCAACCTACCCTCATAAGACTACACTCTAGCCCAGGCAGCAGCACGGCAAATCTTCTCTATGGCCTTTCTAAAGTCTCCACATTCTTCCTAGAAAAAGGTGACCAGAACTGAACACTAAATTCATTACACACTTATTAACTGTACATTAAAACGGCATCATCCCACCAGGCCGGTTCCTAAACACTCACCTGCTGGTCTTCCACGAGCTGCTTGGCGGAGTCAAACGTGGCGAGCTGAGCTGCGGATCCAATCATCACCCGGGGAACAGCGCCGCTCACCCCTCGCCAGAGTCCCTGGAACCCTTGCCGCTTGTAGATCGCCAAGAAGGCAGTTCCAACACCCTGGGGTGAAAACACAGGAAGCTCAGAAAAAAACCAGGCACGTCCTCACTCTTACATAGCACTCTCTTGTGTGGGGGGGAGAGAGAGAAGGGGAGGAAAGAATATGGGGAAAGGGAATTATCAGAATCACCGGCATTTGCCATTAAATTTGTGTCCTTGTGGCAGCAGTAAAATGCCATACATAATAATAGAGAAAAAACTGTGAATTACAATGTGTGCGTGTGTGTGTGTGTGTATATATATATATATATGTATATACACACACACACACACACACAAAGTATATATATATTTTAAAATATAGTTAAATTAAATGAGTATTACAAAAAAATAGCAGTGAGGTAGAGGGATAAACGTCCTTTCTTTAAGATTAAACAAGATTGGGAAAAGGAACTTAATTTGACTTTTATAACGGAGGACTAGATGCGGATCTTGAAGTTGGTTAACCCTTCCTCGATTTGAGCTAGCCATTCATTGATTCAATTTAAAATTGTACATCGTTACTATTTGACGAAGGAGAGATTGTCTGAAGTCTTTCCTAATGTTGATAGTTACTGTGATAGATGTAAAACTGAGACAGCTACACTGACACACATGTTTTGGTCTTGTTCTATACTGGAAGAGTTTTGGAAGTCAGTTTTTTCCACAATTTCTAAAGCACTTAAAATTAATTTACAACATTCTACAAATTCCCTCTCTTGGGATCCAGAAGGAACCTGATCTTCCCAGTCTACCTGCATATTGAAATCCGCTATGATTATTGCGAAATTACCCTTATTACAAACCTTCTCAATTTCCTGTTGAAATTTATATCCTACATCCTGGCTACCGTTCGGGGGCCTGAATGCAACTCCAATCAGGGTCTTTTCACTCTCATAGTTACTTAACTCTACCCAAAGGACTCTACATATCCAATCCTATTCAAAGGATTTGATTTCATGTTTTACCAACAGAGCCAACCCTCCCCCTCGGCCTACCTGCTTGCCCTTTTGATACAAGATGTATTCTTGGATATCAAGCTACCAACTGTGACTATGACCTGTGATAGTGAAGGGTGAGGGGATGAAGGGGAGAGCATGAACTCTGCCACAGTGAAGGATCTCTGCTTCTGGAGAAGGAGGCCTCTCATTCACTGTTGCCAGAGGGTAGGCCCCTGCATTCGGTTTCTGAGTTTCTGAGGTCTCCCTCTCGATGGATGTTACCGCAGTTCTGAGTTTATGGATTTGAACTGTGGTCTGTGCACTTTTCAGTCTTATGGTTTTTCTTTCTTTCTTTTCTTTTTCAATCTTTTTATTAAGTTTCATATATATATAAAGAAAAACATAACATAATAATGAATAGGTTATGAATACAATAGACGAAATTACATTGATAATAGGATAATAATATCCTATTAAACATCAACAGAAAAAAGTACATTAATCAATCAAGTCTGTATAACTACATATGAAAAAAAAACAAAAATAATTGTCAAAAAAGAAAAAATTAAAAATAAGTAAAAGGAAATTTATATTGATAAAAAAAAAGCACTAAACTAAACTAACATGGGCAATAGTAACAGTTTATAAGTATGTGATAGTGTCAAAAAAAACTCTGGAACTCCATACCTGAACAAGAATAAGCAGAAAGAAGGTCTGGAAAAGGTCAGATTAATTCATATGAAAATGTCGAATAAACGGTCCCCAAGTTTCTTCAAATTTGACTGATGGGTCAAAAATAGTGCTTCTGATTTTTTCTAAACTTAGATATGAAATAGTTTGAGAAAGCCACTGAGACGTGGTAGGAGGATTTACTTCTTTCCAGTTTTGTAATATAGACCTTCTGGCCATTAATGTTACAAAAGCAATCATTCGTCTGATTGAAGAGGAAAACTGAATACCATCCTCATTTGGTATACCAAAAATTGCAGTAATGAAATGAGGTTGTAAATCGATATTCCAAATAGAAGAAATGGTAACAAATATATCCTTCCAATAGTTATGTAAAGTGGGACATGACCAAAACATGTGGGTCAATGAAGCCACTTCTAGATGACACCTGTCACATTGAGGGTTAATATAAGAGTAAAATCGAACAAGCTTATCTTTAGACATATAAGCTCTATGTACAATTTTAAATTGTATTAAAGCATGTTTAGCACATATAGAAGAGCAATTAACCATTTGTAAAATTTTTTCCCATTTATCAGTTGAAATATTATATCGAAGTTCTTTTTCCCATTCTTGTTTAATTCTATCTGATATTTCTGGTTGTATCTTCATAATCATATTATAAATAAAAGCTACTAATCCCTTCTGACAAGGGTTTCAGGTAAAAATCAAATCTGAGAAATCCACTGAAGTTGAATTGGGAAAAGATGGTAAAACTTTATGTAAGAAATTTCTGATTTGTAGATATCTGAAAAAATTAGATTTAGGTAATTTAAATTTGTTGGAAAGTTGGTCAAAGGACATCAAAGTATCTTCAAAAAAAAAGATAATGAAAACATTTTATACCTTTCCTTTTCCATATGCTAAAAGCTTGATCTGTCCAGGAAGGTTTGAAAAAAAAATTAAGTAAGATAGGGCTATCAAGAACAAAGTTTTTCAGAGTAAAAAACTTATGAAATTGAAACCAAATTCGTAATGTATGTTTGATAACAGGATTAGATATCTGTTTATTGAATTTAACTAAATCAGCAGGAAGAAAAGAACCAAGAACAGAGAATAGAGAATATCCCTTTACCTCGTTACATTCCAAATTTACCCACTGCGGGCGCAGTGGTGAATCCAAATCTAATTTCCAATACATTAAGTTACGAATATTATTTGCCCAATAATAAAATCTAAAATTAGGTAAAGCTAAACCACCATCTTTTTTAGATTTTTGTAATTGTTTTTTACTTAACCTGGGGTTTTTATTTTGCCACACAAATGAGGAAATTTTTGAATCAATGTTGTCGAAAAAAGATTTGGGAATAAAAATTGGTAAGGCTTGAAATAAGTATAAGAATTTCGGTAAAATCATCATTTTAATAGCATTAATCCGACCAATTAATGATAAGAATAAGGGAGACCATCTTGTAGTAAGTTGTTGAATTTGATGAAGCATAGGTAAAAAATTCAGTCTAAATAAATCTTTATATTTCTTGGTAATTTTTATACCTAAATAGGTAAAGTTATCAGTAACAACTTTAAATGGTATCCTGTCATTCAATAAAGTTTGTGCGTTTAAGGGAAATAATTCACTCTTATCCAAGTTTAGTTTATAACCAGAAAAGCTACCAAATTGAGCCAACAAGAATAAAATAGCGGGAATAGACCTGTCAGGTTCAGAAATATATAACAGCAAGTCATCAGCATAAAGTGATAATTTGTATAATTTCTCATTACGGGTAATACCAAAAATATTAGGAGATTCACGAATAGCAATGGCTAAAGGTTCTAATGCGATATTAAATAATAAAGGACTTAAGGGACAACCTTGTCTCGTACGAGATAATTGAAAAAAAGAGGATCTATAATTATTTGTAAGAACAGAAGCAACAGGTTTATAATATATTAATTTAATCCATGATATGAAGTTGGGACTAAAATTAAAATTTCTCAATGTATTAAATAAGTATGTCCATTCAACTCTATCAAAAGCTTTTTCAGCATCTAATGAGATAACACATTCTGGGATTGTGGGTGATGAAGTATAAATTATATTAATCAATTTTCTAACATTAAAAAAGGAATACCGATTCCTAATAAAACCATTGATCTACTGAAATAATCTGTGATAGTACCTTTTCTAATCTAATGGCTAAAATTTTTGTAAAAATCTTAGAATCTACATTTAATAATGATATAGGGCGATAAGATGCACATAAAGTAGGATCTTTATCTTTTTTAAGAATTAGAGAGATAGTAGCTTCATAAAAAGATTGAGGTAATCTCTTCTTAGCAAACGCATCATTAAAGATTTCACATAACCAAGGGGAAAGCAAAGAAGAAAAAGTTTTAAAAAATTCTACAATATAACCATCAGGGCCAGGAGCTTTCCCTGAATTCATTGATGAGATAGCCTCTCCTATTTCGGGCATAGAGATAGGAGCATCTAACAAGCTACGATCTTCATCTATCAGTTTAGGAATATTCAAATTGTTAAAAAAATTATCCATCATGGACAGGTCACCATCAAATTCTGATTGATATAAAGATTTATAAAAATCTTGAAAAGTATTATTGATTTCTTTATGATCAGTAGTTAAATTACCGTCTTGTTTACAAATTTTAATAATTTGTCGCCTAGTCGAAATAGCTTTTAATTGATTAGCTAACAGTTTACCAGTTCGATCACTGTGAATATAGAACTGAGCCCTGGTCCTAATTAATTGATTTTCAATTGAAGAAGATAACAGTAAACTATGTTCCATTTGAAGCTCAACTCTCTTTTTATAAAGTTCTTTGGTAGGAGTCACAGAATAAATCTTATCAATTTCCTTAATTTTATCCACTAATAAAGCAATATCTAAATATCTTTGTTTTCTTTTACCAATGGAATATGAGATAATTTGTCCACGGATAAAAGCCTTAAAAAATCCCAAAGTATTCCTCTGTCGATTTCTTCAGTATAGTTTGTTGAGAAAAACAAGTCAATTTGCTGTTTTATGTAGGTGATAAATTCTGGGTCTTGAAGCAAAGTAGCGTTAAGTCTCCAAGATCTAATATTATTGGAAAAGTCCGAAATCTTAATAGATAACTTCAAAGGTGCATGATCCAAAATAGTAATAGAATCATATTTACAATCAATAACATCCGTTAATAACCGATGATCAATAAGAAAATAGTCAATTCTAGAATAGCTATGATATACATGTGAAAAAAATGAAAATTCTTTATCTTTAGGGTTCAAAAACTGCCATATTTCAGTGATTCCCGAATCAACCATAAAAGAATTAATAAGTAAGGCTGATCTATTCGGAAGAGTACGGATAGGTTTAGATCTATCCATCGAAGGATTCAAACAACAATTAAAATCTCCACCCATTATCAACATATTTTCATTTAGATTAGGAAGGGAAGTAAATAAACGTTTAAAAAATTCAGGGCAGTCAAAGTTTGGAGCATAAATATTAACTAGAACCACTTTTCGACTAAAAAGTGAACCAGTTATCAACAAAAATCTGCCCTGTGGATCAGAAATAATTTCTTGATGTGTAAACGAAATTGAGGGGTCTATAAAAATAGACACACCCCTAATTTTGGCGGTACAATTCGAGTGAAATTGTTGACCCTTCCAGAACCTAAAAAAACGCTGATTATCCTCCCTCCTAATATGGGTCTCCTGTGCAAAAATAATATTAGTGTTCAATCTATGGAATACTTTAAATATTTTTTTACGTTTAATCGGATGATTTAAACTATTAGTATTCCAAGAAATAAAGTTAATAGATTTATCCATCATGCCAATATTTGTTGTGTATATCATAAAAGGTTACAAAGACACATAACCCATAATTCAGGAAGAAGGAAAATTGATTCAGGAGCAACCGGAGAACATGACACCTCAACAATATTAATAACTTAAAGTCGGCCCATAGACTAAAAGCAAAAAAATAAAAATCAAAAGCGTGAAGAAAGATCCTTCCCCCCTCCCCCCACCCTTTGAAAGAAAGCCAAGCGGCAGGCGCATAATCTAATACTAACATTACCCCCATTTCAAGATGGCAGCTCCATAAAAAGATTTTAAAAAAACTATGTAACACCCAGATTTAAATATAGGGTTGCAAAAAATATATATATATATCAGTCAGAATGAAAAAACTAATATAATAAAACAAACAAACATTAATAAAAAAGTATAAACATTAAAATTTAAAAGTGTAATATACCTTTAAAAAAAATCCATATTCAAATACAAGAAAAATGACGTTTCATAAGCAAAGGCTTATGGGAAGAAGAAACGACATTTTGAAAAGCCATATTACAAAATACAAATGTAAGTTCAGCAACCTATTAAAAGAAATTTAATTTAAAAAAAGTTATCAAAGACACTACAACATATAAAAAAAAAGACCAAAAAGTCCAAAACATTCGTCCCATTTCTAAGTGCAGGCAAACAAATAAATGCTTACAGAAAACAAAGTCTTACGGGAAAAAGAAACGACATCTTGAAAAAAAAAGTAAATCATTATTACAAAATATAAACGTATATATCCAAAACAGAAAAAAGAAAAAAAAAGATATTATAAAAATTAAAAAGAGCATCTATAAACAATGATGATAGTAAAAAAAAACCAGACCCGTAGATCAGGATAAGAAGTTATAACCCAGCTTCATAGGTTAAAACTTAAAATGAAATGGCATCCTCTCTCCGAAAAATCTTCAACGTAACACATAATTCAGGTTGCACTAGAAGATCGATATTCTTCAACAAATTTCTTCGCTTCTTCCGGAGTGTTAAAAAATTGCTGACTGTTGTCGTTCAGCGTAATTCTAAGCTTCGCTGGATACATTAAAGCTTGTTTAAGTCCAATCGAGTGAATCTCTGCCATCACTGGTTTAAAAGCGATTCTCGCTCTCATTACTTCGAACGAATAATCTTCAACAATTCGAAATGTGTTGCTATTGTGAGAAATCATATCTTTTTTACGAGCTAATCGAATTAAAAGCTCTTTCTCCCGAGGATAATGAAGGCGAACAATCACCGCTCATGGTTTAACACTCGTAGCTGAAAACCTCGCAACTCTGTGAGCGCGGTCGATAACAGGTTTAGCTTGCAAACCTTCACTACCGAAAATTTCCCACAATAATTTAGAGAAAAATTCAGTTAAATCACCGGACTCAACTTTTTCGGGAAACCCGATGATTCGCAAGTTCTGTCTGCGAGATCGGTTTTCGAGATCAGTAATTTTAAACTTATACTGATCTACTGTTTTAACAGTCGATTGTATCTTCTTGTCCAGCGCTTCAATTGTACGTACTTTTTCACAAATTAATTTTTCAAGAGTCGTAAACTTATCTTCATGCCGCTGAATATCCGATGCCTGCGATTGAAGCTTATTATCAAGCGATCTAACAACTCCTTCAAGTTCAGACATTTTCGTGGTAAGCGTGTTTTCCAAACTTGCCAGTTTACTTTCCAAACTAGTTGCTTTACTTTCCATTTTACTTTCCAGCTTGCTTTCCAAACTTGCAAGTTTAGTATCCAGTTTAACGTCCAGAAGATTAGAAATTGCGTCGATAGATAAAGGCTCCTTAGACGATTTCTTGCTTGTAGCCTTTTTAAGTTTGACAGAATTAGATCAAATATAGTTTTAGGAAAAAAAAAGTTAATCGAAAGTATCAACTCATATGATTAAATTCGAAAAGATTTGATTAAAGGGTGATTATAGTTGAAAAAATAAAGAGCGCCTAAAAGGCAGATGTTTACGTTGCCATCTTGAAACTCCACCCCCAGTCTTATGGTTTTTTATACTCTGCGTTTTCACCCATTCTTTCTTGTTGCCACGTGATGTGATTTGTTAGTTTTTTTGTGCGAGGGGAGGGGATTTGGTGGTTGATTTTCTTGTTGGTTTTTTTTTGAGTGGGTGGGGGGTGGGATTGACATTTTCTTTGCACGACCTCCGTGGTTTTCTTCATTTCGCCACGAAAGATCAGAATCTAGAGAAGATGGATCTCAGAGCTGTGCACTGTGGACATCATTTGATAATAAATTAACCTTTGGGAGCACATATCTAGTTTGGAGTCTCCGAGGAAGGAGTGATTGATAAAGGAGGGGAGAGTTTCTGGGGGAGGAGTGATCCTGAGAAAACATATTGTTGTGACATCGGGAAATCTAGTCACTACTGAATCTGGCAAGCTTAATCTGTTGACCTAACCAGTTTAACCTGACATTGATCAAACTAAGGGTGCTTCTGTACAGTTGTGATTCCACAGTGATAGGAACCAGTGTCCAATTCCCCTGCTCTCCCCTCAGTTACTGAATAATTCCGAGTCGTGATGAAATGTTCAGTGTCAGGATTAAACCTCAGAATGGAAAATGCAAACTGTCATCATTTCACGTCAAGCCAGACTTGGCCACCCTTCCCTTGATCTGTCAGCTTTGACTGCAGTTAATAACTAACTGAATCACTATTATTGACCTTTACTGTGGATCGTTCGTGGGCCAGCTCCCAACAGAACAGCAAGCTATCTGTGACAGGAGGAGCACAGAGTCAGCACATTATCCTCTCTCAGAACAAGTGGTAGCATAAACACCAGCACAAGAGATTCTGCAGGAGCTGGAAGTCCACAGACACACACACACACTCACACAAAATGCTGGAGGTCAGGTAGCATTTCGGGCCAAGACCTTCCATCAGGACTAGAAAGCGAGGGGGACAATGCCAGAGTGAAAAAGGTTGGGGGCGAGGAATGAGGACTAGCTAGATAGTGATAGGTGAAGCCAGGTGGGAGGGAAGGGTAAAGGGCTGGAGAAGAAAGAATCTGATAGGAGAGGATAGTGAGCTATGGGAGGAAGGGGGGGCACCAGATGGGAGGTGATAGGCAGGTGAGGAGAAGACCTATGAGGCCGGAAGGGGGAACAGAAGAAGAAGAAGAAAGGGAGAGGGGAAAAGAAAAGGTGAAAAAAATTACCAGGAGAGATTGATTTTCATGCCATCAGGTTGGAGGCTACCTAGATGGAATATGAGATGTTGCTCCTCCACCCTAAGAGTGGCCTCATGGTTGTAGGAGAGGAGCCTTGGCCCAACATGTTGGGCCGGAAATGGGGTTAGGAGTTAAACTGGTTGGGCACTGGGAAATCCTGCTACTGGAGGATGGAGTGGAGATGTGTGACAAGGTGGTCCCCCAGTTTACGTTGAGTCTCGCCAGTGTAGAGGAGAGCACATCAGGAGCACTGATACAATAGGCGGACCCAACAGATTCACAAGTGTTGCCTCACCTGGAAGGGAGGTTTGGGGCCATGCTGAGGAAGCCAGGAGGGAGATTAGTGGGAGGAATCATGGAGTGAGCGATCCTGGTGGAAAGTAAAAAAACTCGAGGCTGCTGCAGATCCAGTCCATAAAGGCATCCGTTTACTTTCTCTCATTTCTCTCAGAGAACAAACAACTGAATTGCAAAGTCTGGGCTGGGCCAACATCTGCCGTACTGGCATTTGGGAGGTGCCAGGGGAACACAGACTCAGAATAGAAAGACATGCCTTTGAAACAGAGATGAGGAGAAATTGCTTTAGCCTGAGGGTGGTGAATTTGTGGAATTCACTGCCACACATGGCTGTGGAGGTCAAGTAACTGGGGAAGTTGATGGGCTCTTGATTAGTAAGGGCATCAAAGGTTATTGGGAGAAGGGGGTGGAGAGGGATAATAGATCAACCTCGATGGAATGGCGGAGCAGACTCAAAGGGCCGAAAGGCTTAATTTGCCTCTTATGTCTTATGGTCTTGTTACCTTCAGCATTTGAGAGAAAAGGAACTGGCTGGAAAATGATAGACTTTCTCTCCGTGCCTTGGGTTCAGAATCAGGTTTAATATCATGGGCATATGTCGTGAAATTTGTTAACTTTATGGCAGCAATACAATGCAATACATAATAAATAAACATAGAGAAAAAAGCAATGACACATACACACATATATATATACACACACACACACACAAAAACACACAAAAGGGGTGTTTGATAAGTTCGTGGCCCAAGGTAGAAGAAGTCAATTTTAGAAAACCTAGCACATTTATTTTTCAACATAGTCCCCTCCTCCATTTACACACTTAGTCCGGCAGTTGTGGAGCATACGGATCCCTTCTTTGTAAAAGTGGTCCACAACAGGGGTGATTGATAAGTACGTGGCCTAAGGTAGAAGGAGATGAGTTATTAACTTCAAACTTCCTGCATTTTCACAAAGTGTTGAACTGCATGTGCATGTAACGAGGGCTGAACAACTCATCTCCTGGATCATTCACGATGAAAGCTGATGCTCTTTTGATTTAAGTGGTACACCATTGTTTTCAAAGCAATTCAAAGATAACGCAGTTCCCTTTTACAGAAGGACGTAAGCCTCTCTGTCCAAACAGCACGTACCTGATGGTTATGCTGGTGCCCCACAGCGATGACTGCTGCAGACTGGGCCTGCAGGTGTGTCTTTACCTGGGAAGAGACAGAATACATTCATTCACAAACGGTATATGGACTGTGGGGAACACATTTCAGAAATCAGCAGAGGTTAGAGAATAAAGAATCAGACAGTCCAATTGCTGAAATGCCTTTTCTGCCCAGCATTCCCATGTGTTGATTGAGTAAACCCATGAGTATTTAAGTGAAGGGTGAATGACTGTCCCACCGAAGGATCTTTGGACTGCTTCATCAACACCCGTGACTTAGATATGCATTTCCCTGCATTCTGTTATCTGTTTATAACCACTAATCAGTAAATTGAAACAAGTTTCACTACTACTTAGATTAGAGAATTAGAGTCATAGAGAAGCACAGCACAGAAACACGGCCCTTCAGCCCATCTAGTCCATGCTAAACCATTTAAACTACCTACTCCCATTGACCTGCACCAGACCATACCCCTACCATCCATTTATCTATCCAAACTTCACTTAAACGTTGAAATCGAGCCCACAGGCACCATTTATTCTGTCAGTTCATTCCACACTCTCAAAACCCTCTGCGTCAAGAAGTTTCCTCTTGTGTTCCCCTTAATCCTTGACCTCAGGTTGTAGTCCCACCCGACCTCAGGGGGAGAAAGGCTCTTGGCCTCTATCAAATCTCCTCTAAATTATTACGTGAGTTAAAGACCAGGCTTACAAAATAAGGTGCGTGTTCCACTTTGAGTGAGTTACTGAGTCTCAAGAACCTCCTCCACACCTTTTCTGTCCACTGACCGACAGCTTTCAGCTCCTGACTGCTCCCCAGGAGGGTGGGGACCTTGAAATGGTCTTCAGTAATAAGCTAGTAAGCACTTAGACAACAGGCAGCACCAAGCAGGGGTTGCAGGTGACTGGAAAATGGCCACCGATAATACAATATGTCACCTTCAAGCTGACGTTCCCTGTGCACTGTTACATTCAGTGTAAATTAATGGAATCGATTGCCAGCAATGAACGTGAGGATCATCCGTAGCCCAATAACCTAGTTACAAGAGGAAGACCATCATGACCAATCATCTCAACCATTTTTGAGGAGGTGACCATCCCTGAATGGACAATAGTTAGCTCCCAGGACTGGCCTCTGAGAGGCTTGTGGATTCAATTCTACATGATTCTACAATTCTACAACTAACCCCAGCATTGTGACAGTAGAAGTTGAATGAAGATTCGGGTTTTTTGAGTTTTGTCAAGAGCAGACCAAAGTCCCTGAACAGGAAAGTGTTTATAAGACACTAGTCTGGTCACAGGTCAAGCATTGTATCTTGTTTCGGGTGCAGCACTTTATGAAAATGCAAAAGCTGTAGGGGAGGAGTAGAAGGTAGTTTGAAAATCATTTATAGATGAGGAGCTTCAGGCATGGTATTGTCCTCTTTGGTACAGAGACAAGATCTGATGGAAATATCTAAAATTGTGAAGGATGCAGTTGAGTAGATAGGAGCTATCCCATTGCAAAGAAGTTCAGGAGTAGGGAACAGACACTCAGTGACCACTTTGTGAGGTACACCTTGTTAACGCAAGTATCTAATCAGCCAATCATACGGCAGCAACTCAATGCATAAAAGCATGCAGACATGGTCAAGAGGTCCAGCTGTTGCTCAGGCCAAACATCACGATGGGGAAGAAATGTGATCTAAGTGACTTTGACCATGAAATGATTGCTGGTGCCATACGGGGTGGTTCGAGTATCTCAGAAGCTGCTGATCTGGGATTTTCACACACAACAGTCTCTAGAGAATGGTGTGAAAAACAAAACAAAAAAAAAATCCAGTGAGTGGCAGTTCTGTGGGGGGAACCGCCTTGTTAACGACAGAGGCCAGACTGTTTCAAGTTGATAGGAAGGCAGCAATAACTCAAATAATCAGGCGGTACAACAGTGGTGTGCAGAGAAGCATCTCTGGATTCGCAGCATGTTGAACTTTGCAGTGGATGGGCTACGGCAGCAGAAGACCGTGAACATACAGGAGGTTCCTAATAAAGTGGCCACTGAGAGTGGAATAAAGGGATTACCAAAGGGACGAGAACTGCATTGTGGGAAATTGGGCAGCACTGGGAGTGATTCGGGTCCAGAATGTAGTGAGCAGATTCAGCTGTGGTGCTCAAAGTGGGTCTGGGTGCCGATCTGCGAGGGAAGAATTTGCAGCAATATACTAGCTAAACTGATCTTGCGTAGAGCTGGTACAGGCCTGACGTGCCAAATGGCCTCCTTCCACATAGTAAGTGTGCGACTCTGTCCCCACGGCACCTTTCAAAGTCACCTCGAGACGCAGGGCCTGAGGAGAAGCAGCTGTTGTTTTCCTCTGCAGCGTCACTGGAACAGCTCTTGCACTCCACGTGACACCAGGGGTTATTTAAATCTCCGGCGTGTGGGAACCTTCAAAGAAGATGGTAAGCGGCTGCACACTGGAGACTCGGGAACAGCTGCCAGCCCGGTCTCCCCACCAGATTGTGCGCGGAACCCGACAGGAGCGTTCACAACCAGAGTGTTGCCACTGGCAGAGGGGTCAAGAACTAGGGGACTGAGGAGGAAAGGAACTGGCAAAGGTTTTTTTTTAACTGTCGTGTGGTCACGGTCCGCAGTGCGCTCCTTGCAGTAGTGGTGGCGGCAGATTCATTTGTAGTTTTTGTATACTGGTTCTGCAGGAAACGCAGGGAAGTGGGATGAACTGGGATTGTATTTACATTGGGTCAGAATCTACTAAATGGGTTGAAGCATCTCCTTCATCCTTTAACACTCATTTCGGCCCAACTGCCTTATGCTGACTAAGATGCCCATCCAACTCAGCGAAAGCCAGGCCATCAAATTCATCTGAAACAGCGAGCACAACACGAAGACGTTTCCAGGACACACACTGATTGCTACCTTGATTTACTCGGCGTGGAAACTGCGCCCTCAGAGCGACAAGGTGAAAACTACGTTGTACCACTTCAATCGAAAGGACACCAGCTTTCATCAGGAACAATGACTGGGGTGATCCAGGACACACGTGGCTTCTCCGTGAAGCCCAGCACGGATCACTGTCTGGCATCTGTTGTGAGGGCTGCTCACGTAGCGTGACCATTGTATCTCCGAGGGTAACGCACTGAGTCACAGTGTGCGTCCTAGTTGCGTTTCCATGTCCGATATGCAGAAGAATCACTGGTGCTGTCTTTCGAACGAGATGTTGAACAGAGATTCAGCCTGTTCTCCCAGGTGCAGCAAAACAATCTCACTGTATCAGGAAGATGGGCATGGGGATTGCATCCTTCAAAAGAGACAATCAGGGCACTTTCCCCCTGCTCAGTGTGGCAGTCTGTCACAAGCTGGTGGTTGCATTTCCTGCATTTGACAGCGACTACATTCCAAAAGGTAGCTCACTTAGAAAGGTTTGGGATGTCCTATGTAGATGTAACTTTTTTGATTTGATTCAGCAGCTGATGGAAGCAAGTTGGATCTTAAGTTCCTTGGTGTGCACATAATGGACAACCTGACCTGGACCCGCAGCTCCTCCTTCCACCGTCTGCACTTTCCGAGGAGATCGTGGTGTGCCAGGCTCCACTCTGACAACTTCCTACAGGGGCACCATTGAGAGCTTCCTGTCTGGCTGCATCATTGCGTGTGACGGAGGCTACAAGGCATCGGACGGCAAGACCCTGCAGAGGGTAGTTAAAACCCCCTCCCGCCCACTTGTGATATTAACCAGGAGTGTTGCAGACGAAGGCCCCAGAGCAATGTGCAGAATCCCCACAATCCCAAGCCACCACCTCCGTCAGGAAGGAGATACAGAAGAATCAGGACTGAGTAAAAACTCCTCCCCTCAGGCTGAGGCCTTGTCACTAGATCAGCCTGCTGTTTACCAGATACTGCACCCGATCTGCATGCCTTTTCAATTATATTTTATTATTTATGGTAATATTTGGTTTACGCATTGAGTGTTATATGTTTGTGGGTGCACCACGATCCGGAGGAACGTCTTTTCGTTCGGTTGCAGACGTAGTCTGGTGACAATAAACTTGAACTAGAACCATCCTTCCAACTATGCTGAAACACGGTGTAACAGCAACATCAGTAGGATAACACATTTACGAGTGCACCTTTGGCTTGCTTTGTGGACTTCGAAACCTCAGCCTCCGTCAAAGGCCGAACTCTCCGAGTGATGTCCCCCAGGAAGCTTCACTGTCAGCAGGAAAGATGCAACAAGCACAGAGACAGAAGAGATTCTGCAGGCGCTGGAAATCCTGAGCAACACACACAAAATGCTGGAGACACTCAGCCGGTCAAGCAGCATCCGTGGAGGGAGATAAAGAGGGGTCATCAGGACACAGCCTCCATCAGGATCCCACAACATTAGACGTGTGGGTTGGGTGGTGAATTGGCCACTGTAAATTATGCAGGTGAGTGGCAGAAACTGGGGCCTGCTGACAAAAATGTGGGGAGAGTACGAGTGGAGTTGGATTTGCGAGATGGGTGCTTGGTGGTTGTCATGGACTTGATGGGCAGAAAGGCCTGTTTCCCTGCTGCATGACTCTACTGCAGCTCGAGCACTGTGGGTTTGCAACATTCCCTCCCTCCCTGTCACAACTAACAGCACGTCCTTCCTCAAGCAATAATAGTATTTTCTCCAAACGAGCCGAGACTGACAATAATGACACCTGGCTCTGTTGTTCAGAATGAAACTCAAAACGCCGTTTAATTATGTAGCTGCAGAATCCATTTAGTTATTTTGCTGCGGTTGGCAAAGAAACTCTCTGTTTATTTTCCAAGATCCAATCAAAAAGCCCTTGCCTCAGTGACTCAGGGCAGAATTCCCACACGTTCGTTTAAAATTATCCGGTTCGAGGCCCATCACAACATCCTCTTGTAACAACATTACGTCGACTTAGTGGGTCTAACAAGCCTGAAGCCTTGTTACTCATCATCGTTATGTGCCGTGTCGTATGACGTGGTCTTGACCATGATTGTTCTTGGCAAATTTTCTACAGCAGTGGTTTGTTATTGCCTTCATCTGGGCAGCGTCTTTACAAGACTGGTGACTCTAGCCATTATCGATACTCTTCAGAGATTGACTGCCCGGTCGGTGTCAGTGGTCCTGTGATATGCTCCAGAGGCTCATACGACCATCCACCTTGCCCAAGGGTGGCCTGCAGGCTAGCGCAGGGAAGGAGCGCCTTACACCTCCTTTCTCCACGTATCTCCACCCCACCACCCATTGTTATTGTTATATATAATTAAAAAAAGATGGACCAGTGGGCACAAGGCCTGAACCTTGATATCCCACAATCAGGATGCGTAAAATGCTGAGTATCAGGTAACATGAGCAAAATTCGCTTGAACTAATTCTTCCTGAACAGTAATTTAACAAGCTGGATTTACAGTCTTACTGGATAAGCAATTCAGAGGTAGGAGATGAGAGTTCAATCCTAGCCCGTTTGGAGCTTGCATGGGTCTCCTCCCTATGTTCCAGTTTCCTCCCACGTGCTGATGGTGGTAGGATAATTGGCCACTGTAAATTGTCCCTAATGTCTAGCTGGGTGGTAGAAGCCAAGGGGAATGTGGACCGAATGGGATTAATGGAATTGGAAGCTTAATGGTTGATGTGAACTTTGTCAGTGAGACAAAGAACCAGTCATTCCTTATCAGACAGACTAGACTCCTCAAACAAATACCACCGTCCAGTTAAGGTTGTAACTGATTTACCTGGACCCAAGAACAATCAGTCTTAAATTAACCTAGAAAGCCATAGCACTCACACCTCACTACAACAAATGACAAACACAGGAGCCAGTTAACAGTTTGTGTAGGTATTATTAGAAGGTGCAAACTGGTGTAATTGAGCACTGTATCAGATTTCTTCTTTCTGCTTCTGAAGGCTCTGGCCCTTATAGTCACACATTTCTGGAGAGCCAGCCATTCTCCTCGTGTAGTCCTGGATACCTGTTGCTGTTCGACAGGTGAAATTAACATTGATCTCACCCACAAAAGCAACTTCCAGTGGGGAAAAGGATCAAGCATTTTCCCAGTGTTTATGACAAATAAGCTCTTCTCGGGCTTCCAGCTGGGTACAGGTATCGATTATAACTGATGTTTCGATGCCAAACGCTGCCATCTTCATCAGGGATGACGCCAGGGCATGTCCAGTCTGGGGGCATTTATATGCCCATAGTCCGTCCCTGCTGGAAAAACCAGGAAACCGAACAATGAAGAGGAACCCAGCACTACAGCCTGTCTTCCCTGTATTTCCACGGTTTCTCGAAGGATCGTCAGGGTCCTGAAGAAATACCGGATTAATGCCATCCACAATCCTGTAAGGAAGCTCAAATCACAGCTTATGCAGGTCAACGATGACCTGGGAGTCAGGTCAGTTGGTGTTTACAGGATTCCCTGTGAATGTGGAGCAGGGTATATCGGCCAGACGGCGGAAACCTGCATCAAGGAGCAAGGGAGGTGTATCTGTTTGGGTTACCCGGAAAAATCGGCAGTAGCAGCTCATTGCATTCACAATGACCAGAGGATGGCACAAAACTGCTGTGCCACACCAATGGCTTTTGGGACGGCCTGGTAAAGGAAGCCATTGAAATTACACTAAAGGAAAAGGATTTTAACAAAGACAAAGGTCTCACTCTAAGTAAGAACTGGGATTCGATTGTAAACAAGGTGGGAGCAGAAACCTGATTGGATGAGGACTAACCAATCAGAAAGGATGGACGACGGGGGGATAAATACCACCGGACTAGACATGCCCAGGGATCATCCCTGATGAAGATGGCAGAGTTTGGCATCAACAGGGTGGTTATAATCGATACCTGTACCCAGCTGGAAACATGAGAAGAGTTTAACTTTCAGTGGGGGAACTGGGGATGGGTGATCTAGAGCAGAAACCCTGGATATTTTTTCTAGAGTGTGAAAATCCGTCACATTCAAGGGGTTTAACAGAAGCTCAGATCTGTATGATCTTGGTCCAGTGCCAACAAGTGCCCCAAGGAAGTTCAGGTATTGACCAGAACCTACAGAATTTTCTTCTCTATTGGCTTGCGTTCTATATAATCTACTCCAACCCATAGCACAAGTGTGTGTGTGTGTGAGAAAATTAACAGCTTGGAGATACGTCTTAAAGGAAAACAAAAATTTAACCGCTGCCCTGACGAGAAAAAAAGCCTTGCAGGGTCACGTGGGTGGGAATGTTCTGTCTCCAAATAGCAAGATTTTGGAGAGATAATGCAACATCATAAATTAATAATGACACAAGGGACATAACAATGATGGGGTAAGGAGCGTTCACCAGCACTAATGAACAGCAGGGAGTGTGCAACAAAGGAGAAAAGATTACAGGAAATAATCAAAGCAATTACAATGGCAATTAAGAAATCAAATTAGAAGAATGGGGAATAAAATTGTTATGACATTCTACGTGCTCACAAGTGGAAAGCTGGGAAGGGTGTCACAATAAAATCATCAGCCCAGATAGCAGAATGACAGATGTTTGAAGTTGTTCATGGGATTGATACTAAGAGAAAGCTTCCACATGTGGGAAAGAGCAAAACTGAAGGCCATCTACAACACTGTTCAAAGGTCTTAGGCACATGTATATGGCTAGAGTGCCTAAAACTTTTGCACGGCACTGTGTTTGTCACCATGGAGCAGAGAGTGAGTTTGTAAATCTGCCGGGAGCAAAGCATGTTGGGAATGGCGAGGGTGGGTGTGGGACAGGTGGCAGAGAAGGAGTGCCGGGGTGGGGGGGGTGTGGCATAGGTGCAGGCACACTCAACCAGGCAAGGTCATTTGAATCCTAACAATTGGTTTATTGATCATTACAGTATGGTGCTTCCTGCCCCCTTCCCTTTTTCCCCCAACCACGATTCCCCTCTCCCTGCCCCTTTCAGTCCACAACAGAGACCCATATCAGAATCAGGTTTATCATCACTCACATGTGTCACTAATTTTTTTGTTTTTGCAGCAATACAGTGCAATACATAAATTTAATTACAGTACTGTACTGTGTTAGGCTCCCAAGATAAATGTGTATGTAAAATAATCACTAAGAAATTAAATAATACACTTCTTTGAGAGTAGTTAGGAGAGAACTTGTTTCCACAGAGAGTGGCCAAAGCAAATGTATAGATGCAGTTAAGGAGACACTCAATGTGCAAATGACGGTGAATGGAATGGAGGGGAAAATGATGAGAAGGGAAGTCAGACAGAAGACTGAGTGGTATATACTCATTGGCATGGACTAGCTGAGGGAAATCGAGCGTATGCTACAATTCAAAGTAAAACAAATATTCTAATTGCATTACCAAAGGATTTTGAAATCGGTTGTCTTTAATCGTGTCAGAAGGTTGAGGGGGGGGCTTGATAGAGGTATTTAAAATTATGAGGGGGATAGATAGAGTTGACACAGATAGGCTTTGTCCATTGAGAGTAGGGGATATTCAAACAAGAGGACATGAGTTGAGAGTTAGTGGGCAAAAGTTTAGGGGTATCACAAGGGGAACTTCTTTACTTAGAGAGTGGTAGCTGTGTGGAATGAGCTTCCAGTAGAAGTGGTAGAGGCAGGTTCAATATCGTCATTTTAAAAAAATCAGATAGGTATATGGACAGGAAAGGAATGGAGGGTTATGGGCTGAGTGCAGGTCGGTGGGACCAGGTGAGAGTAAGCGTTCGGCATAGACTAGAAGGGCCGAGATGGCCTGTTTCCGTGCTGTAATTGTTATATGGTCAGATAGTCTAGAGCAGAGGTTCCCCACCCAGGATCTACAGACCCCTTGCTTAATGGCAGAAAAAAGGTTGGGAGCCCCTGGTCTAGAGAGAAGAATTGGACCAGGATGAAGTCTGCAGTTACAGTTATTTCTACTGATACAAAATTAAGTCAGCTTTTATTTTATAAATGACAGCCTAGAAGACACTGGAACACATCCGTAGCAAGACAAGTTGTTTGCTTAGGGCTAGTGTGCACAGAAACAGGCTGATAAAAGTCAGGATAACCTTGGGGTTCAGAAATGGGTGCAGGAGGGCTGGACCTAAACCATATTAATTATCACTAATTTTCCACACTTTATCAATCTGATACCTCTCGCATCATTAAGGGGTTAATAGGAATGAACCGGGAAGAGTCCTGGGCTCCAGGTCAATGAATTAGACAGGCTGTCCATCGCAAGTGACAGAAGTAGGCCCAGTTCAATCTGCAGGCCCATTCCATGGCAACGACATGCTCCACTGTCTATCTCATCATTCAAAAGTCAGATATTGCTGAATTGAAATCAGGCAATGCCAATACCTAGCAGGTTAGGCACTGCCTGTGCCGAGAGAGACAGAGTTAAAGTTTGGTGTTTGTGAGTTTTCATAAGGGCTGATGAACATTCATTGACCTGAAAGATCTCCTCTCCACAGACACTGCTGAGTGTTTTCAGTATTTTCCGGTTTTAGGCTTGCTTATTCACTAGGCACCAGATCAGCTGGTTAATTGTTTCATCATTTGTACCTTTGCAGAGGTGATGGGGGCAGTGGTTTTCACACTGTCTAGATACCCAGAGCAAATTCCTGGGGACTTTGGGTTCAAATCTCACCATACCAGATGGTGTGAAATTTAAAGCTGAATTAAAATGTCTAACAATGACCACAGACTCACTTCCAAGGACTAGGTATTATTTATTTTTCTTATTCATTATTTGCACAATTTGTCCTCTTTTGTACATTGGAAATTAGTCAGTCTTTGTTAAGCATAGTTCTTCATAAATTCTATTATATTTCTTTGTTTTACTGTAAACACCTGCAAGAAAATGAATCTCAAAGTAGTGTATGGTAACATATACTTTAGTAATACTTTGAACTTTATGATTATTCTTTAATCTTAGATTCACGTAGAGGTGGAAATTTGCTATCCTTACCTGGTCTGGCTGACGTGTAGCTCTAGACCCACAGCAATGGGGTTGAGTTCCAACTGCTCTCTGAGATGTTGAAAATAACCACTAGGCTCCTTACAGCCCACAACATGGCCGTTAGTTTAAATGCACAGTAACACTGACAGCATCTGAAAAGCATTTGTGTGAAGTCTAATGTTGGAAGGTGTGGTCTAACAGGCTTGCCAGCCACTGCAGATGTCGCAGATCAAGCCAGAAGTCAAGATAGAAACCTCCAAGAGGACCACAACCCTGCCGCTGGGTTTGGAGGCTTGCGTGCCTCGATCTATGTTGGCTGGAGTGCTTTGGCTCTTGGTAGGGTCATCCATGCCAAACAGGTCAAAGGGTAGAGGCCAGACTAGGAGTGGCCCACCAGTCCTCCAGCGCTAACAACCCTGACTGGTCGCAAAACAAATTGGTATGTACATAGTAATGAGGCATCCTTCTTTATCTGTGTGTGACAGTAAGGACAGACAGAGGTGGGGGACTTTCACTGCCGTCCTAAATGCCAGCAGTGTAACGGGCAGTAAAAAACCCCCAGAAAATCAGCAGGTTAGGCAGCATCTCCGGAGAGGGAAACCGAGTCAATATTTCATCATCAGTGGGCATAGTCTCAGGCTCAGAGGCCAGAGAAAAGTGGCCAAAGGATCGGTAGTTCTGTAGATGGCAGGAAGGATCTATAGCTCTTCCTGTCTGAAGGGATGGGAACAGAGGTGAGACAGGCCAAAGAAGTGTCCAATATCATGCCAGGCTCAGAATTCATTACCACGGGATGAAGCTGAGACCGCTGGTGAAGACAAACTATTCAAGATCCAGAAGGCCTGGTGAGAACATGGCAAAAGGGTAGTATTAAAGGTACAGACTCCCAGGAAAGTGATGGGGCACAGGGATCTGGAGAAGCACTCGATTCAAGATCTGTGACGTTTGTAATTTCAGACATAGATAGAGATTGCTCCTTTACTGAATGTGTGATGGCAGAACTGAGTTAAACCAAGTCAGCGATGTAGGAGAGAGAGGTCAAAAGCACCACATACTGTCACATGGCATTAGTCATAGATCTTGGAATGTGATGAGAACAGTGGATGTCTTGAAATTAAGTTCATTGACCTGAAGTTCTAACTTGGTTTATCACTCCAAATATGCTTCCGAGCAGCTGAGTATTTCCTGCATCGTCAGATTCCAAGCACCTGCAACCTTTTATTTTACAAGTAAAATTAGACATGTTCTCTTTGTTAATGTGTCGCTATGCCGATGCCGTACAAACAAAAGTTGCATGCCACAAAATCTTGGATGCACTGAATTGCCACGTCAGTGAACGTGTGGGAGAACTGGTGTGAATCATTTCAGAGACAGTCCACTGTGGCAAAGTAAAGCGGAGACACTTTCTGGGTGTTGCAACAGCAGAGGTCACTAAAATAATCTTCTAATACTGTTTGCCTTTAGATTCCCAGCTCAGTATTTTCAGCAAAATTTTATAAAAATGAAGAGTGAGGAATTAAGTAATAAAACTGAATCAGGAAGATGAAGACACAAGTAGGGCTACTACTAAAGCTCCTTACATCGATGGGCATTTGAATAGCAAGGCATAGATAGGTTACAGTCTGAATGCAGGCAAGTGAGTTTAGTATAAAAGGGCATGAACTTGATGGGCTGATGGGCTGTTCAGCTCCATGACTCAATAGTCACTCTTTCTGATCCTCCCAGCAGTAAGCTTTGCTACTGGGCTTGCTGGTGTTTGCTACAGGGTGTAGGAACCTCTGAGCTCAGCAGCTGGATCCTGACCTCTGCTGCCAGCTACACTGATCCTGCCAAAGGGATCATTGGCAGAAAGTCAGGAGCAACAAAAACTGGACGGTAAATGGGAGGACTTCTGGAAAGCTGCTAAATGCTGTACCATCCCTGACTGTTGGGCAGACCTGAATTCTGGGCTGTTGTGTCAAGACGGGTATTTTCAACAGGATAGGGGCATGCTGCACCTGGAAGTACGAGTTGCCGGTGAAAGTGTGTTACAGCAAGGACCTGGGTCCTCACCGTGTGGTGAATGTTTTGTACAAGGACCTGGGTCCTCACCGTGTGGTGAATGTTTTGTACAAGGACCTGGGCCGTCACCAGGAGATATAAGTGTTGTACAGCAAGGACCTGGGTCCTCACCGTGTGGTGAATGTTTTGTACAAGGACCTGGGTCCTCACCGTGTGGTGAATGTTTTGTACAAGGACCTGGGCCGTCACCAGGAGATATAAGTGTTGTACAGCAAGGACCTGGGTCCTCACCGTGTGGTGAATGTTTTGTACAAGGACCTGGGTCCTCACCGTGTGGTGAATGTTTTGTACAAGGACCTGGGTCCTCACCGTGTGGTGAATGTTTTGTACAAGGACCTGGGTCCTCACCGTGTGGTGAATGTTTTGTACTGCAAGGACCTGGGTCCTCACCGTGTGGTGAATGTTTTGTACAAGGACCTGGGTCCTCACCGTGTGGTGAATGTTTTGTACAAGGATCTGGGTCCTCACCGTGTGGTGAATGTTTTGTACAAGGACCTGGGCCGTCACCAGGAGATATAAGTGTTGTACAGCAAGGACCTGGGTCCTCACCAGGTTCCTCAGTAGAAAAACACTGCCTTAAAATAATTTGGATTATCTATTCAACTAAGCAGCAGACCTGTAACTCCTCCCAGAATGAAGCTACAAATGTGGCCTACCCCTCCCTCATGGACTGTGAAGACAGTGTTATTAAAATTCATTAGTTTCTGCTCCCACTGTTGTACTGAAATAATGGCGTAAGCCAGATCCTTTGTCACCTAGATGAGTGACCAGGCAGTCCTCATCCTTCACATGGGTGGCCACACCACCCCACTCTTCTCCACTGCCATCAGCTAACTGAGGCAGCTGAATACATCCTTGTCCGCCACTCACAGCCAGAAAATCGGTTCCAGTGGGTTTGCTTCCCGCTCCCAGTCGGATAACTCTGGCGACAAAGATCGGAAGTGGTCTCAGAAGACAGTTTCCAACTTCCCTCCCAGTCGGTGTCAGTTTAGACACGTTCACTAGCGACACCCACCCCTGGCTGACCACCACCTCCCTCAGTGCTAAACTGCTGGCCTGCTTCTCCAAAATCTGCCAGACATTTCTCCCAATAAAGACGGAGATTACCTCAGCCATTATCTTGGGATCTCACCACAGTGCCTGTTCTTTAGCCACTGGCTCCATCGTCTCCCTGTCAATCATCCACACTGATTCACAAATCTGACATAGAGCAGATGCCTGGCCCCCATGTATCTAAACCACTGCAATCACTCCTTAACCCTGTCTCACTCTCAGCCCGTTTTTAATGTAATGTACACTGATATGCCATGGTTCCCTCTGGATAAGCCACACTAGGTTCTTAGTTTCCATGGGGATAGGGGTACAGACTTCTGGGAAGATGATACTATTAACTAAATGGTAAAAGATTGCAGCATGCTGCTGTGCAGAGGGACTTGGGAGTGCTTGTGCATGAATCACAGAAGGTTGGTTTGCAGGTGCAACAGGCTATCAAGAAGGCAAATGGAACGTTGGCCATTGCTAGAGGGATTGAATTTAAGGCCAAGGAGGTCATGCTGCAACTGGGTAGTGGTGAGGCCGCACCTGGACTACTGCGTGCAGTTCTGGTCTCCTTACTTGAGGAAGGATATACCGGCTTTGGAAGTGGTGCAGAGGAGGTTCACCGGGTTGATTCCAGAGATGAGAAGTTTAGACTATGAGGAGAGATTGAGTCACCTGGGACTGTACCCACTGGAATTCAGAAGAATGTGAGGAGATCTTATAGAAACGTATAAAATTATGAAAGGGATAGATAAGATAGAGGCAGGAATGTCGTTTCCACTGGTAGGTGAGACTACGGGACATAGCCTCAAGATTCGGGGGAGTAGATTTAGGATGGAGATGAGGAGGAACTGCTTTTCCCAGAGAGTGGTGAATCTGTGGAATTCTCTGCCCAATGAAGCAATGGAGGCTACCTCAGTAAATACATTTACGACAAGGTCGGATAGTAGAGGAATTAAGGGTTGTGGGGAAAAGGCAGGTAGGTGGAGATGAGTCCATGGAGAGATCAGTCATGATCTTACTGAATGCCAGAGAAGGTCCAACAGGCCGGATGGCCGACTCCTGCTCCTATTTCTTATGTTCCAATATTGTAAAGATAGGACACTGCAAATACACTGTTGTCTCTCCCCAGACAATGCATCTCCACGTATATATGCTGTACAATATTCTGAAGTGTTCAAGAGCTTTAATAAACATATCAAGACATTTCAACACTTAAAAGGAAGTTATGTTACTAGTTAACAAAATAATATCAAAACAAATATGATTTATTTTTATGGCCGAGCAGACTCGATGGGCCATGTGGCCTAGTTCTGCTCCTTTGTCTTATAGTCTTACTATCATGAAAAGTACACGTTTACAGAAGATGATACAGAGAGCAGTAACGGAGCACTGTGGTGCTAGGGAAAAATACAACACATCTCGTGGACCTCTCACAGAATAAATGAATCAGTCCTCAACGAGATTAAACCCGGTCTCTCTCCCTCTCTCTCTCTCTCTCTCTGGAGGCTCAAACGACAAGACAATGCCTATAGTACTTTGGGCACGTCATGCCAAGAAACAGCTCCCTGGAAAAGAATTTCACGCTTGGCAAAGTGAAGGACAATGGAAGGAGTAGGGCCGCCAATCAGACGTTTGAACATAATAAAGACAGCTATGAACCCCAATGTTGAGCCACCTTTGCAAGGATCGAAACTCATTCAGAGCAACTATCCATAGGATCACCATGAGTCGGCAACAACTCGATGGCACTTAACAACAACACAGCACTGTGCAGGTTTTATTACTGCAGGTCTGGGGGGGGGGGGGCGCGGAGGGATCATTAATAAATGTTTGACAGCAGAGCTCTGCTTCAGGGATCCAAATCTGTCTGTGTGGAGTTTGCCTGTTCCCCCGTGACTCCACAGGTTCCTCCCCCTCCTCCCTGGGTGCTTCTGATTTTCTCCCACATCCCAAAGTCGTGCAGTTTGGTAAATAGCCGCCATAAACTGTCCCCCGGTGTGCAGCTAAGTGGCTGCATTTGGAGAAAGCTGATGGGAACTGTAGGGAGAATGGGATCAATGTTGGCACAGACTCGGTGAGTCAAAGGTCTGTAGGACTATGATTGTGTGTAGAACTGAGACAACAGGATGGGTTACACCTAGATGGTGTAGGAAATATGGCCATTCATCTGTACACATTCCTCTCTTTTAAAGGTGTGTTATATCTTTCTGAGGTGGCTGAAACCCTCTGAATAAACTCAGTACGGATCCACAGATAGCAAACCAGCTGACAATAAGTACTGAATGTATTCCAACACACTCCCTGTAAACGGCATCCAAATCTCTGCCTGTGTCTCTGTTGACAATGTTTATCCATCAGCTCTGAGCTTGTGACAACTCCTGAAAAACAGATTTTAAACCCCTTCACAAGCTTGCATCTCTCTGTAACTGTCCCTGGCCATACAACGCCCCAAGATGATGGTATTCCCTGATTCTGGCCCACAGAGAATCCTCAATTTTTCACCACTCTACCTTTGCCAAGGTCCAAAGATCTGATTTGACCTCTGGACTTACACACTTCAATTTCCTTCTTTCAGATCGTCCTGTAAACCTCTGGCAGCAACCAATCTGCAGGTCAGGCAGCACCAGTGGATGGGGAGGATTCTGTCAATGTTTTGGGCTGAAATCCCAGCATTTGCAGTCACCCATGTCTCTATCTTGTTGACAAGACCTTAATAAGCCAGGTGTTCATAAGCCAGGCTGTGTTTATGAACGTTAGGGTGAGGGCACACGTTATTGTTGTTGACAGCCGATGTTGCCATTAAAGTCAAAAGCTTTCTGATCTATTGTGTCAATAATTGCTGCAGCCAACCTTGGAACAACCAGCAAAACACCCCAGGGAACGTTGTGGAATGTGAGAATTTACGCACAAGCAGGGAAAAAGGGGCAGACAGAGGAAGAAATGGGCAGGCGACATTGCAGAGTGGACTGGAGAGAGCGTTGCCACAGCCCCAGGCACTCGCCCACAGCCGTGAGAGATGGAGGCAACTGGTGAGGCGCTCGCCCGCGCGACCCAAGCAGGTTGCGGGGTCTGCAACCGTGACCGTGACCTGCGGTGGGGATAGAAGGAGAGAATTTGACGCTTTTGAAGGTGGGGAGAGAAGTGACAGAAAATGGTGGTTATCTACCAAGCTGGGTATCGGCTGACCATTCCAAATCAAAACTCAATGTTCAAAGAAAACTTACTTTCTATGTACACCTCACTGTGTACTGACATCCATTTGAGAACATTCACAGTAGATCAATAAATCAGTGAAAAACTATACACAATAACAACTAATGTGCAAAAGAGAAGCTACAAATACAAGCAAATAATAGTAGTAAATGGTAAATAATTAACACTCAGAACATGAGTTGTGGAGTCATGCAGTCATAGGTAGGTTGTGCAGTCAATTCAATATTGAGGCGAGTGAAGTTGTCTGCACTTGTTCAGGGGTAATAACTGTTCCTGAACTTGGTGGTGTTTATACCCTAAGGCTCCTTCACCTCCTTCCCGCCCGCTACGGTGCACGGAGAGCGTGGCCTGGAGGGTCGGGGTCCTTGAGCTGCTTCCCTGGAGACGTGTTCCATGCTGGGGAGGGCTTTTCCTGTGACGGACGGGGCCATCAGATCAAATTGGAGCTGACAGGACTGGTTGATGGGGGGGGGGGGGGAATGATGATGAGTTGAAGGCTGGGAGGAAGGTGTGCGATTTTGCTGGGAAAGACACTTTGGAACCTGACAGCCCCCTACATTTATTTATTTACGGTGGCCGCCGCACAGTAACCCCCCGGTTTATAATGACCAATTAACTTACCAGCCGGACCGTGAGCACCCGGAGAAAACCCCACGTGGTCACAGGCATCGGCGGGAATTGAACCCGGGTCACTGGGACCGTGAAGCGTTGTGCTACGCGACCAATAGCCAACACCGATTAATGACCAGCGTGAGGGCCGAAATTTACGTTGGGAGTCTAAAAGATTTCAAAAGACTTAAAAAGATTTTTTTTCCACGCGGTGCAAGGTTCAGAGATATGGAGGGCGCGTTCCAATTTAAGCTAACTCATTAGGACCGGCAGCTTACCTGTGCATAATTAAAGAAGTTATTGAGCAGAGTTCAACAGCTGATAACAGTTATTGAAACACTGAGGTTGCAGAATGAAGGTTGTCACGGTCTCTGCTGACTCGACCAGCACAGGGTTGGGTAATTATTTTACTCAGCGGACTGGCCAGTGGCGAATGCCGGGCCAGATAAATCCGAACCACGGCAACCGTTACCCCTTTCTTTAAAAAAAACCCATTTTCGCCCGTGATTTTACCGGCGGTGCACGAACAAACAGCCAGGCTCGCGTCAATCTGGGTCTGCAATCTCTCCAATTCCCGTCACACCGCCGTGGTCTCTAGCCGGCATTTACCGGCGAGACCCCATTAGTGTTCGCGCAACGACTGAAAAGCAAAACACCGCAGACGCAGGAAATCTGAACTAAAAACCGGGGGATTTAAATAAAAAAAAGATTGGCAGTCCACCAGAATCCAACGGATTCAACGTCCTTGCTTCCAGCCTAGTAACCCCCACCCGTCCCCAGACTCCACCTGTCCCGAGTACCTCCAGCATCTGTTCTACTGTATTGTCACAGACCCCACTACTCTGCCTCCCTCCCACCGTGGGCAGCAGGTTAATTGTCCCTAGAGTCTGGAGGCAGAGGCTGCGAGTATTTTCCACGGGCAGACGGGCCCGTTTCCATGACGTTTCTCTCTGTGACTCTGTCACCCAGACTCACCGAGGAAACAGCCCGCGGTGTTACTGTTGTACACACACACACAGGCACTCACCAGATAAGCAGGGCTGCCCACCACGGCGCCCATGGCTCCGGCCACTGCCCCCGCCGCGATGCTAGAGGCGGTGCTGACCCTGCCGCCCTGGTGCCGGGTGAAGCCCAGTCCCTCCAGCTGCGAGTAGGCGCCGAGGCGGACGCCGTTCATCAGCGCCTGGTACAAGATCGCGGCCGTCAGTCCCTTCTGCAGCCCCAGCAGCCCGTCCTTGCGGGCGATGAGCACCAGTGCGTGGAAGACATTGCGGTAGAGCCGGGGGTAGGAGCCCCGGGCGCGGAGCTCTCCCTGCAGCTGCATCCGTGTCTTGACCACCTCCAGCGGGTTCGTTAGCACACAGGCACCAGCCGCCGCCGCGCCGCCCAGCGCGAAATCCATCGCCTGCTCCCGGCGGCCGGTAGCAGCAGGAGCGCACCCCGGGGTGCCCCGGCGGATCGCCTCCGCGTCAATCAATACTCGCCGCGCACACCCCCCCGCCGGCGCGACCAATGGCAACGCGGAACCGCGCCCCGCCTCCGAACACGCCACGCCCACCGGCTGCGTGCTTCAGACCATGTGCTCCCCTGTGTACGGGGGGCGGGACGGCCCAGGGCTTTAATCCGCCTCCTCTAACGTACTGTCACAATGACTCTCCTGTCTCACGATGACTTTAACCTGATCTCTCCGACTGTTTGCGTCACCCGTCGGCATTTTCTCTCGATCTCCCTCTGGCAGATTTGCCGGTTGCGTGGGAACCGCACCCCCCCCCCCGCAATACTCACATTCTTTAATGCTGACGACAAATAAAACTCTAGGTTGGGCAGCGTCCTTTTCAGTTAAATACAGCATTCCAATTCAATAGGCTATGACCATGGTTTTTCTGGTATTTGGCTCTGAGGGACTGTTGGGACTGCTGAAAGTGCACAGTGCTGACAACACAAGAAGCATCATTTTCACTGTAAGCAGAAAGGGCAGAGGGAGGGGAAGAAACTGGAGACCTGTCTCTCTGTTCAAAGGATGACAAGATGCAGCCTAGAGCCATCATCAGCCCTAAGCACTCAAGTCAAAGCTCTCCGGTCCACGGTCGGTCGATGTGACTGTGTCCTGTTTGCACCCACAGGTTGATCAGCATTGATGACCAGGTTGGTCTGCTTTCAAGAGGCAGAGTTTCCTCTGTCAGTTTGCCCCCACCTTACTCTGCTCTGAAGAAAACAAACCCAGCCTATCCGGACAGTCCTTCAAGGCGAAACGTTCTACCCCAGGCCACATCCTGTGAATCATCTCTGCACTTTTACAGTGAAATCTCGACGTGGCAACCAAGCCTGCACCCAGCTGTGACCTAACTAACTATTTAGAGTTGTGCGAATAATCTCCCACCTAATGAAGGCACGTATTCTTGACCACAGCAGCTGGTTAAGGGATGCTTGACATGTCCACCAAGGTCTCTCGCTTCCACAGTGCTTCTTGGGTTTGTGTGTATCCCAGCCTTACTTATTCTTCCAAAGCACGCCACCTGTTTTTTGCCATTTCATTATCCCTTACCACGTGATCAGTGCGGCCCTGCAACAACAACCCTGCCTGTCCTCATGTTATCTAAAAACTTATTGATTGTCCTTTCTATTGTTAGGTACCCCTAGGGTTCATGTTTTCCTGTGGACTGTCGCTTTAAAACAGACTGACTTTTGGACACTGTTTGAGCTGCTCCATAGAGAGAGAGGTGGAGTTATTTGATGGACAATCGATGTTACGGTTTCTCCGCAGCTTGCTTACTTTTTACAAGGACAGTCACAGACACACACAGTTAGAGTCGAGATGGACTCGGTCAATGGAAGACACCGGTGAGTGCGGTCGATGGTTTAAACTTTCAGTAGCCCAAAAGGGGTGAGTTGAGATCGACCCAGAGTATTGATAAATGACTCTCACAAGTTTCTGCAACCAGAAGAAGTTTGCAGAGAGGAGAGGAGAGGAGAGGAAGGTTTGAAACAGAAGAAACGTAGTGACAAAGAGATCACTGTTTGGACTCTCTCTCCAAGTAGCCCGGGAGGATGAGTTTGTTTCCATTCGAATACGATTGTGTGATTGTCACTGAGTTAATCCACAGGAGTGGGCTCTCTGGTGAGGGGAAAACTTTGTGAATACCACGTGTGTGTTTACCCTTTGTCTGGGTGGGTCTTCTTCTTCTTCGGTTGTCCATCGGAATCCGATCACGACGTCCTCTCCTTTAATAGTGAGATCTTTGATGACTATACAGTCCTGTCCTGGACCCACAAGCTCTATTGCAGGTGGCACATGTATATGTGGTGGTGGTGGTGATGGCAACCACGGCTGCATTTCTCCTGGCTCTCTTCTTCAGTGGGTACTTCACTGAAGAAAGGCACCCCTGTGGCAAATCACTGCTGGCGTTATTTTGTATGTTGTGGAACTGGATAAGTGGCCATCACATTGTGTGATTGGGGTAACCTTGTGGAATCTACCGGTGTGTCGACACTTACCTGGGTGGTGGTTCCCTTGAAGATGGTCCCTTTTGTGATGAGCTACTGTTGGTGACGATCCCTACGTGGATTCTGTTTGACCATCCTGTGGCCACCACTGAGGGACGTCCTGTAGTTGAACTCGGCTGTGGTACCGCTTGTGTTGAAAGGATATTCGTGGAAGATCACTGTTGGTGATACTTCGTGTGTGGGGTGGAACAACTTTGGAGATAAAACCTACCACTATTGTTATTTTGTAATGCTGTCATGGAATCTGTGGAATATCGACATAATTGCCTTCCCACAACATTTGCCTTTGGATTACAAACATCTCGCATTAATTAACCTGTGAACTGAACTTTTCTTACGTACCATTTTAAGACTGTATCACTTACCAACTAAGTTTGAAGAAGTTTGGGGATTTATATATTTACACCTATATATGCATAACACTGTTAACTCTTGATTTACCTGTTTTAGGTTACTTTATGACGTAGTTACTAATAAAATAGTGTTTTGTTAACAGCAAAACCAGACTCCAGGTGTGTTCTGTTGCTGGTACTTTTACAGGGTTGCGTGGACATAATGCTATGATTGCAGCCAGATCATGAATACACAAAACCAACAACAAGGGTCCCTGTTGCACACCATTGGGTTACAGGTCTCCAAATACAAAAGCAATCACTGGCCATCACTCTCTCCCTCCCTGCACCAGGCCAAATTTGTCACTTGCCCTGGATTCCGCGGGTTCTTTTGGGCCTGACCCCATGCAGGACCTTTTTAAAGACATTATCGAAGTTCACGCAGACTACATCCTCTGAGTTACCCTCATTTGAGGCTGTTGAGGAAACGACTAACTGTGCCAATCAAATGAATCTGACAGGACCTCCCTGATCAAATCTATGCTGTTAATCCTTAATAAACCCCTTTCTCTTCAAGGTTAGATTAATCCAGTCTCTTAGAATTTTTTTCAGTAGGTTGTCTCTCCTGTTCTTCTCATATATGGGTACCACCTCCACTCCCATAGCCCCAGCAATCTTCTTCCTTGCCTCCCATTGCAGACTGGAATTCAATGCATCACATACTGGGGATTTATTGACATCAAGCCTATTGCAATATATATTAACTATTTTCAATGGTAATTAAGCATAGAACACTATAGCACAGTACAGACCTTTGGCCCATAATCAACACACACAAAATGCTGGAGGAACTCAGCAGGCCGGGCAGCATCGACGGAGAAAAGTACAGTTGACGTTTTGGGCCGAAACCCTTCGGCAGGACTTTTGTCCATCGATAATGCCTGGCCTGCTGAGCTCCTCCAGCGTTTTGTGTGTGTTGCTCTGGATTTCCAGCATCTGCAGATTTCCTGCTGTTTGTGATTTGGCCCATGATGTTGTGCAGGACATTGTGAGGTGCACCACAAGGCTACGTGCTTCGCCCCTACTCTAATCACTTTATAATTATAACTGTCAGGCTAAGTATAGGTGCAATGCCATATCTAAGTTTGCTGACAGTATCAAAGGTGGTGACGAATAGGCATATAGGAGGGATATTAAAAATCTTCTTGAACGGTAAGTACCGCAACAACTTCTCACTCAATGTCAACAAAACCGAAGAGCGGATTATTGACTGCAGGAGGAAGAAACCGCAGATCAATGTGCCTGTCCTCGTCAGGGGATTGGAGATGATGAGGAGAGGGACAGTACCTTTAAATTCCTTGCCCTGATTTCAGAGGATCTGTCCTGGGACTGGCTCGTGAGTGTCATTACAAGGAAAGCATGGGAGTGCCTCTGCTTTCTTAGAAGTTTGTGTAGATTCGGCATGTCATCTAAAACTTTGACGAACTTCTGTAGCTGCACAATGCAGAGCATCCCGACGGGTTGCAGCATGGGCTGGTATGGAGACACCAATGCCCAAGAGTGGAAAAGCCTACAGAAAGTAGTGGATGCAGCCCAGTCCATCACAAGGAAAGCCCTCCCCACTATTGAGCACATCTACAAGGCATGATGCCACTCGAAAGCAGCATCCATCATCAATGACCCCCATCACCCAGGCCATGCTCTCTTCTCGCTGCTGCCATCGGGAGCCTTACCAAGTTCAGGAACAGTTCTTACCCTTCAACCCGATCCAGCATGGATAACTTCGATCCCCTCAACGCTGAACTGATTCCACAAACTATGAACTTACTTTCAATTACTCTACGACCCTGGTTCTCAGTGTGTATGCATGTACGCACATATTTATTTATTCATGTATGTATTTGTACAGTTTCTTTTGCACATTTAGTTGTTTGTAAGAAGGTGGGTGTTCAAATGCGGTGGTCTCTCGGGGACCTGTTTGCCAGGGAGTCAGGCGATGAGGCAACAGCGTGGCCTCGGTTCTAGGGAGGACAAGTCCTCAAGCGGGCTCGCCTGCTGCTGCAGTCCAGGTGAGCAGACGCTGGAGGCGGTGTAGTGTGGTCTGGCCTTTCCCCGTCGGTGCTGCCCCCTAGTGTTCAACTGGCAGAAGGACAGGCTGGGTTGCAGGAGCTGTACCATCAATTTGCATGTCATTCAGGGACTATACATTTGTTTTCTTGCATTACAACGTGTGTGTGTTTTCCCTCTCTTGCTATTTTAAATGTTTGTTATGCACCCGGGCCCCAGAGGAACTCTGTCTTGTTCGACTGTATCCATGCTTAGTCTGAATGTTAATTAAACTTCATTTGATTTGGTTATCTTTGTATATGTCTGGTGATTTCATTGGTTCTATTGTAGTTCTTCGTTCTACTGTGAACGCCTACAAGAAAATTAATCGCAGATTAGCATATGGTGACATACATGTACTTTGATAATAAATTTGATTTTTTAAAAAAATTAATAAATTTTTCAACTTTCACCTTACTCAAAGATCAATTTAACCCTTCCCTCCCACATAGCCCCTCCATTTTTCTATCATTCACATGCCTAAGAGTATCTTAAATGCCCTCCTGGTTCTACCACCTTACTTCTGAGATCTCCCCTCTACACTTTCCTCTAATCACCTTAACCCTGCCGACAAAGGGAGGGTGCTGTTGTAGTGTGGTGGACTGATCCCTAACTTGTTGAGGGCAGATGGTAAATTCCAGACATCTTCTCTTTCTTACTGCTTGAAAAGGATCCCACTCTCACACCATCAGGCGACCGTCTTCCCCACCATCATCGAGGTTAATTCTCGGGATGGCAGGACTGTCATATAAGACCATAAGTCAAAGGAGCAGAAGTTGGCCATTCGGCCCATTGAGTCTGCTCTGCCATTTTATCAAGAGCTGATCCAATCTCCCCTTTAGTCCCATTCCCCCGCCTTCTCACCATAACCTTTGATGCCCTGACTACACAGATACCTATCAATCTCTGCCTTAAATACACCTAATGACTTGACCTCTACTGCCACCCGTGGCAACAAATTCCATAAATTCACCACCCTCTGGCTAAAAAAATGTTTTGCATCTCTGTTCTGAATGGGCACCCCGCAATCCTCAAGTCATGCCCTCTCGTACTAGACTCCCCCACCATGGGAAGCAACTTTGCCACATCCACTCTGTCCATGCCTTTCAACATTCAAAATGTTTCTATGAGGTCCCCGCTCATTCTTCTATGTTGAAAGATTGGAGCGACTGGGCTTGTATACACTGGAATTTAGAAGGATGAGAGGGGATCTGATAAAAACATATAAGATTATTAAGGGACTGGTCATGCTAGAGGCAGGAAACATGTTCCCGATGTTGGGGGAGTCCAGAACCTGAGGTCACAGTTTAAGAATAAGGGGTAGGCCACTTAGAACGGAGTTGAGGGAAAACTTTTTAACCCAGAGAGTTGTGGATCTATGGAATGTTCTGCCTCAGAAGGCAGTGGAGACCAACTCTCTGGATACTTTCAAGAAAGAGTTAGATGGAGCTCTTAAAGATAGCGGAGTCAAGGGATATGGAGAGAAGGCAGGAATGGGGTACTGATTGTGGATGATCAGCCATGATCACAGTGAATGGTGGTGCTGGCTCGAAGGGCTGAATGGCCAACACCTGCACCTATTGTCTATTGTCTAATGAATATGGATACCTCTTATCCACTGGGACCAAGCTCATAGTTCCCTTACTCAGCACTGCTCATTTCTACCTCCTACCCAAGATCCACAAGTCTGCCTATCTGAGTGGTCCATTGTCTCTGGCTGCTCCCACTGAACACATGCTTCATACCTTAACTTAATTCTGTGCCCCTTGGTTCAGACCCTTCCCACTAACATCTGTGACACTGCCCGTGCTCTTGATTTCCTCAACAACTTTCAAACCCCTGGCCCTGGCAGCCTCATTTTCACCATGGATGTCCTGCCCTATACACTTCTGCCCCTTCAAGAAGGCCTTAAAGTTCTCTGTTTCTTTTTGGACAAAAGACCCAACCAGTTTCCCTCCACCACCATCCTCCTCCATCGGCAGAACTGGTTTTCACTCACAACAATTTCTCCTCTGGCTCCTCCCACTGTCTCCAAACTCAAGGCATAGCCGTCAGTACCCATTTGGGCCCCAGCTATCCCTGTCTTTACGTTGGCTACAGGGAGCAGTTCATGTTCCAAGCCTTCTCTGGTAGTGCTCCCTAACTTTTTCTGTGCTTCATGAATGACTGCATCAAGCACCGATGCTCAGCTTATCAATTTCATCAACTTTGCCTCCAACTTCCACCCCCACTCCGTGACCTTAAATTCACTCGGTCCATTTCTGACACTTCTCTCCTTTTTCTTGATCTCTCTGTGTCCATCTCTGGAGATAAACTGTCTACCGACGTCTTCTATAAGCCTAACAATTCCCACGGCTTTCTTGACTATACACCTTCCCATTTCGTCTTCTGTAAAAATGTTATTGCTGTTTCTCAGTTCCTTCGTTTCCACGGCATTTGTTCCCAAGATGAGGCCTTCCTTTCCAGGATATCAGAGATGTCCTCCTTCTTCAAAAAGCAGGATTTCCGTTCCTCCACCATTGATGTTGCCCTCATCCACATCTCTACCATTTCCTGGACATCTGTGCTCACCCCACCTTCCTACCACTTTAACAGTGATAGAGTTCCTCTTGTCCTCACCTACCACCCCATGAGCCTCCACATCCAGCTCATCATTTTCCGCAATTTCCGCCACCAAACACATCTTTACCTCCCCTCTCCCCAACTCTCCACTTCCCACAGGGGTCACTCCCTCGTGATTCACTTGTCCATTCATTCTTCCCCATTAACCTCCCTTCTGACACCTGCAAGGAAGAGAAATAAGACCATAAGATACAGGAGCAGATTTAGGCCATTGCCCATCAAGTATACTCTGCTGTTTCATCATGACTGATTCATTTTCCTTCTCATCCCCAATCTCCCGCCTTCTTCCTGTATCCTTCATGCCCTGACCAATCAAGAATCTATTAACTTCTGCCGTAAATGACTTGGCCTCGACAGGCACTTATGTCAATGAATTCCACAGATTCACCACCGCCTGGCTAAAGAAATTCCTCTTCATCTCAGTTTTGAAAGGACGTCCCTCCATTCTGAGGCTGTGTCCTCTGGTCTTAGACTCCTTCACTACAGGATACATCCTCTTCACTTCCAGTCTATTGATGCCTTTCAACATCCGATAGTTTTCAATGATATCTGCTCTCATTCTTCTGAATTCTAGCGAATACAGGCCCAGAGCCATCAAATGCTCCTCAAATGACAAGCCTTTCAATCCCAGAATCCTTTCTGCGAACCTCCTTTGATCCCTCCCCAATGTCAGTACATCCTTTCTTAGATAAGGGGCCCAAAACTGCTCACAATACTCCAAATGAGACTTTACCAGCCTCAACATTACATCCTTGAGTTTTATATTCTAGTCTTCTCAAAATAAATGCTAATTTTGCATTTGCCTTCCTCACCACAGACTCAACCTGCAAATTAACCTTTTGGGAAACTTGCATGAGGACTCCCAAGTTCCTTTGCATCCTAGATTTTAAAAAGTTCTCTCCTTTTAAAAAGTCTACCCTTTTACTTCTATTAAAGTGCATGACCATACACTTCCGGACACTGTGTTCCATGTGCCATTTCTTTACTCAACCTCCTAATCTGTCTAAGTCCTTCTATAGTGTCTCTACTTCCTCAAAACTACGTGCCCCTACACCTATCTCCGTATTGTCCACAAACTTTGCCACATGACATCAATTCCACCATCCAAGTCATTGACATATAATGTAAAAAGAAGAGGTCCCAACATAGAACCTTGTGAAATACCACTAGTCACTGGCAGCCAACCGGTAAGTCTTCCTTTATTCCCACTCTTTGCCTCCTGCCAATCAGCCACTGCTTTATCCATGCTAGAATCTTTCCAGTAATACCATGGGCTTTTAACTTGTTAAGCAGCCTTATGTGAGGCACCTTGTCAAAGGCCTTTTTAAAGTCCAAGTACATAACATTCACCAATTGATTCTCCTTTGTCTATCCTGCTTGTTATTTCTTCAAAGAATTCCAATAGATTTCCCCTTAAGAAACCCACGCTGACTATGGCCTATTCTAACATGTGCCTCTAAGTACTCGAAACCATGTCCTTCTGGTACGCTTTCAGGACCCTGATGTGTATGCCATTCTGGTTCAGGTGACTTATCTATATATCTTGAGACCTTTCTGTTTCCCAAGAACCTTAGTAATGGCAACTTCAGTCACTTCTGCCCCCAGACACACTTGAACTTCAGGCATACTGCTAGTGTTCTCCACAGTGAAGATTGACGATGAATACTTATTCAGTTCGTCCACCATTACTACCTCTCCAGCGTCCTTTTCTGGCAGTCAATTATCGAGTCTCGCCTCTCTTTTTCACTTTATGTGTCTGAAGAAACTTCTGGAATACTTTTTATTCTCACTGGCTAGCTTACTTTGTATTCCATCTTTTCCTTCATCATGACTTTGTTAGCTGCCTTCTGTTAACTTTTAGAAGCTTCCCAATCCTCCCACTTCCCAGAAATTTTTGCTCTATTACATACCCTCCCTTTGGCTTTTATGTTGGTTTTGACTTCTCTTATCAACCACGGTCGTGTCTTCTTCCCCTTTGGGATGCACGGTATGTATCCTGTTACACCTGCCTATTCAGCACCTCCCTCACCTCCATTCAGAGCCCCAAACAGACCTTCTGAGGGAGGCAACACTTCACCTGCAAACCTGTTGGGATCATCTATTATATCTCGTGTTCCTAATGCGGCCTCCTCTAAAATTAGTGAGACCTGACGTAAATTCAGGGCTGCTACATCTAATGGAATTTCCCGGTGGCCAACCATTTTATTTCCTATTCCCATTCCTGTTCTGACATGTTGATGCAAGGCCTCCTCCTCCTCTGCCCTCATGAGGCTGCTCTCTGGGTGGAGGAGCAACACCTCATATTCCAACCATCTGACCTCCAACCTGAATCCAACCTCCAGCATGAACATTAATTTCTCCTTCCAGTAATTTTTTTCTCTTTTCCCCCCTCTTTTTCTATTCTTCTCTCTGGCCTTTTACCTCTTCTCCTCACCTCCCCCTGTGGTCCCTTCTTCTTTCCTTTCTCCCATGGTCTTCTTTCCTCTCATGTCAGATTCCATCTTCTCCAGCCCTTTTCTTTTCCCACCCAGCTTGCTTCACCTATCACCTTCTAGCTTGTTCTCCTTCCCCTCCCACCACTGTTTCATTCCGGCATCTTCCCCTTTCCTTCCCAGTTCAAATGAAATGTCTCAGCTCGAAACGTTGGCTGGGTATTCACTTCCATGTATGCTGCCCGACCTGCTGAGTTCTTTCAGCATTTTGTGTGTGTTATTCTGCGGAATCTCTTGTGTTACCTTGAACTTCTGCCCCAGGAAAAAGCTCCTGGCTATCCACTCAACCTATGTCTCTTATCATCTTGTATAACTCCATCAAGTCACCTCTCACCCTTGGCTCCAAAGAACGCTCAACCTATCTTCATAAGTCGTTCTCTAATCCAGACAACATTCTGGTTAATCTCCTCTGCCATTGCCCCGCCCCCCCCCCCTCAAGCATTTACATCCTTCCTACAATGAGGTGACCAGACTGCAAGAGTGGACCACCCAGGATATTATAGAGCTGCAACATTATCTCATGGCTCTTCAACTCAATCTTCCAATTACTGAAGGTCAACACACCGAAAGCCTTTTTAATCAACTTGCACAGCAACTTTGAGGGATCTATAAACATGAACCCAAGATCCCTCTGTTCCATTAATAATCATGCCATTAACCCTATACTCTGCTTTCAAATTTGACTTTCCAAAATTAGTTCTAGATTTCCACTACTCCCCTTCTTGAATTCTCCTACCATAATGTCCTTGTGGTTGTGAGGCAAAACTAAAGTCACTACCAACTAGGATGCATTGGTATTCTGTCCCGAACATGTGATTCTGTCCAGACGTAGGGAGTCTGCTGCACAGGTTGTCTTAGACTGACAAAGTAGCCATGGTCCATATGGAATTTGCCTATCTTCTAGAAAAAGAAACTAAGCACCACTGGGGCTGATTAGTATGGAACTTCTTTGACATCTGCTTTTCATCTTACGTGCTTCCGGAACTGTTAAAGAGTTACAGTTTGGAGGTTGATTGAGTGATCTAGCGCTTTGCTGTCTCCAAGAAGATTCTGGGAAGTAAGAGTGAGCTCGAACGCCCTCAAGGCAAAGAAACCTAGAGGCAGGCCGTGAGCCAATGTTTCACCAATTAAAGCTTCGGGGGAAGTTCGAAACATCGAGGTGAATGTGAAAGATGAGTGAGGGTTCAGATCCCTGTATGGCACCTCGCTGTGGCCAGAGGGTAGGACTCTGCATTTGGTGGCGTCTCTTATGGTTTTTATATTGTATTTTCGACAGTTCTTTCTCATTGCCTTTTTTTTGTGTGAGGGGAAGGCATTTGGGGTTGGTTCTTGTTCCATTTTATTAGTTTTTTTGTGGGGCAAGGGCATTTGTGGGTCATGTTCTTGTTGTGTTTTGTGCAGGGAAGGGGGTTTTGAGGGTTGATGATCACGTTGCCAGTCTTTTTTGTGAGGTTGGCGGGGGGGGCGGAGATCGATGTTTCTCTTGATTTGACTTCCGTGGTTTTGTTTAGTGGCTATCTAGAAAGACGAATCTCAGAGTTGTACACTGCATACATACTTTGATAATAAATGAACTTTTGAACTAGGTTCAGGAGTCAGTCTGCAATCTATGGATAAGAGGTATTCCAGCCCACTTCCTCCAAATCTCTTGCACATGTGGACATGGGCCATGAATTTTCATGACACTAAATGTGCAACAGGGTAAATAAACCCTTCCCTTTGTTTGTATGAACTTTGTACTAGTATAGATTTGTGTTGAAGTACTTCCTTTGAAATAAAATGTTTTAGTTGAGTTAAACGACACCAAAATCTTTTATAAACACCTGTTCAGGATTAGTTCTGAATGTTGATGCCAATACCAACTGCTGTCCGAATAGACACAGACCAAAGTGCCAAGCATCAGCATTTTGCCTGGAGAAGAAAGACCCTGAATGCAACCCATTTTCTTTCCCACTTCCCACACCAGACAGCCTTTGGGCTTTCAGGGACAGTCAGATGGCGTGGATCGGTTCAGATTTTTATCTCAGATTTGGCAGAAACTTTGCATTTTTCCTCAAATTCAAGAGATTCTTATGACCAGAAAAGATTGGTACCCCATATAAATATAAAATGCAAGTCCTTTTACCAAGTTCAGTGCCTGTGCCATAGTTACCAAAAGCCCTCGATAAAGCCCCAGCTATCCCAAGATAATTAAATTATCAGAGGGAAAAGTCAAATGCACTGATATAGTAAGAACTCTCAAAAAGCAGAAATAGCAAAAAAACCCAGGAAAAATTGAGACAAACACCATTTTATTAATTCCATTCTATTTACATCAAGTTATTATATACAATAAACACTGGATTTACATGGTTCAAACACCAAACATGCATCATTAAACATAATTATTGGGGTTTACAAAGGCTGTCACTGAATTAAATTTACACCTAGGTTAGAGGACATTGTGCAAGTAGTGATTTCTCCTTAAAAACCTGTAGTTTACTTAATGTTTTAATTAAGCAGCAAGAGCTGTAACATTCAAAATTAGAGTACCTTTTTAATGTTATTATGCATCAATATTAAAATAATTGCAAAGGCAGGAATACTGAATCAAGCTGGCTTAATTTGCCTAATACTGGAAACTGGCTGGGCCTCCTCGACAACAGATATTTATAGTGCTTACATAATTTGTGTAATTTTGATAACCATTTTCAGTTGTCCTATAGATGAGCAGAAATAGTTTCAAAAATTTAAATGAGAAATTACCAAATTCATCATTAATAGGATGACTTCATGATTATTGCTTTCAACTTTGAGATTTAGATCCATTATGTGTTTTATGTATTAAATAGCAAAACATACTTTACAAAACTTACATAATTTTCTATACAAAGGCAAATAAACACTTGATTGTGATCTTAACTAGCTTTACTTGACTTTTCTCAGACCATCAGTTTTCGTAATGTAAATGTTTAACATTTCACCGTAATGATAGTGAGACTGAGGGTACAGAACCTGAGGAAGCAATAGCTACATATTTTCACACCCTATAGTTAAATCAGAAAAGAAAAATCTCTCAATATTGAAAGTTACAGCAAATGCATACTCCTCTGCCCCGTCTTAAAGGAGTCTGTAAAATGTAAATAATGGACTATACCCAAGTTACATAGTTTGTCTGATTAAATACTAAGTAACTATTCTATAAAGTAACGTGCTTTATTTTGCTGTAAACAGACTGTACTGCACTCAGTAGAAGGCATTTTACTTATACAGAATGCAGCGAAGAACCTATCATAAAGGTGATGTGAAGATTTTAACGTCACTTCACCTCGTGTCTCACAGCAGGACAATTTGTTAGCTATGCAGCAATAAGAAACCAGGCTGAGATCAACTCAGATTCTGAACAGCAACTTACCCTAACTTTAGCATTAAATTATCCACTACCAACTGCTTAGCTGAGCACCTCAGTTAAGAGTGAGGGCCACCAAGAACATTAGTAAATATCCCACCACTGGACTGCCAAATTTGCAATCCAGTGGCATCAGAAAACAGAACCACATAGAAACGTGGCAACGCTGTCACTTTGTACAAGAAATTTACAACTCCCTTTTTTAAAAGCACTTGTAAGTATTTCAGAATTACCGTTGTTGTTCCCATGGTCTAATGCACCGATAATGAAATTTATTTAACAGATTCATTAGTCCGGAATGGACCATAAATCATGCTGTTATTAGTATTTTTGAAATCTGTTATTTATATCCAAGTCACGAATATCTAAAAATGTATGTAAAATGCCATTGAGATAACTAGATTACACATTTTACCCAAAGGAAAATGAACAGTACAGAGAAAGGGCTCTCAAACCAAAATGATCAAGAGGCTGTACGAGGATAACCCAATGCTGTAGTGAGAGACTTCACGGTATAAACCTCAGCTAATGTTACAAATTCTTACATGAACAGTAAAGGACTGGGCAAATTCTGAAATATCACATTGAACACGCGATAGTATGAGTAGAAAACTGCTCTCTTCATGACCACGTGATCTACATTATGAACTCAGCTTTGTTCATTGCATCAACTTTACCACCATGGGAACACAACTAACTGCAGACGAACAACCAATCTAACTGGGTGAGCTTAACATGTACTGGACCTAAACTACTTCAGCAGTCTTTTTCAATTATCTTTTAATCTTATATAACTGTAGACCAAGTTAATTTGTGCAGTGAAATACTACTTTCCTGCCCTATTACACAAGTAATTTTTTAGATTGTAATTGCACTTTAACCACATTATCCATTTTTGTCCAGCAAATTTTCCCTTCTCCTCTCCTCAAAGAAAGCAGAAATAAATTGCATTTATCCCCCATAGCCTCAGGATGTCCCAAAAAAAAAGTCCTGGAAAATTCAGGACCTTGGAAGGGTAGCCAAATAGAGGAACATGTTTTTAGACACTGAAGTATCACACAATGCAATGAGATTAATGACCAGTAAAGCTTTCTTTTGCTGGTGTTGATTAAGAGTAACTGTTTAGTTCACAAACTCCCTTCCCTTTGAAAAATGTCATGCACCTGAGAAGATGTGAGGGGTCAGGGTTCCATATCTCAATCAAAAGGCAATATAATACTTAATCACTGTGCTGACATTTGGCTTTCAGACAAAACATCTTACAGCTGAGTAAAGCCAAAAGTAAAATTTACATGTCTGCCAATTTACATCTAAGTGAACAATGTGACTTATGGTCAATAAAATTCCTGAGAGATTCTGGGTTTTACCAAAATTTTAGTAAACCATGTATCTGAAAAATCACCCAAACTACTTCAGGAACATGCAACAAAAGCTTATATCCTGCTTTGATACAGCATTCCATTTCAGATAACTAACTTCCCTTGCTTTAACAAGTACAAAATGAAGCGTTAAAGATGAACAGATGAAAGTAAGCTCTGGCAGTCTACTCAAGCTCACATTGTTTGTAAAAAAGCATTAATAACAAGAATTTTGTAGAATCAGCATTTAACTATTCTGCTGACAGAAAATACTTGTGGAAGACATCATTTACTGGTGTGGGTCACAGTTCTAGTCTGAACCCATCATTTCAGTTTCTGCAATGCAACACCAGGGTTATAGGGAGATGCTGCAATCCACCGAGCAGGGTTTAAGTTATATTTTTTTTATATATACGTCACATACTTAGATTAAAAATGCAGAAATGTACCAGAATATTTCTGTTCTTGCAACCATTGAGACTTGCAGTGTTAATATACAGCTCAAGAGTCTGGAGTCCTTCCATACTTCCAATGTTGGTACATTCAAAAAGGTATTAACTACCTGATTTCTGAGGAATTTATCAACTTATTTTTCTTGCCTTTGTTTTTAGTGGTTTTGTTTTATTTGATACATATCTGTAGATCTCTGTTACATTTAGTAATTAGCTGGCATGTACTTCGTTGCTACTTTACCTTTTAAACTTGGCATACAAATAAAAACTATCTACATATGCAAAGGCAAGTTCAAAAAAACCTGCTCTGATAGGACAGGGTTTTGCTCATCATGTCTGAAGGTTGTTGAATGTACGTAATTTGATCCAGTTTAGCAATGAGGAAGATGTATATTTTTGCACTATGATTAGTAAACATCAACCAACAACACATTTCTATATTCTGCCCAAACCAAAGAACCAAATGCAAACACCTTGATCTGTATAACACAGGCTGAAGTATTGATGGCTGTTAGTGGAAATAACTTGTACTTTGAATTTAGGTCGATATGCGAGTACAGATATAAAAAAACATCCATTCTATAGACCTAGTCGAAGAAACCTGATTTCTCAACTACACAATAATTTCCTCTATTATTCTACTTTGACAATCATTCCACATGTTCGTATACAAAGACTGAAAAATACTCATTTTTCTTTTAAAGTGTTTGCTATCATTAGGATTTGTTATTGTAACAGCCTATTTCATATGTAAACCCATCCCACAGTTCCTGCCTCACCACAACTTTGAACTTTTATTTGTGGGTCAGTCTTTGCTTTTGACGTTGGCTGATCAGATGACCTTTCCATTGTCAGGTTTCAGTGGTTCGGTTACAAGCATTGAGTTAAGATTTCTCTCAAGTATTGCCAGATATCACTAATCCTATTTACATATTTGGAAGGGGGCAGTGGGAAAAGAGACACCAGAGATTAGCAAAATTAAGACACAAATCAAACTTTTTACATAGATTTTTGGGTCAAAGGTGCAAGAGTTGTACTAGAATACAGCTTCCCCTTAGACACTAACTCTGGGTCCAGATTCCATTGGCACAGGCTTTTAATAAAGCGACATTTCAAGAAATTCAGATTTTTGACAAGGAATGGGTTTCATAGGCATTAGGTCTTGCTGGGATACTGATTTACTGAAAGCCTAACTCAGGGTGGATTCTGTTTAGCAGCTCTCCAACTGGTCAACCTCACACTGTATTCATAAGGGAAGTGGAATGCAGTCTTGAACTATGGAGCAGGTGTACACCTCTGTCAGGCTGCACAATATACTCGTACATAGAGACAAACACTCACTACACTGCAAAAAAATTCTCATTTGCAACCACCTGACTTTATAGATTGAAAACTATCTAGAATAACAGAAATTGAAAATAAAACAAAGATTTAGAGGCTGTAACTTCAGATCACATGAAGAGGCAGCTGATCTACAAAAAGTTAATGCAATATTGACCCATTGCCATGAAGTGGGGACGTGCAATATATAATGCATTTATAAAATGAGAATTCTGTACGGTTATATTACACAGGTAATTACCGGCTGAGAGTTAGTTTTAAGGATGAATATGGGTCCTGTGATTTGTATAGCTTAATGCGGCCCCACTTGTCACCTCCATCCAAGAAACCATTGATCTGCCTTTCAGACATGCTGCTCCGAACACTGCTCATCCAGAAGAGTGGTTCTTAAATGGAGTTGAACATTATTACACTACCAACAGCATAGCCACTTCCAGACTGGCAATGCAACTTTAGTTGACTAAACCATTTTGGAAAAACTGGAGGAAACTCTGGATTCATATGTAGGTGATAAATTACACCATCTACCTCAAGATACAGATTACCAACAGTTAATAAATAGGAAAGACTGGAAATACTCAGTATGTCATGCAGCACGTAAATAGAGAAACAGCATTAACATTTCATTTTGATGGTCACTATCAAAACATTAACATTGCTTCTCTCTCCACAGATGTTGATTTACCTGCTGAGTATTCCCTGCATTTTGTTTTTATTATTTCAGATTTCCAGCATCTACTGCCATTTGTGTTTTCATTCAACTTTAGCCTGCTTACAATTTCTTACACACAGCTCTTTTCAAATGACTGAGCAGTAAAAGGGCTTTCAGTCTAAGGCTGATGTTACCCAGTAACAAATCTGTTCACGTCTACCCAACACCTCATCGAAGATTTGCATTCAAACAGCATTATTCGATATAATACCCTGCAGTTTGAAGGGTGCACTATGGTTACATGATCAGGTATGAAGACATGAGTTATAGTCCACAGGATTCCTGTTAATCGTAAAATCTCTTGTGCAAGATTCTCCAGCTTAGTAGGAAGGAAGTCACAAAGGAGCCACTAGAGACACTGACTTCAGGGCTTTGCACAACCCAAAATTATTTAGCCACCAAAAAGTGGTTGATGTGCAGTCAATCTAAATAATATACCAAAATGAATAAGTCTTTCTATAAAATTTTTTGAAAGTCCTCCATGCAATTATGCATGCATCAGATGATACCCAAATCTTTTTGGTCAGTTCTTCAGGATCACAATTGCTTCTGAAGAAACTAAAACCTGCAGACAAGACTTTTCACAACTACAGGTCAAAGCTGGTGCAGAGAGCCTGACATACAAGGATATTGACCAAGTCACATTGCACCATTTTAGAAAAACAGATGTCTCCTTCAAAGTAGCAGCATATTTTTTTCCTGTGCTCCCTCAATCTTGGCCCATTCATTTTCCCCCCAGCAGGAAAGATCTGCCTTGTTGTGAAGAAATATCTGTTTTGTTCCAAAGTCTCTCCAAAAAAATTCTTTCAAAAGCAGACACTCATGTTGCAAGAATACAACTTCTAAGAGATAGGATATTTATTAAGTGGAGGAGCAAAAATGATCAATATGTACATTTCCAAATCTGGACTGAGTGTCACATCTGTTACCCACCTCAGTGGGCAGGTTTCCATTCCCTTAACTGCTTTCAATTATTTATAACGTTGAGGCATTCTGAAAAATTCATGGGTGGGTTTTCTTCAGAGAATTTTTCCTTGTATATTTGTATTAATTCCTTTACATTCTCTTGCAGTATGTTCAAATCCACTAACATTGTGCAAAATGCTACACGCAACATCCAGAGGGGCAGCAAGCATTCTCATGCCGTGCTTCAGGCGTGAGTGTTTTCAACACCATGGATCGCGCTCACTGCGCCCTCTAGATAAACTGTCGCTTCGCTGCCAGGTAGTACGAATAAGTGTGACAGCATCATCGCATTTATTACGAATGGAAGGGTCCTGAAGTGACTTTTGAGGCAGATCAACCTAAATTTTAAAAAAAAGTCTGCATGAAACACAGAGGAACTATCAACAAATATTAAGTGCTCATTTTCCAGATTTACTTGGGCTTTAGGAATGAGTCTCAACAGAGTTTCAGACTTTATTCTCACTTGAAAGTAGTGCCTTGTACTATAATAACACATCATAGTTGTGGGCTTTCCTACAGTGCCCCCAGCCAAGTATTCGTTATTCAGGCATGAGCCTTAATACTTTAGTTCAAGTTAGTTCCTGGGTGTAAATATTGATAGGATGTTCTGATCCAACACTGTACACTCCAGCCCCTTATTTCCTCAGAAGGCTAAGGAAATTCAACATGTCCCAGTTAACCCTTAAGTTTTATCCAGAAGCATCACAGCTTGGCATGGCAATTTCTCTTCCCAAGAACACAAGCATTTCAGAGAATTGTAGATACAGCTCAGTGCATCACGAAAACTGGCCTCCCTTCCATGGACTGATTACATTGGCTTCTTTCATGGGCAGCAGGAAGTGTAGATAAAGACCCCTCTCACCCCAAACATTCTCCTTTCTCCCCTTTTGGGAGAAAATACAAAAGTTTGAAAACACACCACCAGAATCAAGGTCAGCTTCTATCCCACTATTACAAGACTCTCAAGGCTGAGGAAAGTCCATCTCCCACCCCAAATCCTCATCACATTCTACAGGGGTTGTATCAAGAGCATCCTGTGCAGCTGCATCACTGCCTGGTTCGGAAATTGCACCATCTCAAATCACAAGACCCTGCAGTGGATAATGGGGTCAGCTGAGAAGATCATCGGGGTCTCTCTTCCTGCCATCACGGACATCTACACTACATGCTGCATCCGCAAAGCAAACAGCATTATGAAGGACCCCACGCATCGCTCACACAATCTCTTCTCCCTCCTGCTGTCTGGTAAAAGGCATCAAAGCATTTGGGCTCTCACGACCAGACTATGTAATAGTTTCTTCCCCCAAGCTATCAGACTCCTCAATACCCAGAGCCTGGACTGTCAACTTACTGCCCTATTGTCCTGTTTATTACTTATTGTAATGCCTGCACTGTTTTGTGCACTTTATGCAGTCCTGGTTAAGTCTGTAGTCTAGTGTAGTTATTGTGCGGTTTTTATCCTCGTTTTTTTTTAACGTAGTTCAGTCTAGTTTTTGTACTGTGTCATGTAACACCATGATCCTGAAAAACGTCTCATTTTTACTATGTACTGTACCAGCAGTTATGGTCGAAATGACAATAAAAATGACTTGACTTGACTAGAGGCCTCTTGTATGATAAAGATGAACTCTTGACCTCTCAATCTACCTCATCAGGGTATTTGCATCTTATTGTCCACTGGCACTGCACTTCCCTGTTAATACTGCATTCTTTTATTGTTTACCCTTTCTACTACCTCTAACATTTTAAAATGATCTCCATGAATGGCCTGCAATAGGAAGGTTTTCCACTATGTCAATGTATATTGGTTTCACCAATAAGCTACAGTAATGACAGGATATTCAGAGAGGGCAGCATATTGTCCCCTCCTATCCTGATATAGGTACATTCTATATTTACTGAAAAGCAATCACTATAAGAATCTTGGCTGTCTATATCACTATTATGCAAAAAGTTAGCTAATTGAAGCCCCAGTTATCTTAGCAGAGATCAGCTGATAATTTATTACAACAAAACTGAATTGATATTAATAGCTCAGCACCACCCCACATGACACATTCATCTGCTGACATTGAGGCAGATTGTTAAGCAGCACAGAAACAATTGGGCCAATTCATCCATGTCAACCCAGGCAGAAAACTTTCAAGTTCATAACACAAAAACAGAACCAAGTCTTTGTGAGAAAGGGTGTTGGCATTTATACTGACATAAGGTATCACGCATAGTTCTAGCTCACCTTGAAGATCTTCCTCCAAGCACCCTTCAATGCAGCTAGAAAGCGCTGCAGCTCCTCAGTACAACTAAAGTACAGGAACCAAGGAAGAGTTTTCTGACCTTCAGCTAGCTCCTACAACACAATGCAATAAATGGGATTTAAATATCAGAAGATGCTGTGCAAAAACAACAATCAAATTACCTTTTCAAATGCAAGCGAATTCGGACTGATAACAGAACAAATGTAGGAAACAAAATTTTTCATATGGTATATTTTAAACCTTTTGACATACATTCCTATTAAGCAGTTAATGGAAGTTAGAATACAGATCTGGAAGGGCCGTATCAAGCAGCTGATTGCTCTACACCATTCCTGATATTCCAGAACAAAGTACTACTATCTTTGTTGGTGCGATTGCCCGTCTAGTCTGCTTCATCACATCTATATTAGCAATTAGCCCATTTCTCACTTCTACAGGCAAAGGACTAAAATATTCCTGGCTGTTATTTTCTTTAACATCATTACTAGTAAGACAGCATATTCAGATATAAGTCTCTTGACTGACTGAATTACAATAGCTGGCATTAGTCAAATCAAGGAGTTACTACATGTTAATAAATACTGATACCATGGTGACATAATGTCTTTAAGCCTCAATGCAAGGCTGCCTACAATTTCTTTTATGGCAAGTTGTGATAAAAACTGATTTGAAACAGAAGATTGATATTTGAGAATGGGCCCGGAATCCTGAACTGCCCTCCAGCTGCCACCAAGAGACAAACACAGTTCACAGAACAAATTCATGTTAGTCTCCATAGCTGATACAGACCATAAAAGAGGCTGAAATCAGAGAGGCCGACAACCTCAAAACCTCTGGAACTTTGATACAACATTGTCCGTTTTTTTTAAAACAGGTGTAAAAGGGGCCCCAAGGATCATTGGAGACCTGAGTAAACAGTACCGCAGCATAAAATCCAGGACTAACAGGCTCCGGGACAGCTTCTTCAACCAGGCCATCAGACTGATTAATTCATGCTGATAAAAATTTATTTTTATGTTATATTGACTGTTGTACATACTATTTATTATAAATTACTATAAATTGCATGTTGCATTTTTAGATGGAGACGTAAAGATTTTTACTCCTCATGTATGTGAAGGATGTAAGTAATAAAGTCAATACAATTTTGTAGTCGTTCACTGCTCCGTTCACTGGAGTACTCACATGGTGGATCAAGGACACGTGCTAAAAAATTAACCAATTTCAGCAACGCTTAAAAAAAATCTGCCAAGGGAAATGTTCAAAAAAGATTAGCCAAACAGCAGTAGAGTCTTACTTACCATCAGACAGTACTCCCTGCTGGGGGCAATGGACACACTACTGACATTCATTAGCTCAGTGCTGCCCAATAATCTGAAGAAATTGGTCTGAGCATCTTCATGACATGTAAGGACCATTCTATCTGTCACAACAAGGCAGCATGGGATGCATGGAGAGGGTACAAGACCCTGGGGTACAATCTGACAAAACAATTAAAGCATTAAAACAGACAGAATACCAACAGGAAAATTCTAAAGACTTATGTTTCTATTTTTAGCCAACAGCAAACATTCATCAGTGTAGGATACAATGGTTAATCCTTGTATGGCAGATAGGATTGATTATTCAGTCCTCTGCTACACAAGGATGAAATTTGTCATGAATTCTGTACACCAACATATTAATGGTGTTGGCAATATCATAATTGCTTGTTGGACACACAGACCCATTCTCACTACAGCATGTGCAGTCAGCTTCCTATACACTGGTGGATTTGTAAATATTTAAAACAATAAAAGACTAATTCTGCTGTGCATATAAGACAATCTCAAATTAAGAGTCAAGATTATGTCTACAATTTCACAGATGGTGAATGCTTTAAGAACTCAATATCAATAGGGTGCAAGTGATTATTTTAAAAGTTATTCCATATGACTATGGTTGACCATAAACAGGCTTTAAAGCCTATTCCTCACCACCTTTACAATGGAAAGAACAAAATAAATACAGCTGAAGATGCTTTTTGAAGATGGACAGAACTTAAAGAGTGCTCCAAGAAATGCTGGCTAAGATGAGTGGCCTAGAGCAACAAGCCATTCTGTGAATCTAATTAGTAGGGGGCTGGCCATTTGCAGGTAAAATATGTAACCCCACCACATAGAAAGGCATCAAACTGCTACAAGATTAAGCTAAGCAATACAAAAAGTGAAGAATGGAACTTCTTATTCAACATAATTGTAAGCACCATGCATCTTGTAGCTGTAGTTGCACTGCAGCTCCATGTTCACATACCCCTTTGGACACTGCCTGGCAAAGGTGCTGCATCCAGTCGGCCATCTCCTCCTCATTCTCAGCACTGAGTTCCAAAGCAAGCCGTTCTGTCAGAATCACTTGGAATGTGTGGGGGCGCTCTGTAGTGCTCGACCTTCGGCACCCTCCGCACTGCTCTCCACTACAGCATAAACGATGAAACAGGCACACATAAGCCTTTTGACGTTGTACAATTAGCTTCAGCATTCCACTTGGCCTTGCTGTGTGCACCTTGGCTCCACAACCTCAATAAAAACCAGCAATTTCAGTACTGAAGTATTCAAATCAGCTTTTTACGTTTTTGTTTGTGCATAGATAAGGGGGGTTTAGAATCTTCTACTGTCCTTTAGGTGATGAAGTGCTTTCTGAATCTCAAATTAGCTCAGCTTTAATTACAAATTATACAATCTTGTTCTGGATTCTAACTGGAGGTGATAATTTCTCCCTATTTACTCTATCATGATTTTAAACACATTAATTAACTCTTCTGTATTCAAAGGTAAGCAAGTTTAGTTCTCACAAGAAATTGCTTTAAGTTCAGGGAATTTGGACTACATTGCCAAGCGTGCATCTATTTGAAATGAACTACTCAAAATGAACAAGGTGCTCCAGCTGGTTGATACTGCCCCATTGTTTCTTTGATCCCATTTCAAAATAAAAGTCTTCATTTTTTGTACTTGTTAAGTGCACTTTGCTAGTTTTATTTAGTTGTCTTTTTCAATTTCATCATCTCCTGCCATAAGATCTAATTTACTACTTACCAGAAAACATTATTCTATTTTCAGCCTCTAAAGTGGTGACTTTCTATCTTTCTACACTGCAGTCCATCAGTTAGTTCTTCATCTGATACGTAACATGTAACTTTTTGCTCCCAACTACATCACTTGTGGTACATACTCAGTGTTATTAACAAACTTGGATATATGCTTTCAATCAAGTGACAAAGACAGTAAAAATATTGTAACCACAATATGGATACCATAAGGATCACCACTAGTGCAGTCAACCAGTGAAGGAATTTACATTCCTACTCTACTGCCTACCTCATACTCATTTCACTGATTTTATCTAATTTTATGCTTTTCTTTGTTAGCAACCAAGTGGGAATCTTGACAATAGCTTCTGCAAGTCTGTATAAATTACATCTATCAAGCATTCAAATCCAAATGTTAACTTTTCTTCAACTAGGCTTGTTGACGAAACAGAACGTTCCTGGGCTGAAAGATGCCCTTGAGAGGATTTTATAAATTCTGGGGTTTTAAATTCTTGTTCATCCTTTAACTTCTAACCTGAAGCCAATGGGTTCCATCCCAGTGAAAACGGCTGAGCACAACTGAGAGCGAAATTGCAATAATATACAAAAACACAATATTCCAGTAACCCAGACATCAAATACACTGTCCCAGTGGAACTCTGCAAATCTAGGCTTGAAATATGATACACAAAATGTTAATACTGGTGATATGAAGCTGAGAAATCAGTTGTTGCTAAAGTACACAAATGCAGGATAGCAAGGACAGGCTTAGTCTGATTTTTAACATCATGAATTAACACGTTAACAGTTAGACTTGGTTCATTTGTGTTGATTAGAAATGTGGGCAAAGGCAGCCTGCGGTACTGGTCTCTCAGATGCATTAATAGACAAGTTAAGGGAGGGAGAAAGGAAAGAGCAGGCAAATGGAAACAACTATGTTTCCACACATGTACTTACGCCAAGTTTACTGACAAGAGTGGCATTACATCTATCTTGTCTGGATACTGATAGAGGATGCCATTGCTGCAGATAAAAAGAAAGCCTTAATAAGTGTAACAGCACAGACTGCAAACTACTTCATTCAAATACTGGCTGGGGTTGGGCAACTTATAACATCTCTCCCAAGCCAATCTCTTCACACAAAATATTTCAACTGATGTCCAATTAACAGACTAATATTTACTCCCATGGTAAGAATCTGAATTAGTATCAACACCATTTTGTGTCACAGCATCTATAATTTCCTCTTAAGTTAGTGAAATCATAAAGCAATGGTTTAGGTGGAGTTTTGGAACAGCTTACCTCAGCTGAACATTGCCAACATGATATGAAATGAGGATGAAATCAGCCGAGGTGCAGCTTTGGTAAAGAGCCACAGCAGGACAGAAAAACAATGTACAGCACATTGGCTGACCCAAGAATAACAATTGCTATTGATTTAAAATGGTCTCTACCTTCAGTGGCTCATTTGAGGAAAATACTGATAAGAACAACAATGCTGTTGGAATGCCATCGTCTAGAAACTCACACTCCATATGGGACTCAAGAAAAAAAATCAGACATTTGGTCAAAAATTTGAAATTCTCTACTTGACCCTATTGTGGGAGCATTACCACAAGGACTACAGGAATTAAGAACATAATAACATTACAGGCCCTACACTGTCATGCTGACCTTAAAGCCCACTCCAAGATCAACCTAGCCCTTCCCTCGAACATAGCCATCCATTTTTCTATCATCCATGTGCCTTTCTTAAGAGTTCCTTAAATGTCCCTAATGTACACGTTGACCTCTGCCACTGCCCCTGGCAGTTTTACATATACCAACCACAGTGTGTGAAGAAATTACCTCTGCCAACCCCCACCCCATATTTTTCTCTAGTCACCTTAAAATTATGTCCCCTTGAATTCAAAGTCTACAACAATTTTTATTTCAGATGCCTTGCCAATATCACCCATAGCCACAATAACAAATTATAAAAGTTAATTCTGATTTATACTAGATTACCTTAGAGTACTCACAGCTAATGGTAAATATACACTTAAATATTTGCACAGCTTGCCTTGGCTTTTGCATTAAGTACAGTTATTTGGAAGGGTACTGGTCAAATTGGGTGGCAGGGTCTCTACCAAAGGAAGTGTAAGGTAGTCCTTCCCTCTGCTAGCCTGCAGGTCACCCTTGGGCAAGATGTAGCACCTGCTTAGCCCCCTGATCACGTGAAGCCATGGGAGAAGGTGGTGGATAGCCGTATGAGCAGCTGGTGCATATCATTAGTCGGTGATGCGACCACTGAAGCCAGGCAGACTGTCTTTGGCGAGTATTGATAATGGCTGGGGCCAGCCGTCTTGTCAAGGCACTGCCCAGAAGGTGGCAATGGCAAACCAATTCCATAGAAAAATTTGCCAAGAACAATCATGGTCAAGACCACGATCACCCATGTCATGGCATATAATGATGACAACGATCAGTCAAATATTCACACCCAGCAACACTGCTTTCAGAAACAGAGGACAGAAAAAAATAGCAAAACACAAGAACGCTGGAGGATCTCAGCAGGCCAGGCAGCATCTCTGGAAAAGAGTACAGTCGATGTTTTGGGCTGAGACCCTTAATTTGGGCATATTTTAGATAGAAACTCGACAATAGGAGCAGGAACAGGGAGTTCAGTTTAAATCTGCTCCATTCTTCTGAATGATCATACAGATCCTCATTCTTAGTACTATATTCCTACTGACTCCCCCATGAGTTGATACTTTGTGTCTAGAAATCAATCTCCTCTTTAAATATATTCATCTAGCCTGGCCCCCTCCACCTTTATTCACCATTCTGACTCAGAAAATTTATTTTCTTTGCCCCACCATCTATCCACAGCCTGTGACCCCTGTTTTAGAACCACCCCCAATCGGGGGGGGGGGGGGGGGGGAACATCCTTGTTACAGCCAGCCTAAGCCTACTGTCAGTATTTTGCATGTTTCCTTGAGAACCAGTTTCAGTGAGAATCATTCAAATTCAATGGTTGAGTTTTATACAGCATGTACTGAGTGTAAATATCTATCGCTGGAAAAATTTTAGAAAAACCTTGTTTCATATGTAAGTGTACAGACACCCCCCCCCCCCCCCCCAAAGCTATAAGAAAAATTGACAATGCCACACCTGAGTACTACATAAGAGGGCTTCCAGATAGGGGAGCCCAGGTAGCTGGTACCAGCCCTGTAATGTAGAATTCCTTCTTTTGTAACTGCATTTGCAACAGTCATGTAGAGGTTCTTCTGAGGCCCTGCTGTTACATCCATGGGATCCTCCCAGTGAATCAAACTGTAGAGGTGGATGGTGACGTCAGATACCTGCAAACACATCAACCAGAATTAGGTATAGCAGCAGCTGAAACATTGTTGGAAAACAGGTTAAGATGACGAATATAATTTTCATTTAACTTGTTGAAAATGATACTGCTGAATAATCCTTTTCCTCAACTCGTTTCCCCACTTCATTTATCATCAACTTCTGTTCCCCTCTCACTTGTAAATACACACACTATACTCCGTCCTTCTTTCCCCCCCCCCCCCCCAATGGACTTGTCAAAATCAAGATCAAGTACAGAAAAGTCATGCTGCAGATCAGGCAGCACCTGTGGAAAAAGAAGCAAACATTTCGGGTTAAAGAGCCTGCTTCAGAACTGGGAAAGAGAAAAAATAAGTTTATAACTTGCTAAGAGGATAGAGAGAGATGGATAGGATGAAGAGTATACCACTAATAGGGCGAGGTCAGGGTTGCATAGGGATAAGATTTGATGAAGAAATCTGCTTAATGGGTTAATAAGGAAAACTACAGAGAAATATCATGAACAGAAGCAGAGAGATGAAGGCAGCTAAATAAATGTAATGGATGGGAAATGCAGAACTGTAGGGATTACTGAGCAGAACTTATTTTCTTTCTTGGTAACAGAATTGGCTGAAGAGCAGTTGAATTTAATGTTGAATCCAGAAGACTGCACAGCACCCAGATGTAAGTGTTATTCATTAAGCTTCTATTGGACCTTGTTACAATAGTGCAGGAAGCTAATAACAGACTTCTCAGAGGTGGAAGTGGAAAGGATAATTAAAATGGAAGGTGCTAGGGATTACAGGACAGTCCCTGCAGAATAAATGCAGGTGTTCCACAAATTACGTGACTAATCTGCATTTGATTTCCCCAACACAGAAGAGATATTTTGAGCGCCAAACACAGCACATTAGATTGGAAATGCAATTGAACCATTGCTTCCCCTGAAAGAATTGTTCCGAGTCCATAGATGCTAGGAAGAGGTACTGGGCAGGCATTGAATTGCCTGAGGTTGTATATGAAAATATGACGATAAGTGTTTGGTGGAAACAGAAGACCAAACTGGGAGTCGTAATGTCCTTTTGGAATGTGGAGAGAAAGAAGTGTGTGATGGAATCCTGACAAAGATGGTAGAATTGCTCAATTCTTCTTAAACCATGAGCAAAACCTGACCTGCTTAGGCAGTATCTACAGTTACATTTTGCAGAATTTATGTTGTTTTGTATTTTCCCTTAACATTTCACAACATTTGTTTATACTTCTCTGAAACTATCCTTATTAACACATTCAACCACATTATTCCGTCAATAGCCCTCAGAAACCCAACTTCGCCCTGCGATATTAACCTTGTTAATATTGTCCTCATTCCGTGAGCAATTTAAAACTAATCTGTTTTACTCTTACCTTGTTTTGAAGCGTCTTTGAACAGAAACATTAGCTCTGTATCTCTTTCCATAGATGACAGATAACCAGTATTTTCTGGTTTTATTTCAGACTTTCAGTATTTTAAAATTTTCATCATTAAAACATTCTATACATACTTGCTGTCATTTCCTCTAAAAAAAAGGGCAGGACATTGAATACTATGTTTTAATACCACATGAATATTTCTTGCCTATCTCATTTCCTCAATGGTGTCCCTCATTTCTCTTACCTCATCTCCTCTCATGTTGCTTAAGTTGGTCAAGCGATTAGTGTTTCATCCTTGACTAAATGGAACTACGCCTGTGGATTGCTCCATCCTCACCTCAAATGACCAGACATGCTCATCAATGTACCAAATGGTTTAACAGAGAACATGTATTTCCAGCTTAACAATCACACAGAAAAACCTTGCAATCACCATATTACCTCACAACTTGATTCTTGGGCCACAAATTTGGTCAGAGCCAGTTTCTGCATGGTGGCATCCATAAGGATACTGGGATATGGGGGCTCCCTGCAGCCTTTAATCATAGCAGATCGCAAAGCAGTGAGGAAAAACCTATAGATAAGAAACAAATTACTGGATAATTAGTGACAAAATAAACTTGACTTGAAAAGTCCAAGTTCTAGGAACGTACTGTACCTATAATATGACAAGTACATTTTCATCACTCCACTGATATGTTTCTTTAATTAATTCTTTTATACTCAGATTCCTTCTCCCATCTTGAAGATTTGGCCTATTAATGTAGGGGTCACCAACCTTTTTAAGCCCAAGATCCCCTACCTCGGCCTTAGTAAAAGGCAAGATCTACCTACTAAATTATTTAGAGAAAAAACAGCTCAGATCGTACTTCCAACTTGAGGCCTTTTATTTGAGCTAATTGTATTTGAATTACATAAAATGCTTTTGTCAAACTTTCAAATTAAGTCAACCAAGAAAACACTGTGACGAGCATATCAAACAGGCCATAGCTGTCTTTCTTTAAGAATATTACAATACTTCATACCTTTAATTCTAAGTTTCATTATTTAATTTTATTTCAACATGAAAAATAAATGAATAAAAATTGACTGTTGCACTCAGTGTGACGACTGGGGCTGAATACTTTCTGCTAGTTCCCTGAAATTTGGCTCATAACTGCAGACAGCCAGTCTGAGACAATCTGTGAGGTGGCTGTCAATAAGACAGCTCCTGTACTTAGATTTAATAATTTTCATCTGTGAAATTGCTATTTCACACAGATAAGTTGACCCAGAGTAGGCACTGACTTTTAGTGCACACATAGTGAGATGAGGAAACTTCTCCCTGCTGACGAGCCCCCAGAAGTCACCGTCCCTTGATCTTGCTTTAAGCTCGGTGTCATTTTGCAAATCAATTATTTCCATTTCCGTATCACTTGGCACACCAAATACTTACTGGAATTTGGCTGCTATCTTTTCTTTATTGATTGGCAGAAATGGGTTTGAAACAAATGCAACAATATCTTTCATGACGTTTAACTCCCCAAAACATCGATTGAACTCTATTGCCAGTTTGTCTAGGTAAGCACAGTATTGCTCAGGGTAAAAAGCATTTTTTTCCTTGATGGCCTGTAACATTTTCTCCAAGTTGTGAAAGTGTGTCAGCCTCCTGTTCTTTAAATTTGAAATCCAAACACCGAACTTGGCCTTAAACTGCGCATCATGTGGGGCAGGTGTCGGTCTTTTCCCATGAGTTCGTTGTTAAGTGCGTTTAATTCAGCCATTAGGTCTGTCAGAAACCCTAAATCCAGTAGCCACGCATCATCTGACAGTTCCTCGTGCTCCTCGTTTCTTGTCGACAGAAAAGTCTTTTATCTCAGGTAGCAAGTTAACAAATCGTTGCAGCACTTTGCTGCGACTCAACCACCGAACATCAGCATGAAGAATTATATCTCTGTAAGCGGCATCGAGCTCATCTAATAACACCTTGAATAAGCGGTGCTGAAGTGCTTTTGCTTGAATCAAGTTTATCAATTTGACCACCAGTGTCATTACATGAGAAAAGTCTACGACCTTCCCAGCCAAGGACTGCTGATGAATCAAACAGCGATAATCCAGGAAGTCAGGAAAATCAGGGTCATTACGGTACAGTGCTATAAATCCAATGCGCACACTGCACATTGCTGGGGCCCCATCAGTAGTAATTGCCACCAGTTTATGAATGGGGATGTCATGTTCACAGATATATTTTTAAAACTCATTGTAAATATCCTCACCTCTCATTCTCTCCTTTAATGGCAAAAGAGTGAGGAAGTCCTCCTTTGTTGTAAAATCCTAGAAAGCCATTCTCACAAATACAAGCTGAGCTGTTTGCATTACATCCAGGGATTCATCGAACTGTCGTGAAAAATATTCACAGTGATAAGTCCTTTAACACTTGTCGATCCATGTCCTCTGACAGTGACTCTACCCTCCTTGTCACTGTTGCAGGGCCAAGCGGTATATTATGTATTGTGGTTTTGATGTTGTTTTTGTTTTTAAAGTCATTAAAAACAGTCTCTGCGGTAACAGCCATTGCTTCCTTGAATAAATCGCCATTTGTAAAAGGCCTGTTGTGTTTAGCCAAAAGGTGACTTACATGAAATGATGCTTCAATAGCAGCCTTATTTTGAGCAGCGCGTTTTGTGAAAAACGATTGCTGGGCCTTCAACCCCGAACAGAAGTAAAACCTCGCAACTTCGGAAACAACCTCTTTTTACAAACAGCTTTCTGTAGCGGGAGTATTGCTATATTACCATTATCCTAATTAATATTACTTATTTTTATAATACTCACATTACAACAGTACTTACGTATTTATTTTTTTCCGGATCTACTGGAAAGTCTTAAAGATCAACCCTGGTTGGCGACCACTAATGTAAAGTATTACTGCAGCTGTACTAATTACTAGAACAGCTACCTTCTGATACCCATCAAGTGGACTGTACAAGCCTACACTTGAGTAGATGGATTATTATGGTTATGGACAACAACACAATCGAGTCTGATTCTCAACCTTTTCTCCCTCCACACCCACACAGACAAAAGTTTAGCATTGATTTCAGTAGATTGTGTAAGGTGTTAGAACTGGCTCAAGAGGCAGAAAAGTACCTATTGTGGTTCTGGATAAGATCAGCTAAAATTAGAAATTAACACCGCAGTGGAGAATAATGAGTAGTTAGACAGTATTTACTTTGTTACAAACACAATTTCAACTAAAGTATTATTTAAAAATATGGCTACATGACCACCTTACCCAGATACAATAAGTATTTTGTTTGAACCTATGATCAACAGGCTCTGCAGAGGAGAGAAAGATACAACATAAAAAGAATGAGTACTTGTCAAATTAACTGTTACTCCTTTCTTGCTGCTGCCATCAGGTAGAAGATACAGGTGCCTCAGGACTCGCACCACCAGGTTCAAGAACAGTCACTATTCAACCATCAGGCTCTTGAACAAAAGGAAATAACTACACTCACTCCACATCTGGTGTTCCCACAACCGATGGTCTCACTTTGAGGATTCTCATAATTTAATGCTATTTTTTATACTTGCATTTGCACAGTTTGTTGTCCATTGATCCTGTTTATAGTTACTGTTCTATAGATTTGCTTAGCATGCCCACAGAAAAAGCAGCTCTGGATGCATGTGGTGACCTGTATTAGTCTGATAATGAATTTTACTTTGAACTGAGATCTGAATGAGACCCTAGGGGCAATGTACTTAAAGCCAATGAACATGACTGAATACAGCTGCACCTTCAAAATTTCATTAAAACTCAAAAAAGATATGAGCTAGTGCAGGAATCAAAAAGTTCCGCATCTGGAGTAACTGTTTCCACACAAATATGGACAACTGTTAAAAGGTCTTCACGATGAGTCTGGGTTAAAGAAGGAACATTCAGGCAATGACTGACTACTCGTCCAATATCGGCACAATCTGAACTTACTCAGTCAGAGATTCATCTGCTGTGTCTAGAAGGAACTGCCTCCGTCGATTAGTGCAAACAAGCTGAATAGTCTGTTGACCAAGTCCCACCTTTGACAAAGAACATATGAGTGAAAGACTGCAAATTATGACCACGGTCAGAGCAAATATTGTAAATTATCCTACCAAGTGAGAGAATTTTATACTGCAAATAAGATGATGATATGTTACACAATAATACCCCACAAGCAGCATTTTGGTTTTAAAATTTTATGATGTCTCCACTTCTTAATTTGTCCGTTTCACTCATCTACTTGGTTTAATTCCACAGGTGGCAGTAGCAATCTAGTACTATAAACGGTACATTACCGTACTCAGGCAACAGGGGTGAATTAGATTGAGGGAGATGGTATACAATCATGGGATGACATCGGTTCAGTTTACTTTTGGTTATCAGACATTAAATAAACATCACGCTTAAAGCTGTTCTCTCGTTTCCTAAGAGCTAATGAGACCTAATGCTACAAAACTAACAACGTCATTTTAAAATTACCTACTACTGGCAATGTTATTACCAATATTCTTATTTATTTTGCAAAGGGAGAGGCACTGAAAATACTTGTTATCCTATTTTACAGAAAGAGAGCTAATAAGAAATGGTACAACATCCTGGCAAAAAGCTAGCCCAACCAGATTTATTGGTTCCCGATGAAGTGCACCATTTGAAAGATCATAACTCACAGAAATATAGTCAAGTTCATTGTAGGATACTGCTTCCTCCACTGCATAGGGCTTGTCTGCAGCTCCTATACAAAGCACAAGACTGAGTCAGACATAGGCACTACAATCTAACCTATGCCTTGGCTTGCATTGTAAAACAACTTCATTACACATCTACTGTAAGTATAGTATTAAATGTCACCTAAATGAGAATCTGAATAGTGTGGAACATTCAGCTCCCATTTCCATGACATTGAGGAAAACACTCATTTTATCTGTTCCACTCTCCTTTCCTGAACTGAAAGCTGTGAATTTTACATCAGTTTCTATCAGCATACTGCTTAGTAAGTGGTCTTCCATCAGAACCTTCAGCCTTGGTTTGTAGGGTGCTCAGAGCTGCATTTTTTCAACTTTATGTAGTTAATATTTTTTTTCTTCTTCTGGTCTTATTAAAATATTAAAATTCCGGACTGAGAAAATAGTTACAATTTATGCAGAAAATGAAACCGACTGTATACTCCAGTTGTGTAATTGTGAAAAATACTGAAAAGTGGAACTGTGATCAAATGTATCAGTTGAATAATTAAGATAACATGATTATGACCAAACCCCCTGACATTTGGTTTTAAGATGGAAAAGTAATGGAACAGGTGCACAATGTACTCTGGAAAATGCTGGTTATGAATCAACTATAAACCAGAAGCCCAGAATCAGAATTATTACCAGACAGACTGTGTGTTGTGAGCAGTACAGCAAAAGACAAAAATGACTATAAATTACAGTAAAAATGAACAAATAGTGCAAGAGGAATAGCGTGGTAGTGTTCATGGACCGTTCAGGAATCTGATGGCAGAGGGGAAGAAACTTTTAAAAAGTTGTGTGGATTTTCAAGTTCCCTTAACTTCTACCAGTGGAGGCAATAAGAAAAGGGCATGTCCTCTGTGGTGGGGGTTCTTAATGATTGATGCCTCCTACTGGAGATACCACCTTTTCAAAATGTTCTCAATGGTGGGCAGGATTGTACCCGTGACAACAACCCTCTGCAGCCTCTTTCAATCCTGCATATCAGAGTGTCTACTGCATCAGAGCAGTGATGCAACCAGTCAAAATGAACTCCACTGTACATCAATATGAATTTGCTAGAGATCTGGTGACATATCAAATCTCCTCAAGCTATGCAACCTGGTCACTGCAACAATTTGAATGTGTGATGTGGCCTTTAAGAATACTAATTCACTCAATGCACCAGTCCAAAACAGATATTTACCTTTTCTCAACAGGTAGACATAACAATCTGTCAGCAGAACATACAGCAACTGTAGGTTCCCCTCCATATGACCTGTCCACATCTGCATCATCTAAGAGGAGAAATTGGTAGAGACAAGAACAGAGGGGAATGTAAGAGTTCCTAATAAATGCATCTGTTTTCTATTGTAAGCTATATCATCACCCAACGTACACTTGCTATAATTCAGTCAATTTAATTGAATAAGCACCTTAACGTTACCCATAATTAAACTGATGGAAAATGAATCCATCCACTCATTAATGATTTGAAGCATTTTTTATTATTACTAGCGAAAGATACTTTAAAAATGAATGGGAGAATTTGTACAGACAGATTGTCAGGTCATTTGTAACCGGGAGCTCCTGCAATGGAGTAGCACTGCACAGTACATCCAAAAAAAAAAGCAGTACTATAAAAGCAACATTTTAATTAACTGCCTGCATCCTTAGCTCTGAATCGGTGGAGTTCCAAAACTGCAGAACTCTGTTCATAGAAGACCATTTACTTGTCTCATTATGCCAATGATGAGGTCTTGAATAAAACTTCCTTCTACCTCCCTCTTTAGTTTGGAGAAATTAACAATTGGTTATGTTCCAGCTATTTAGATTTGCTTTCCTATTTCACTTTTCTTCATTCTCGAGTTTTGTTGGTGCCAATTTCTTGGTTCAATTTTATTAGTTGTTCACATTATTATACCCAGCTTTCTCCACACGTGACCCAGTGACTAATCATTTCCACATTGTGAAAGGCTAATCTAGGAATGCTAAAAGCGGATGCATAGCCTTTTTACATGCTAAACAGATGAATCAGTTTCCCTTTTATATTTGCCGTAAGAAACTATTTAATATAAGAGTGGATGGCAAGGACCCACAAAACAGAGCATGAGCCTACATCCACACTCACCGTGTCCACTGTGGAGAACTTCAGGTTTCTGGGAACCACCATCTCTCAGGATCTGAAGTGGGAGCAGAACATCAGCTCCATCCTGAAGAAGGCCCAGCAGCGGATGTACTTCCTGCGGCTCTTGAGGAAATATGGTCTGCCTCAGGAATTGCTGCTGCAGTTCTACACTGCAGTCATTGAGTCTGTCCTGTGCACCTCCATCACTGTGTGGTTTGGAGCCGCCACCAACAAGGATAGAACCAGACTACAGCGCACAGTGAGGACTGCCGAGCGCATCATAAAGGACTCCTTCCATCCTGTGCACGGACTGTTTGAACTGCTTCCGTCTGGTAGGCGCTTCAGATCCCTCCAGACTAAAATAGGCACTGGAGAAGTTTTTTCCCTACTGTGGTCTCTTTGCTGAACAGTTAACTGCCGGTTAACTGTCGGCTATTACTTGGATTGCACTACCTGTATGTATAATCTATATTTTCATTTATATTTATCATTATTATTGTTATGAGCAGAGAGACAACATCTGCCAGAAGTAAATTCCTTGTATGTGCACAGGTACTTGGCGATTAAAGTCTGATTCTGATTTGCCATAGACCCAGTTTCTAGTAGGAGGTAACAAAACTATTAGGTATTGTAACCCTTCTAACTCAGCATATGTGCAGAGAACATTGAAATTATTCTAGTTATTGCAGCACAAACTGTACTGAACAATGTACTTCCCACATCTTTATTGCAGAAAATTTTACCAGAGCAATGTGTTCCTTTTGAAATACTTGAAGCATATATTTTATAGACCAGTCACAACCCCATTACCTTATAGAGCTGCTCTTCATTCTCCCTGAAAACATGAATCATCAGCAGAAGCAGCAGATTATTGTCTACCCTGAAGAAAAATGGGAAAAACATGGATTATCTGACTGCTGCCACCAATTCTGACAAAATCTCAATATAAGTTTTAAGTCAAATCAAGTTGATTAAGAACATTCAGGAAAATTTCACTGAAGAGAGTTACGAGGAATACAGATATAGAATCAAATTATTTAGAGTATTCATGAATATAATGAAACAGCAGAAGACGTTGAATTAACAAACTGTACAAGATAGAAAAGTTAAAACAAAATTGTGGAGCATATTTGAGGATTGTTTGCTATTTTGCAGGTAGTTTCACACTTACTGAAGTGAAAAATACTCAGATCCATTTACAGAGTGATAAAAACTGGGAGACAAAATCTTCTAAGTCAATGAATGTTGCAGAATTTCAGGGAAAACTTAATGTCAAGCTAGTCTGGATACGAGCAAGAAAGGCACATATACAGAGTCGATAATAAGGCTTGAATAAAAATTCAAATATAAATGCAATCCTAATGGCAAACACTGAATTATCAGGAATTAGTCTTGCGAAGCTCCTGTTTGAGGTATATGATATGCATTTGTTTAGAAAAAAAAACAAACAAATGAAAGCTTGAATGTTCGTCCTGGTCCTCTGAAAATCTATACATCAGAATTAGGTTTAATATCAGAGGCATATATCGTGAAATTTGTTGCCTTTGCAACAGCAGTACAATGCAACGCTAATAATAGAGAAAAAAAAACAAATTACACTATCGAATAAATAGTGCAAAGTAAAAAAAGTTTGAGGTAGTGTTCGTGGGTTCAATGTCCATTTAGGAATCGATGGCAGAGGGGAAGCAGCTGTTCCTGAACCATTGAGTGTGTGCCTTCAGGCTCCTGTACCTCTTTCTTGATGGTAACAATGGGAACAGAGCATGTCCTGGGGGTTCTTAATGATGGATGCTGTCTTTTTGAAGCATTGCTCCTTGAAGAGCGTTTATAACTCTGCAGCTTATTTCGATCCTGTGCAGTGGTCCCCCACCCACATCCCATACCAGACGGAGATATAGTCAGTTAGAATGCTGTCCATCTGTAGAAATTAATATGCTGATCTTAATGGGGGGGAAAAAGTGATGTCTTTGTGGGCTGATGACATTTGTTGTCTGGTAAGAAAGGGCATGATGTAGCTATCAGTGGTCCAAACAGTGATATCTGTGTTAGAGAAAGCTAGAATATTTTTAGAAATCTTTAAATTTAAAGGGTTAGGAGAGGAAGAAAAAGCAAATGGGCAAAAATACTGTTGAGAATGGTTGCAATCCATTGAGGAAGAGAAGCTTGTGCTTTCAGGTGAGATGGGAAGGCAATTGGAAGGGAAAAAACTTGCTTATTTATTACTGAAGTTGTGTTAAGAAATTCTGACCAGCTGGAATCCAGTCATAGGAAAAGATGTTTGAGTACACGGACAGCACATTACTTAAACATCTCAACTCTATGATAATTTGATTCACTCCCTCAACCAGAGAGGAACAAAAGCTTAATCTATACATGCAAACAGCACATGTAGTACAAATAATATACACACCTGATTAATATAAGGGACAGACTGGCAGGAATCAATTCATGAGGTGACAATAACTAACCATTGATGGATGTCAGGACTTCGACATTTTGTGGCTGATCAGGAGGACTACATTCTGAACACTCAGTACACTGACTTTTAAATGTGTTCACTATTTTAGTATTTGCAATCTAAACCATGATCATTATGAAAATCAAGGGCAACAGTTTCTCATAACCTCCATGTGTGAATTTTGAAGCACAAATTCAGGGAATGTGTAACTACTCTAGAGTTACAGAAGTTAATTAATACTGTCTGATGCCATTATTACATTTAATATTTTTTCACTCTTTCATGAAGCTGTTGCATTTGCAATTAACCACTGAAGAATTTAAATACTCCACTGCACTTTACCTGAAGTCAGCTGGATGGGTTAGTTCTGAAGGACTATTTTGAGCTGCCTCATTCTCTGCTTTATTTTCAGAAGTGAAGGTCTGAATTTCCAACTGTTCTAGATCAGTCTCACCCAGCTTGGCATTTATGTTATCAGACTGGTTATTGGGTACCGAAACAGCCTCTGTATCTTCTGCCTCTTGACTCACTGGGGCATCAGCTTCCTCTGTGATCCCTTGTGTCGCTACAGTGCCAGGGATGTCTTCTTTGCACGTTTCTGTGCTAGCAGCTTCATGGCTACCAAAAACATTCTCTTGTTGGCCATCCCCTGCAAGGTCATCGTTGCAGCTACCTGTTGCACTAGCGCTTGGACTCTCGAGGGTAAACCTGTAGAACTCCATGGCAGGTGGCATCCGCTCACTATACTCGCTATGTGGAGACTCACCCGGGGTGTTCCCCGGGACACAAGTCCGAAAGGGCTGCTCGGGGTGACCGTCGTCTGGCATCCAAGCATTGGTGTCAGTTGTTTCATTAAGCTGCTCCATCACTTTGCTCAGCGAATGCCCGACGCTGCTCATGGATGTGTCCTTCATCTGCGGTATCTGTAAACCTGGCTGGGTAGCATCGGCATCAGACTCTCGTCGAGTCACGCAGAGCACCATATCCTCAGTGTTAGTGTCCTCAGTTCCAGGAATTGCAGTTGATTTCTGCAAATCCAATTTTGTGCTTTGTTCATCTTGTGCTTCCAGATCACAGTCTTCCTCAGTCTTGGCATCTTCTTCCTTTGACTGCTGTATTTCTTCCTGTATTTGCTCCTCAGATTTCCCTCTCTTCTTTTTTGGTGTTCTCTTCTTCTTTGCCAATCTGTGGAATTGAAACTACAAACAATTAATATCAGTTCCTCACTCATTTGGGCAGGTGCTAATTACTAACCCACGTGGGAAACTTTCCAATTGCACCTTTAGTCAGTTCAGACTGGCAGCAACCAACTGGGACACTAGTTAATGCTTTGGCCCCAAAGGAAGAACAAAAAGCAATCAGCATTATCTTTTGTATTCCTATCAAGAGGAAAATATGTGTTTAGATACAACGATCACACTAAATTGTGATATCCTGCAGTTAAATGTTTTGGCAAAACTTTCCATTTATGTGCACAAATTGGAACAAAAAGGGCCACATAGGATGAATATCCATGGGGAGACAGCTGTAATGGTAATACAGTACGTGCTCCCACAGCTCAATTTGAAATTCTATCTACAAAGCATGGTCTCATAACTTAAGGGGATGAGAGTATAAATTTGAAACTAAAGACCTTAAAGACCAAATTTAATCGTGTTCTGAAGATACAGTGTTACAGGAACCCCAGAAGCAATAAGACAAAAAGGTACTACCCAATCAACTTTGTTAGCACGTCCTGAATTCTGAGTTCTAAACTGTGTGATTTTTTAACAGTTCCATACAAACTGCTCCAAACAGTCTACAGAAACTCATAAGGTGACCACTTCCAGATGTAGTGTAGGAATCGGAAATAAATTCTTAGTTGTACAGCAACAAGGCTGTTGCATAGTCAACAAAATAATGTGTCTGGAGTTTGATCAGATGTTATATGAGAAGAGTGCCACCCAGTTGTACACAAATAGCAATGAGATTCTCTGGATGTTTATTTTCAAATAAACTGCAACACTGATTAATAAAACAATTTTAGTTATTTTGAAATGACTCCCCAGAACACAACATCCACCGGAGAAGGGCTGAGCTTATTTTAATATTTATTTTATTTATCGAGGTACAGCATGGAGTAGGCCCTTTGTGCCCTTCTGAGCCACGCCGCCCAGCAATCCCCCAATTTTGTTTTAAAACTACCCTAGTCACGGGACAATTTACAATGACCAATTAACCTACCATCTGGTACGTCTTTGGACTGTGGGAGGAAACTGGAGCAGGTACAAACTCCATACAGGCAGCAGTGGGAAATGTTGTGCTAACCACTACACTACCATGCTACCCCAATGTCTCACTTGAAAGAAAATGTGGTGGACATCAGAACACATTCCTGGAATTGGAATGTCTACATAGATTAAAAACTCAAGAAACAAATCCAGAAGCTTTTCACTCAAATGAGGAAGAACTAATAACAAAGAGGCAAACTAAACAAAGGGATGGGAAAGTAAGTTGCCATCTTTATTAGGAATTTGAATCAAACTGAAAGTTAGTATTTTGTGAAATACCCATCCTCTGTAACCTTCTTTTAAGGTCCTGAACACTAATGGCTGACCTGATTACTTCAAGCTCTGTGGTATTCTTGGTGACATCCTGTATATCCAATGTGTTCTCTTCTCCCTTGGATTCAGTGTTCTGCACCACATTGCCTTCTGGTGCATGTGGAGACTCTGTTTTCTCTCCATTAAAAGGGTTGTAGCGGAGGGTTGGGCTCTTTGAGTTTGGTTTGTTGTTCAATGGCAAACTCTCTGAGGTTCCAGATCGAGGGCAGCTGCTGACTGTGTCTGTCAATTCACCCTCTACAGAGAAAAATAAAAATGAAAATACAGAGGTCAGCATTTGCTTCTCAGATGATTTCTACTTGACAAAAATATTTTTTCTTTAATCAACAAAATGCCAGAGTAGCAATAAAAATTGGTTATTTGAAGCAGGATTAAAAATAAATTGACAAATTAGCATACAGAATCAAAAGCTCAATATCAGGAACCTCCTAGCACAGTTTAGAATTGTACCCATAATCCTATACCTAACAATCACCAGAACACTTATTTAGCCGCAGCATTTATTGCATGTGATTACAATAGCTACTTGCATTTGTAGAAAATTCATAATAACTATTCTATTTTGCTGACTTTGTTCCAAGAAAGAACATCCCTATTTAAATGTGATACTTTGTTGACAGCTTAGTTTCACTGCAGATGGGGAACAGTATCTAATGTCATTATCTATCTTTGATCTCAATTAAAATGTTTTGCAGTTGGGTAAGGATGAAAAACCAAAGGCGTAACCATTTAAAGCTCAGAAGCCTCTGCTTACCTAGTCAGACTGTAAGACACAGGAGCAGAAGCCATACGGCTCCACCATACTACTGTGGCCTATTTATTTTCCCTCTCAACCCCAATCTTCTGCTTCTCTCTGTAACCCTTGATGCCCTTACTATCCAAGAACCAATCAACCTTCACTTTAAATATACCCAATGACTTGGGTTTCACAACCATGTGTGTCAATTAATTCCTCCGATTCTCTGTCGCCTGGTTAAAAAAAAAAATCCTCCTCAACTCTGCTCTAAACGAGCTTTTCTTAACTAGTCTGGTTTGAAAAACCTTTAAATTCATTTACTTCAAGTAAAAGCTTACTTCAAGTACTTTCAGTTTTACACCCAAAGCTCTTGTGGTTTAGTGATTCAGTTGGTACAGCTGTTGACTCACAGACCCTGTGACCAGCACTGCCTAGGTAGTGAGTGAAGTACTCACATGGTCCTTGAAATTTCATATTTCTTCTGGGTGTTCCAGTTTCCTCCCACATCTCAAAGATCTGTATGCTGGAAGGCTAACTGACCACTGTAAATTACCCCTGATATTTAATAAATTTAATTCTAGTTTTGTCAAGGGGTGGGGGAAACAAAGGGGAATAGTGCTAATGGTGCTTTGTGGCAAAATGGCAAGGGATTTTTTTAAGCTTGTTGCAGCAGTAGAAACAGAGCCATATATTTCCAAAATATATTACTCAAAAAAAGACCCACGCCATTTATGACTGCATGAGCTGAAATTATGGAGAACCAACAAGTTCATGACTACTGAACCTTCTTGAGCTATAAAGATACTAAGAAAAACTAACAAAACTCACAGGTCAGAGAGAGCACAGAAACATGCATTACTTGAGGAAATTAACTCATTAAAAATTAAATCTGATGCAACGCAAGTTGGGAGCTCCACTCAGTAAATTTATTGCTTCCAGGTGGTGGAAGCACAAGGTCACTAAAATATATTCTAATAACCTCAGTGTGAGCTTACAAATAATATCTTTGAGGTTTTATTGGAACATCCCTTTCTAGATGCCAAGATAAACTATTTATTTTCCACATCTGGAACTGGTCACGCATGTCCTATGAATGAAGTAAAACAAGGAATAATGATGGTAATTTAGCAGTTAGAAATGGTACAATAGGACAGTAATGCTTGGGGTGACAGAAACCCAGTTTATGCAGATAGCTATACACACCTTTTCCAGGTAGCTCATTCTGAGGAGGAGTCATCAACCAATGTATTGCAATAAATCATGGGTTGACAGTGGTCACCGAGGATATTGAGAAGATGCAGGAAAACCTTAAAGCTTTTGAACATCATAGCATGTGAGATAAACTGGTGAACTTTCAATCACCTAACCCAACCCTAGCAAAAATAAACATTGAATGATTGTAAGTGCAATGCCAGTATTTGGAAGGGAAATGTTTGGCCTGGGCAAAATTGTTTGCTCTTTCAATCTAATGCAAAATAATCTATAAAAATACTAAAGCAGATTGCTATAAAGGCATTCTAGGTTTTAAAATTCAGTTATGGGATATGGACATTCAACAAGGACACCTTTAATTGCCTATTCCTAAAAACTAGAGGAGGTGGTGGCAAGTTTCCTTCTAGAACTACTTCAATCCTCTTACTCTCACAGGTGATGGGAGAAGATACAAGGCTCTACAGACGGTTAAAAAGTTATCCCCACGTGTTTGCTGCCCTTGTTCATCCTGATGGTATAAAAAGTGCTGTTTATATAGTCTAAAATGAATAACTGCAAAGAATTCACCCAGGCTCAGATTTACAAGAACGTTACCTGGATTGGGGAGAAAGCCTTATGAGAACAGGTTAAGTGAGCTCAGCCTTTTCTCCTTGGAGCGAAGGAGGATGAGAGATGACCTGATAGAGGTATACAAGATGATGAGAGGCACTGATCGTGTGGATAGTCAGAGGCTTTTTCCCCAGGTCTGAAATGGCTAACACGAGAGGGTACAGTTTTAAGGTGCTTGGAAGTAGGTACAGAAGAAATGTCAGGGATAAGTTTGTTCTTTTGTAAAAAAAAACGCAGACTGGTGAGTGCGTGGAATAGGCTGCCAGTGATGGTGGTGGAGGTGGATACGATAGGGTCTTTTAAGAGACTCCTGGATAAGTACATAGAGCTTAGAAAAATAGAGGGCTAGGGGTGACCCTAGATAATTTCTAAAGTAAGTACATGTTCGGCACAGCATTGTGGGCTGAAGGCCTGTATTGTGCTGTAGGTTTTCTATGTTTCTATTACTGGTGTACTGATGAACTCAGACATTGCAGAGGGAAGTAAACTTTTAGAGTAACGGATGGGATGTGAATCAAGCTGACTGCTTTGTTCTGGATGATGCCCAGCTCCTCATGTCACTGGAATTGCACTTGAGGGAAACCTCATCCCATTTATGACAGTTTTTATCTGAAGGGTTAGACAGGTTATATTTTGCATGGAGGTCGGTCACCAGTGTTGTGCCTCAGGGATCTCTTTTGGGACCCTTACTCTTATTGATTTTTATAAATGACCTGGATGAGGAAGTGGAGGGATGAATTAGTAAGTTTGCTGATGACACAAAGGTTGGAGGTGTTGTGGATAGTGTGGAGGGCAGTCAGAGGTTACAGCAGGACATTGATAGGATGCAAAACTGGTCTGAGAAGTGTCAGATAGAGTTCAACCCAGATAAATGTGAAGTGGTTCATTTTGGTAGGTCAAATATGATGGCAGAATATAGTATTAATGTTAAGACTCTTGGCAGTGTGGAGGATCAGAGGGATCTTGGGGTCTGAGTCCATAGGACGCTCAAAGCAGCTGCGCAGTTGACTCTGTGGCTAAGAAGGTGTATGGTGTATTGGCCTTCAACAATCATAAAATTGAATTTAGGAGTCGAGAGGTAATGTTGCAGCTATATAGGACCCTGGTCAGACCCCACTTGGGAGTATTGTGCTCAGTTCTGGTCGCCTCACTACAGGAAGGATGTGGAAGCCATAGAAAGGATGCAGAGGAGATTTACAAGCATGTTGCCTGGATTGGGGAGCATGCCTTATAAGAATAGGTTGAGTGAACTCGGCCTTTTCTCCTTGGAGCGAAGGAGGATGAGAGGTGACCGGATAGAGGTGTATAAGATGATGACAGGCATTGATCGTTGGATAGTCAGAGGCTTTTTCCCAGGGCTGAAATGGTTGCCACAAGAGGACACAGGTTTAAGGTGCTGGGGAGTAGGTATAGAGGAAATGTCAGGGGTAAGTTTTTTTTAATTACGCAAAGAGTGGTGAGTGCGTGGAATGGGTTGCCGGCAACGGTGGTGGAGGTGGATACGACAGGGTCTTTTAAGAGGCTTTTAGATAGGTATATGGAGCTTAGTAAAATAGAGGGCTATAGGTAAACCTAGTAATTTCTGAGGTAGGGACATGTTCGGCACAACTTTGTGGACCAAAGGGCCTGTATTGTGCTGTAGGTTTTCTATGTTTCTATTGGTGATGAGGATCAAATGACTCTAGACTAACCAACCCTCTCAGAGGAGTGGTTTTGATAAGTTCAAAAGAACTAAGCATAACAGACAGCATTCCATCATTCTCTTGACCTTGACCTGTAGAAGGCTTTGAGTCATCATGAACTACTCGCTATAGTTGCTGTTCATCTAATGCATGGTTGGATTTCTAAAGTTTTAGATCTATAGCAGGTACAAAACCAAGTCCTGGGTCAATCCAAATTAAAAATAGTATCCTTAAACATTGTCCTAAGCTACTCAAAGGCTAAGTGATCATCAGTGGTAACCAAATCACACTGTTCAATATTGGGTATCATTGATTTACAAATGAGACAGATAGGAGTGATACACTTCCATAAGCAAGCTCACGCCAATGCACGTGATGGAACTATTTAAGTGAACTTTTCCCAATGAGAATCAGACTCTGGTCACTCCGGACAGTTCTCTTCTGCTATGACATGGAATTTAAAGTTAGAAGAAAAACATTTTAAAATACGAGGAGTATCACATTAACTGCCTCCTCAAAAAAGAAACTGCAAGAAGATTTCTGCAAGCCAACCAAATTATAGCAAGTTTGATTATTGTATGAAATCCACCACCATATTATGCTGCATTCACATTATGGCTTTCAGTTCACGATATTCAAATGCAATCTGATTTTCTCTGTCTGACACTCCCAATTGCAAACATACACAATCACTGGAAGCAGCCCTGGCAGGCATGCAGTGAGTCAGACAGACAGGGTTAGGGACAGAGCATGCAGCAGCCAGCAGAATGTGAACACAAATCTGATAAAGTCCCACCTTCCCAGTCAGTGCTGGGTATGGACTGTGCTGCAGAAAATACATCTCCAAAATCATAATCTATAGTTGTAGGAAGAGAAAGAAAACAAAACAAAAATTGGTAACGGTATAAACCATTGTCAAATAGTACACAAGATACCCAGTTTATATAGGTAGTGAAAGCATTCATGGCAATTTCACAATACCTATAAAGTGCCAGAGCGTTCCTTAACATCCTTCCTGGAATGATGTTTCTTTTGCTTCCAAGAACTTTGTGTTTGAAACCAGATCAGTTGGGTTGAACATTCTCTTAGCTGATCCCAACTTAACCCTTATATAAAGCCATTCTTAACTGGCAACAACACTTAGAATAGAAATTGAAAATAAAAAAGCTGTTTTGTTTTGGATGGCAGGATTTTACACTGTGTCTAACCTGATGATCGAGAACTGAAATTAGCAAAAGCGCAATTTCAGTCAGTGTGGAGCACTAGAGTCAGAAGGTACTTAAACCCTTGATCAACACACACAAAATACTGGAAGAACTCAGCAAGCTAAGCAGCATTCACGGAGGGAAATGAAGAGTCAATGTTTTGGGCCAAGACACTGACTGTTTATTTCCCTTTAAAGATGCTGCCTGACCTGTTGAGTGTCTCCAAAATTTCGTGTGAGTTAATTTCGATCACTATCTTATCTTGATTAGAACAGAATTACTTGGAAGAAAACAAACAAGCAAACAAGTATAATGCTGCTGTTTACTTGGAGGTCTAAATGTCTAAAAATATACTGCTAAATACCAGCTTACTTGTATACATACTGGTGTGGATGAGTCTGCTGAAATGCCATTCAGCATAACTATGTAGATTGTTACCCTGTTTAAAACCTATTTCCAGAGCAAAGAGAATCTCTTTCAAGCGAGATTGGAGACGACATCAGGTGCACGTCAACTCTGGTAGAGTTTGTGAGACATTACTTCATACAAAGCAAAACCCAACAGCATAAATGGCTGCGATGCCTCACGACCAGATGAGCTCAACACTTTCCATGCCCACTTTGAAAGGGAGAATATAACTACACCAGGTGACCCTGTGACCTCTGTCTTGGAGGCCGATGTTAGGCTGCTTCTATGAAGGGTGAACCCTCGCAAGGCGGCAGGCCCCTCTAGATTACCTGGTAAGGCTCTGAAAACTTGTGCCAACCAGCTGGCGGGAGTATTCAAGGACATTTTCAACCTCTCACTGCTACAGTTGGAAGTTCCCACTCATCTCAAAAAGGCAACAATTATACCAGTGCCCAAGAAGAGTAATATGAGCTGCCCTAATGGGTATCGTCCAGTTGCACTCACTCTATGATGAAATGCTTTGAGAGGTTGGTCATGGCCAGAATCAACTCCTGCCTCAGCAAGGACCTGGACCCACTGCAATTTGCCTATTGCCATAGCAGGTCCATGACAGACACAATCTCAATGGCTCTTCACAAAGCCTTAGGTCACCTGGACAATACAAGCACCAACATCAGGATGTTTAATACCATCATTCCCACAGTCCTGATCGATAAGCTATAGAACATGGGCCTCTGTATCTCTCTCTGCAATTGGATCCTTGACTTCCAAACTGGAAGACCACTATCTGTGCAAATTGGTGATAATATCTCCTCCTCGCTGACAATCAACCCCGGCACACCTCAAAGGTTTGTACTTAGCCCACTGCTCCACTCCCTTTATACCCATGACTGTGAGACTAGGTATAGCTCAAATACCATCTATAAATTTAATGGTTGTATCATCGTTGGTAGAATCTCAAATAGAGACAAGAAGGTGCACAGGAGCGAGATATAACAGCATGATGTCGCAGCAACAACCTTGCACTCAATGTCAGTAAGACTAAAGAGCTGATTGTGGATGTCAGAAAGATGAGGGAACATGAACCAATCCTCAGAAGGATTAGTAGTGGAGAGAACAAGCAATTTCAAGTTACTGCATGTCAAAATCTCTAAGAATCTAACCTGGTCCCAACAAATCGATGCAGCTATAAAAAAAGGAAGACAGCAGCTATATTTCATTAGAGTTTGAAGAGATTTGGTTTATCAACTATAAGACTCAAACGTCTATAGATGTACCGTGGAGAGCATTCTGATAGGCTGCATCACTATCTGGCATGCAGGAGGGGGCTACTGCACAGGACCAAAAGAAGCTACAGAAAGTTGTAAAATTAGTCAGTTCCATCTTGGGTACTAGCCTTCAAAGAGCCATAACTCAATAATGGACATCACCTTTCTAAGGACCCCACCTCCCAGGGAATGCTCTCTTCTCATTGTAACTGTCAGGAAGGAGGTACAGAAGCTTGAAGGCACACACTCAGTGATTCAGGAACTGCATCTTCCCCTCTGTCATACTATTCCTAAATGGACATTAAACCCATGAACACTACCTCACTTTATATAAAAAAAATACATTGATTTTTGCACTTCTAAAATCTATTCAAAATACATATACGTAATTACAGTAATTTATTTATTTTCTTTCTCTATTATTGCGTATTGCATTGTACTACTCCTAAGTTACCAAATTTTATGACACATGCCGGTAATAATAAACCTGATTCTGAAATCACATCTGTGTCTACTGCCAGCAAACTATTTTCCAGTCCATCAGTACCAACAATGATAAACCGGATTAGAGCAATATTTAAACACACCACACGCAGCCACAGACTGACATCTCAAATCTTTTGTACCAACCAGTCTTTCACCTTCCTCATTTCCTTGTAGGGTTGACAATTTGCAAATTAAAGAATGTTTAATTGTTGAAAGAACAAAAAAAAAGTTATCTGGTATTTGATTTCAACTGATTGATTTGGTATATTGACTGTTCTGTTACTGATTATGAACAGTCATTCCTCTCACTTTCCTTTAACGAGATAGGAAACAACAGGGATCAAATACAACACAAAAAGCCACCTTCCAACTAATACAACATTAATAACATGGCGCTATTGAGAACAGTGAAATCAGCTGCAGCACCTGACAAGTGAGATAGTGACAACGAGGAACTCAGTATTGGTTTTGATGTTCCCTTTATACTTTTGCAGAAGTGTTTCAGTTGTTGTTGCTGCCAGAGGACTGTGTAGGTTGTTACAACAGTTACAGGGAGGCAGACAAAAGATTGCCCAACACCACATTTTTGTTGGTGTGTAGTGCCTAATGTTAACCTTCCTTTAGATTGACAATTATTCTCACTGCAAATTGACTACAATCACAGCTTTCTTAATATTCACACGTAGAATGGACATATAGATAAGGCCAGCATTTAATTCCTTTCTCTGATGCTACTGACAAGATGATGGTTAATTGTACCAGTGCTTAAGAAGGTACACCTGCAGTGGTTACTAATTTTTTAAACCAGCAACAGTAAATTCCCAAGCCAAGATGATGACTTATTCCTCACTGAAAACTTTTTTGTTTCAGCTGGAATTACAGGACAAATCAAAAGACAAAGCATACACGGTTAACTGCTGAAAGCATCAGAAACATCAAGGAAATGGCCTGCTATTAAAAAACTTTTAACTATCCGAACACTTGGCCTTCCTCAAATAATGGTAGGGTTCTATAATTCTACGTTGCCTGTTAACGTTCTAAGCAATGAAATTTCTATAGGTTGCAGAGATGTGCCAAAGTATGCCACATATGTATGTTGTGAGTTGAGGTAGCTACCTAATTGAAGTGATGGCAGTGTTGCACTTATTTTATAAAGAGGAAAATTTCTTGACACAATGTGAAGAATGAATGTTGACTTGAAAAAGTTTTCTAGTTCCAGTGATTTTCAAGGCTTGGACTGTACAGAATCCACAAAAGAAAAATTTTTTTGCCGCAGCTTACCAGTTAGTTATATTCAATCACTGCACTGGCAGGGGTGCCAATAACAAATAACGGCAAATGGGCAATCTGACACTCAACCTGTTACACGATTGACTTGGGCTGCAGTTAACTGTGCAGACAATACCTGTATAGTATGCCTGGTTATTATGCACATCCAGTGCTCACATTAACTATTCTGCAGAGCACATAGCAATCACATTAAACCATTCCTAAGATGTACTTGCAAAATTCAGTCACTAAATCTCCATTTACCATGAACTCATACCTAAAACAAAATCATTTTTATTTCAAGCAAACAAACCATACTTCTACCCATGTTTCCTAAGTGTTTTGAATACACCATGAAAAACTCGTGAATGTTATCAGAACATGGAGCTAAGTTAACATTGTAAATAACTATAACATAATAACCCATGTCTGTGGTGAATTCCTTTCATTTGCCTATAGGACCTCCCTGGATTAATAAAGGGTTCTGGTTCTGGGGATTGTTTGTAACCCTAAAAGGTTAGCAATCCAAAAAATGCAGCAACCTGGGACAATTTAAGTAAAAACATAGGCCAACCAAGGGCAAGGTATAGTTAAACTAGGGCTTTTAAACTCAACCAATTCGAATTGCTGCAGACTGAGTTCCTACATTTAAGAAGTTCCAGCAGTCACACAGCTAGCATCTAGCCCACAAATCTCCCAAACACTCATATGCACACAAGTTGGTGTTTGTACCTTGGGGAGGATTAATATAAATATTTCAATTGAAAAACCACAACCCTTATGAAAACAGCATATGCATAACCACACAGGTCTCACAGGAAATGCACAAGCTGGTATGTGCTTTTCTTTGAATTTATAAAATGCCATATATTTGAGAGACTCACATTACTGTACTCACAATATATGAAGGGTGCTGATCAAGACAGTTGAAAGCTTTCATTAAAGTATTGTAATACATGTTGAATAACTCAGTAATTAGTTTAGCTACTTGTTCAGTTATTTTTGTTGTACGTGTTTCTCCTTGCTCATCAAGTTGTAAATTAAACCTATGATCTCCAGTGATGACAGTTTCTTTGAAGGTTTTACTAAGTAACAGGTGGAAAAAATACTTCACTTCTTTTATGGAAATGCTCATGTGGAAAAGGATTAGAATCAATAACCTTTCATTTATCTTCACTTCTGAAGTTACTGTCAATGTACTTGCCAGTTTGTTCCATTCAGATGCCTAGACTGAAAGAATCAATTGACCTACTCTGTCACAAAAGGCATGACTATTCTCATCATGCATAACATTAATTTTGAAGTACTGGTCCAGTGCTCCCATTCACTTCCCCAGAAGAGAGGCTGGAACTTAGTAGAAATTTGCATTGTACCATCTGTTCAATTTAAATCCGCATCAAGATTATCGCAATGCTCAAGCATCTAATTGCATACAAGGACAAGGTTTCTGAAATTAGATTTAAACGCTCTATTTGATTATAGCAAAACCCCAATACTTACCCTCACTGGAAGGTGCAATGGCGCTATCATCCCATTCTAGATTAGTTGAGGTGACAGAGTTGTATGAATTGAGTGAGAGGCTGTCAGAACCATGCACAGAATTGGGCAAACGCTCCTCAAAGTCTAGCAAGTGATGTGGCTTGTAATACTCCGGCATATATGGTGCCAAGTCAAGGTAGGGAACATCCTAGAAGCAGAACAAAAGGAAATTGCATGATGTGCGGACATTGGCAGTAGGCTAAAAGAAAAACGTTTTGTAAAGATCAAACTCCTATAGAAACACAACTTTCTTTTTAACAAAACCTGCTTTTCAATCCATTGTTTCTCCAGCATAAACAACACAAGGTACTTAACTATATTTGCTAATGCTTCACATTTAAAAATGAGCAGCAATATAGACGTTCAGAATATAATGACATGAAATGGAAGGCATTTCAGTTCATTATATCTGAACTTTCCACATACTCTTCTAAGAGGACCACAACCATGTCATGGTTTGGAGGCTTGTGTGCCTCAATGATCTGGAGAACTATGATGGTCGGAGTCTGGGCTTTATCCTTTGGCTCTAGGTAGGGTCACCCATGCCAAACAGGTCAAAGAGTAGAGACCACACCAAGAGTGGTCCACTGGTCCTCCAGGTTCAGGGGCTAACAATCTTGAACGGTCAAAAAGTTGTTACAGAAACCATAATGAAGAGTTCTTCTACATCTGAGTGCAACAGTATTCCTGAGTCTCCACCTGGGACTTGCATGACTGACCATAGTGAGAGTTACTGACATGATGAAGGAAGCTCTGAACAATGGAGGACCTTCACTGCTGCCCTGAATGCCAGCAGAGTAATGGGCAGTGAGCTTCCACATTCTGCACATAATCACTCACATCACGTGAAACAATGAACCCAATTTTTTTTAAAAACTCTGAACAAATGTCATAATTTCTGTTGGTTATGAATTCCTGCTTCCTAGGTAGCTAAAGTAAAGTGACACTTGAAATAAATAACTAAATGTAAAACGTGAAGCTAAAGCCATATTTAGCCTCTAGGTTGAAAACAGCTCTAAAAATCTACCTCAGGAGCAACCTGGAGCAAAAATGGTCTTAGTGTAACCAATAACTAGCAGATCTTTTACAAGTGAATGGATCTATCATATACTTCCAGTCATGACATCGGAGGCCATTCAGCCCAATGTGTTGGCTTTTTACAATTACCCCCAACTCTCTTGCTGATTCCGCAGAGCCTAGAAAAATTACACCAGCAAAAGCATATTCTTAAGAATCATGATTTACTTGTTCTCAGCATAAACGTCCAAGTTAATGATTTAGATCATTTTTTCCGTGCTTTAAAAACATTTTTCTTACCAACTCCAACTCAAATCGGATGAATTCCAGACCAGAAACAAGTGTGAGGAAGAGGGTCAGGTGATCATGACTACAGACCAGGGCATTCCTTAGGATTTGTAAGGAATAAAACAAAGATAACAGATCAACACCACCATTAACCTTGATGCATTAAGATTATTTATATATCCTTTCAAGTAGAGTGGAGTTTATAAGCAGACTGAAAAAGTTACATTTTGGTCAGTACCCATAAAGCTTGATTTGCAAAAATATAGTTGGGGAGGCATGTAGTAATGACATAGTTTTATGATTGGCATTGGATATTTACAGACATACTTCAAACTCTTTTTAATTATGGACCGAGTGTTTGGTAAAGTGAGGAATTGCCAGGATGCTTTATTTTACATCAAGTTAACTACAGAGCAAACACCGTAACTAGGATCACTCACTCAGTATAATTTTGTATTACTATACAAATTAAAATGCTACAAATCTTACGTCAATGGAATCTTTGTAATTTTAAGATTATTTCTTCTAACAATCCTGTTATTTGTTAACTTTATAATCTGAATAAAAGAGCCTTTTAACTTGATCTTGATCTGTCTGACTTTGTGGCCTTCACAGGACCTAACAATTGAAACAGGGTGCCTACCAATTGCTTGAGACTTTGCACTGGGGAACATGCTTGCAAAAATCTTCATATTAGGAAGATTTTTTGAAGAACAAAAACCAAATGAGAAAATAACTGGGATTCCCTTTGCCCATTTGGGACACTACGCCACTTAACTGAGACAGGAGATCGCTGTTGAACAGTTTCTAACTAGTGTCAGCCACATGCACATCGTGTGGCCATTAGACAATACAATCTTAGATTGAACAGTATTTAAATAGTGTCATATGCATGTGCTTGTGCTCAAAAAGCAGTGAATAATTTTTGTCACTGATAGATGGTGAGAAATAAGCAGTCAGACAATTTAGAACTGATTTGCTCACTATGGTTTCAAGCATTCAGGCTTAGAGAAGCCATTAATATCTGATTTTGCTAATTTTACAAGTTAGAAACTACAAAGAATTTGAAGATATCGACAATCATCTTGAATGTTACAATGAAAATGAAAATTTGGTGAATGGAATTGTCAAAACCATTCTTTGAAGGGAGTCCATTATCTGTCTAGGTGTCTACACTGATTTTGTTCATTTACAGTCAAAAGAACACAGCAATGTACACTAGATTAATTCCTCCTTCAATAACAAGGAACTGATAGTTTTATAGTACTGTAGTAGTTTTAGTAGTGTTCCAATTTGTTCTGTATTTAAATTAAATATATAATTTGCTCTCAGTTAAATGATGTTGTATTTTTATACCATTTTAACTATCTCCACAAAACTTCAGCCAATTGTATCATCTGCTTAATTGGGCCAAAAGGTACTGGTTCCAATGTGTCCCAATTAACCACTGCATTATGTTTTAAATCCTATGCGTTTGTTTTCATGTTTATAATTAAAAATCAACTGATTTATTTTCAGTAATTAATTTCATGGTTTAAAGTTTAAAATTTTAAAGATTCCTCTGAACACCTGGGTAATTCAGAATCTTCAATAAAACTTGACTGCTGTTACAACTGGTAAAGTTAGGTCTATAGCTTTGTCATCTTTTGAAGCTTTTCTTACACTTCTGGAGTGCAACATATTCTGTTTTGCTGAGGTGACAGGATAGTGATATGCAAGATCTTGCCACCACTGACGCCCTTGCCAAACATGCCTTGGAAGCTTTTATCTAGCAGATTTAGTCTTAAGTTTGAAAATATGGTAAGTGCTGATTACAGCTCTGAGCACAAGTTTTCTGCAAGTTTTTGACCTTAATACTCTACAAGATAAAAATCACAGGAACAAAATATATGCAGTTAACAGGGCAAATCTAATTTCAATCCTTTGATATCACTGTTCAGGCAACTAACCCATAGTGGAACAATGTACACTATCACACATTCTCTTCAGAATAGTTCTGGTATCACTCTACGAAAGCTGTCAAACTTTATGTACTTAAAAGTTTTAACTAACCAAATCTTACAAACACTGACTAGGGCATAAGAGACAACACCGATGAGCACATCTTCATAGACGTATCTCCAACCTTGTGGTATAATTTGATGAGACCCAATAATGTATAAATTTCAGACAAGTAACAATAATTTGACTTTCCTCTTTTGCAGTGATGCTGTTCTTCTTTCCCTAAGCCCCATGTCCCTGTAATTCTAGACTCTCCTCAATGAGGAAAGATTTTCATTACTTTTCACAGCAAGTCTACTCTTCCTCTGAATTGTTATCTTGCATTCTCTACTGAGCTTTTAGATCTGTACATTTATAATCTGATGGACCGGTAATAATCCATTCCAGAGTCACTCGGTACAGGTTTTGAAAATTACAATTGCTCATACTGAGATGGACTTACTTGAAGTAATACTTATGAAGCAGGGTCTGATTTTCCCAGAATAACCTTAAGTAGCTCTCTAATGAATTCTCATTTAGTGCAAGATACAGCCAGGCTCGACCTGAGAGGGAAAAAAAGATGTGAAAAAATACAAAAATGGATTAGTTGGGTCTGCATGGTATTACTCCACTTTCTAATCTGCTATAAAGATGCATATCTTTAAACACAATATCTTTTAACAACAGCACCACACATGACTGTGATAACTCCATGATGAAGTAGTCACAGACGAGACAGAAAGAGTATGAAAAATGACTTGAAAAACTATAATCAAAGAAACAAATGTTTAATTTTAAAATTAATGCTTTTAACTCAAATTTATTATGTATATTAGATCTACAGTTAGAGCGTAATACTCACTACGACCAAGATTTGTGGCAACATGTTGCAACACCTCAATCTGCTTCACTGCTTCACTGCGTGTAAAGTGCACAACCAAAACCCAATATCCAGACGAAATATCCTGCAAACTGAATGGGGATAAAATAAGGTGTCATCCTTATTTTACCTGCATCATCCCACAACATTATAAAAAGTTTTCATCTATTTGGAATGTCTGAATAACTACATTACCACATGGAATGAAAGTAGACTGCTGCTGAATAAATTGTACATCGTTCAAATTGTACAGGTTATCAGCTAGAATATTGAATTGTTAGAGCTCAGCCCCAAGTACAAGCAATAGGCAGTACAGGCTGGAAATAATTGATCTTTCATTATTGATCAGTGAATTAATGCATCAACAATAACATTACAAACCTTGAAGGAAATTTAGCTGAAAGCAGGAATTGTCATTGGGGAAACAATGAACTCAATTGAAAAGTGCACTAGATATGCAGGTCTCGTTTTCTCTCATTGTGTGTGTTACAAGTGTTCTGGAGTTCGGCTATAGAAAACATAGACATAGAAAACCTACAGCACGATACAGGCCCTTCGGCCCACAATGCTGTGCCAAAAATGTAGTTATTTTAGAAATTACCTAAGATTACCCATAGCCCTCTATTTTCTAATATATAGCAAAATCTTAACTGATCTGAACATGGACTCCAGATTAGATTCCTGGAGCTGAGTTGTGAACTACAGTTAATCAAAAAACCAGATAATGTTAACACTTATTTTGGGTGTCTGGAGTGCAGGTGCGAAGGAGGTGGTATGAAAGTTATATGTAATTCAAAGGAAGCACTGTAGATATATTGTAAATCTAGAATTGTCCTTTGATCTTTAGCATATAAATGTCATATAATATTGGGTCGAACAGGCCCCTTCCACTGAAACGGTCTCAATACAATGCCTGCAGTGTCTCTTTTTGTCGAATATAAAGAACTACGTCATATCTATCCACAGTGTCTCTCTGGTGACTTTGTGCACACAACAGTGTGTTTATATATACGTGGCAATTACTTTCCATGTAGTCAAATAATAAATCAGGAACACTAACCTATAAGTATATTCACTGCCAGTATGCTTTAATCAGGTATGTTGCTAGTGAAAATTTAATTTGCAGTTATGGCAGTACAGAATTATGCATTCCTGCAAAATTGTGTTACTTTGTGCAAAGTTTTCCTGACGATTACAAGTCATTCCATTTTGATGTCCACTAAATAGTAATGAAAGGTCAACTGGGGTTAGACTTTTATAGGATACCCACTAGTTTTTTTTTAGGTCAAGCTTCACTTTAGCAAATATCCACTGGAAAATTAGATGAAAATTTGTCCTATTAGGAGGAGGAAATAATGTGACTCGTTCAGGGGTTCAATATGTCTGGGACAGGGGAAGTCTGCATATCAATGTTAAACATTCTTTGGCCCAATGAGAAATAAAAGTTGAAGGTTGCAACTTCCACTGAAATATTTCAAATGAAGAATGAGGAGCGGGAGAGACAAAACCCAGTGGCAGAAATAACAAAGGCACAGATTTGATAGATATTTAAATAATATTAACATGCAGCAAATTAGGTGGTTAGACCATCACAAATGTTTTTAAATACTTCTCATATTTTGCAACATTTATGGGCAGGATTTTTTTCTTTAAAGATAATGCACAGCTGCAGCTAAGGTGCAAGGGAAATACGAGTAAGCCAATGATTTCAATTATATTTACCTCGTTTTGTTCTGTAAAGCTATTTATAGACAAAAATCTAATCTGCTTAAATGATCAAATCCTGACTGAATTTCAAACGGAAAAGGAACTAAATCTTACTGTAGTTCAATTCTTTTAGTGACATTATTTTGAAGCTTATATAAAAGTAATATTGAAACTTCATTCAAAACTTCACACATTTTATATTATAGTTATGAATACTGGCTCCAGACTTTAAAAAAGTGTTATGTTACTAAATATGTTAGCATGACAGCAGATATCACACATATGAAGGCATATTCCAGTTTCTGGAAAGCAGGAACCTGCTCATATATGAATGGTCTTAGATAGTGCAGAAGAATTATCAGAATAAAGCTAAATTCAAATGTAACCTTTCCCAATGATTACACATTGAAAAATGATCAACTACTTTGGTATCTACTAAGCACCATATTAAAATCCTGCTCAGCCCTATTAAGTTCTCCCTTACCCGTAGAGTAGGGCATGGTCCAGGTGTTCACACAACCTTTGTAGAACCTTGTCATGGTTCCGAATTGCTGGAGTTTCATCTTCACAGGCAGCAAAGTATCCCTGAAGCTGGAATTGGAGTTCAGAACGAGGAAACAAAATTATTCCACTGACAACTTCTATAACTTTAAAGTGACTGATAATGGGAACATTTGGAAAAAGTGTTAAATTTTAAGCCACGGTAAGTTAGTTTACTTTAATTATTTTTATTCCAAAAGGACTCAATAAATATACAACAGGCAACAATTTCACTTCATTCACAGCACCAGAACAATGAGAATACAACCTCTGAAAATACAGACTAATCTTTGAAAACATTATTACAGGGAGTGAGTGGTGTGGAGATTCAAGTCCAAGTTCAAGTTTATTGTCATTTCAAATGTATATACGTTTACTGCCAAATGAAACAACATTCCTCTGGACCAAGGCGCACAACACAGTTTGCGTAACCCACAGATAAATGAACAAATAATGTGAATTTACATCACAAGTTTAAAAAAAGTAACAGTACAACACTACCGGTGTTTTCTCCACGGTGAGATGTGGGTTGCAGCAGGGAGTTCTGTAGTCTTACAGTCTGGGGTAAGAAGTCGTTTCCCATCCTGACAGTCCTTGTCCTAATGCTACATTACCCCCTGCCTGATGGTGGTGGTGGGGGGTGCAAATCAAAAAGACTGTTGGATGGATGGGAAGGGTCAATAACAACGTACGCAGCACTCCTGATAAGTATCTCAGATGAGTGGAAGAGAGACTCCCATGATTCTCAGAAGTCTTCACAGTTCTTTGTAGAATCTTGCAGTCAGATGCCTTGCAATTCCCATACCAGATGATATTGCAGCTTTATACTGATGATGGGAGCAGATTATAAAGCATGCCAATGATTCAATTTAGAAAACATTTTAAAATAGGTCATACATAAATAATTTGAATTGGACATGTGGTAAATGTGGATAAGAATGCCATTCTTGGAGGGAGAAGTGTGACCACCAAGTTTTCTTTCATGTCTCATTCTGCGGTAGATAAATACAAATTAAAGGCAATGAGTACTTCACAAGTCTGTTTTCATTTATCTACAAATCAGATATACATTGGTTTCTTTAATCTAGTAGCTTCTGTCGAACTCGGAAGAACAACTTTAGTTTCAGATTTATTACCAAGTAAACTACCGTTTCTAGTCAAGCATATATAATGCTATATTCCCATGCTGCAATAGTGAATAGTGCAAAATTCTGCCAGGCACCTACATTTTCGTGAATTAGCCTAATATTCTACAAAAATTTAGACAACTAGTAGTGACTCACTGTCTCATCCAAAATGATGACAATCATGTGACATTTACAATAATGAGAAATCTCCAATCAATAATTCAGTGGCACCCCTCCTGATCAATACACAGGTCTTCCCATCAATCTTATAATACAGGTAAATCAAAAATCGATAAAGTAGAACTTTGCATGGTTCACTTTTCTACAAATCCCCATTTAAAACTGCAATGAATTAGAAAGTATCAAAGGCTGGAACAGTGACGATCAGAATGCATGACTCAGCCAAGGAGTTGCAGATATCTCTTCCAGAGAATTCCAGACGATGACTGAATGTCATGTGCACTGTTTCGCTGACTAAACATCATGCAGTGACAAGCTTAACTTACCACATATTTAATTGCAAAATTGAGTTTAATTTATTAGAGTAATTGTTTGAAGGGGCAGTTTTACCCTTTGGGTAGTTACAAAGGTTTAAATATCATTGGATGGTTCAAGCCTGTACAGGTTAAATCAGAGTGAAGATAATTACTAACCAGTCAGGACGATTTCACGTTCTCAGCACAATACCGTGAGGATCCCCCATGTTTTCAAGGAGCAAAGCAATGCAGTAAATAGACATGACATGTCATGTTCAGACAGTTGAAACTTGCCCAAGAACCCCCAATGGTGAAAGTGCAGTTTCAATGAGGGGTGGAATCGGGTCTTGGCTGCCAACTCTAGACACAGCTTATATTTCAACTCTGAGCCTGATGCTCAGCAACAGTTAAAAGTTTTAACCTTACATCCAACAAATCAATTCGTCTGGTTGTTGAAGTCTTAAATAAATAAGAATCATTGAAAAGACTTTTACAATGCTTCATGGTTTAGGGTGTAATGACTGCATGAACAGAGGCCATGCAACACTGCTCTTAGATATAAATCAGCTCTATTGAAATACAGCATGTTACAATATTAAGAACGATCAGCAATTACAGTAACACGCATGCTGCAAAGATCAACGACAAAGTGATAACAGAAGGGGAGCTCTGGGACATCAATGATCATGCATATCTGCCCAAAGGGCTTGGGAAGGGGCACTTCTTTAATAATTGCAATGTAGAGTATTGTAGCGGTGTGCTACAAACAGCGCTAAAATTACGACACGGAGTCGGTAACTGCAGTCGAAGGAAAAACTTTATTCGAAAACTTCAGCCTCACTTTTAAGCCTCTGTCAACCGGCCCCCCATGGCGAAGAGGCTCCAAAGCTCTGTGCTCGCAAACCCCCGTAGGCTATCTAATTGTGAGTCGGTTCGCATACGCTAGGAAATGAGCCGCCACATACCCCAGAACCGGCGATACACCCCCCAATGTCCACAGCCTGGGCCAGAACCTGCTTGGGAGGTCGGCCTCTGCGCCGAGGCGCCGGAAACTCGGCCGGTTGCGCCAGGTCCACATGGGCCGGCTTGAGGCGGTCCACCGTGAAAACCTCCTCCTTCCCCCCAACGTCCAGCACGAACGTGGACCCGTTGTTCCGGAGCACCGTAAACGGCCCCTCGTATGGCCGCTGCAGCGGTGGCCGATGCCCGCCCCTTCGTACAAACACAAACTTACAGTTCCGTAGGTCTTTGGGTACGCAGGTCGGGTGCCGCCCATGCTGTGAAGTGGGTATGGGGGCCAGGTTACCGAGCTTCTCGCGAAGTCTGCCCAGGACTGCAGCTGGTTCTTCCTCTTGCCCCCTCGGGGCTGGTAGGAACTCCCCGGGGACGGCCAGGGGCGCGCCGTATACCAACTCGGCCGACGAGGCGTGCAGGTCGTCCTTGGGCGCTGTGCGGATGCCGAGAAGGACCCAGGGAAGCTCGTCCGCCCAGTTGGCTCCTCGCAGGCGGGCCATGAGGGCCGACTTCAGGTGACGGTGGAAACGCTCCACTAGCCCATTCGACTGTGGGTGGTAGGCAGTGGTGTGGTGCAGCTGAGTCCCCAAAAGGCTGGCCATAGCTGACCACAGGCTGGAGGTGAACTGGGCGCCTCTGTCGGAGGTAATGTGGGCTGGTACACCAAAGCGGGATATCCAGGTGGCGATCAGGGCTCGGGCGCAAGATTCGGAGGTGGTGTCGGTGAGCGGGACCGCCTCTGGCCATCTTGTGAACCGGTCCACGATAGTCAGGAGGTAACGCGCTCCGCGCGACACTGGCAGGGGGCCCACGATATCCACATGAATGTGGTCGAAACGCCGGTGGGTGGGATGGAACTGCTGCGGTGGGGCTTTGGTGTGCCGCTGAACCTTGGCCGTCTGGCAGTGCATGCACGTCCTGGCCCATTCACTGACCTGTTTGCGGAGTCCGTGCCAAACGAACCTGCTGGAAACCATCCGGACAGTTGTCCGGATGGAGGGATGCGCCAAGTTATGAATGGAGTCGAAAACACGTCGCCGCCAGGCTGCGGGGACGACCGGACGGGGCTGGTTGGTGGCGACGTCACAGAGTAGGGTCCTCTCACCTGGGCCCACGGGGAGGTCCTGGAGCTGCAAACCAGAGACTGCAGTCCTGTAACTCGGAATCTCCTCATCTACCTGCTGTGCCTCTGCCAGTGCCTCAAAGTCTACCCCTTGGGAAAGGGCATGAACGGTAGGGCGAGAGAGCGCATCCGCCACGACATTGTCCTTACCCGAGACGTGCCGGACATCCGTTGTGTATTCAGAGATGTAGGACAGGTGGCGTTGCTGGCGGGATGACCAGGGGTCGGATGCTTTCGTAAACGCAAAGGTAAGCGGTTTGTGGTCCGTGAACGCGGTGAAGGGCCGACCTTCTAGGAAGTACCTGAAATGCCGGATTGCCAGGTAGAGCGCCAACAGTTCCCGGTCAAAAGCACTGTACTTGAGCTCGGGTGGTCGCAGGTGTTTGCTGAAAAACGCCAGGGGTTGCCAGCGACCTGCGATGAGTTGCTCCAGCACCCCACCGACTGCCGTGTTTGATGCGTCCACTGTGAGGGCGGTAGGGGCGTCCATTCTGGGATGTACTAGCATTGCGGCGTCAGCCAAAGCTTCCTTCGTTTGAACGAAAGCGGCGGCGGACTCCTCGTCCCAGGTAATGTCCTTGCTCGGACCCGACATCAGGGCGAACAGGGGGCGCATGATCCGGGCAGCTGAAGGGAGGAAGCGGCGGTAGAAATTGACCATACCTACGAATTCCTGAAGGCCTTTGACCGTGGTGGGTCGGGGGAAGTGGCGGACCGCATCTACCTTAGCGGGCAGAGGGGTTGCCCCGTCTTTAGTAATCCTGTGGCCCAGGAAGTCAATGGTATCAAGTCCGAACTGGCATTTGGCAGGGTTGATTGTAAGACCGTACTCACTCAGTCGGGCGCAGAGTTGACGGAGGTGGGACAGATGCTCCTGACGACTGCCGCTGGCTATGAGGATGTCATCCAAATAGATGAACGCGAAGTCCAGGTCCCGTCCCACCGCGTCCATTAACCGCTGGAACGTCTGTGCGGCATTCTTCAGGCCGAACGGCATGCGGAGGAACTCGAAGAGGCCAAACGGGGTGATGAGAGCCGTCTTGGGGACGTCGTCAGGATGCATCGGGATTTGATGGTACCCTCGGACAAGGTCGACCTTGGAGAAGATCCGGGCGCCGTGCAGGTTTGCCGCAAAGTCCTGAATGTGCGGCACAGGGTAGCGGTCCGGTGTGGTAGCCTCGTTCAGCCTGCGGTAGTCGCCGCACGGTCTCCAGCCCCCCGTCGCTTTGGGCACCATGTGCAGGGGGGAAGCCCAGGGGCTGTCGGACCGCCGGATGATCCCCAATTCCTCCATTCTCTGGAACTCCTCCTTCGCCAGTCGGAGCTTGTCCGGGGGAAGCCGCCGAGCACGGGCATGGAGGGGTGGTCCCTGTGTCGGGATGTGGTGCTGTACGCCGTGCCTGGGCATGGCTGCTGTGAACTGCGGTGCCAGAACCGATGGGAACTCCGCCAGGACCCTGGTGAAATCGTTGTCGGACAGCATGATGGAGCCGAGGTGAGGGGCTGGCAACTGGGCCGCGCCCAGGGAGAACGTCTGAAAGGTCTCGGCGTGTACCAGTCTCTTCCTGGGCAGGTCAACCAGCAGGCTGTGAGCTCGCAAAAAATCCGCACCCAGAAGCGGTTGGGCTACGGCGGCCAGTGTGAAGTCCCACGTGAACTGGCTGGAGCCGAACTGTAGCTGCACCTGACGGGTGCCATAGGTCCTTACTGTGCTGCCATTCACGGCCCTCAGGGGGGGACCCGGTGCCCTGCTGCGAGTGTCGTAACTTGTCGGAGGTAAAACGCTGACCTCAGCCCCAGTATCGACCAAAAAGCGGCGTCCCGACCTGCTATCCCACACATACAGGAGGCTATCCCGATGGCCAGCCGCCGTAGCCATCAGCGGCGGCTGGCCCTGGCGTTTCCCGGGAACTTGCAGGGCGGGCGGCAACGGCGGGCTTCTGCGCCCCACCGCTGGTGGTAGAAGCACCAGTGGTCATTGGGCCGGGGGTTAGTGGGCTCTGCGGCCGGGCCTGGACTGGTTTGCTGCCGGGAGCGTGGCTGGGAGATCTGTGCGATGGACGCCCCGCTCACCTTTTTGGCGTTCCACAGCAAGTCCGCCCGGGCTGCCACCTTCCGGGGGTCACTGAAATCCGCGTCGGACAGCAGCAGGCGTATGTCCTCGGGCAGCTGCTCCAGGAATGCCTGCTCAAACATGAGGCCTGTGTGTCCCTCGGCCAGAGACAACATCTCGTTCATTAAAGCCGATGGAGGTCTGTCGCCCAAGCCATCCAGGTGCAGTAAACGGGCAGCCCGCTCGCGCCGTGAGAGTCCGAAAGTCCTGAGGAGCAGGGCTTTGAATTCCGTGTACTTGCCGTCTGCCGGGGGCGACTGTACGAACTCCGCGACCTGGGCAGCTGTGTCCTGGTCGAGGGAGCCCACCACGTAGTAGTAGCGGGTGTCTTCTGAGGTGATCCGGCGAACGTGGAATTGGGCTTCGGCTTGCTGGAACCATAGGTCCGGGCGCTGTGTCCAGAAACCCGGCAGTTTCAACGAAACCGCATGAACAGAGGCGGCGTCGGTCATTTCTGGTCCAAAAATCGTTTGGACCGTCGGGGTCACCAATTGTAGCGGTGTGCTACAAACAGCGCTAAAATTACGACACGGAGTCGGTAACTGCAGTCGAAGGAAAAACTTTATTCGAAAACTTCAGCCTCACTTTTAAGCCTCTGTCAACCGGCCCCCCATGGCGAAGAGGCTCCAAAGCTCTGTGCTCGCAAACCCCCGTAGGCTATCTAATTGTGAGTCGGTTCGCATACGCTAGGAAATGAGCCGCCACAGTATATTCAGAAGTTACACTCGCTCTCTGGTCAGGTAAGAAGTTCCAGGGTTTTGATCCAGTAACAGAATCAAAATCAGGTTTTTCATCACTACTGTAGGTAATGAAATATGCTGTTTTGTAGAAGCAATACAAGACAAAAACAACTTCAAGTCACAATAAAAAATAATAATGCAACAGAGAAAGAGCACGACAGTGCTCGTGGACTGTTCGCAAATTTGATGGCAAAGGGGAAGAAGTCCCAAAAATGTTGTGTGTGGGACTTTTGTGCCCCCTCTCTGATGGTAGTAATGAGCAGAGGGTATGTCCTAGGTGGTGAGGATCCTTAATGAAGGATGTTGCTTTTGAGGCAATGCCTTTTGAAGCTGTTCTTGATGGTGGGGAGGATTTTTGACCATAATGGAGCTGGTCACATCTACAATCTCTGCAGAATCTTTTAACGTTGTGCACTGGAGCCTCTCATACCAGAAGCCGATGGGACTAGTCACGAATGCCTTCCATTGTACACAAGTTATTAAGAGGAATAGATAAGAGTGGACAGCCAGCACCTCTTCCCCGGGGCACCACTGCTCAATACAAGACATAGGTTGTGGAGGCAGGGTTTAAGGGTTGGCACAACATTGTGGGCTGAAGGGCCTGTACTGTGCTGTACTATTCTATGTTCCTGGAAATTTGCTAGTGTGGTGACAAGCAAAACCTCCTCAAACTCCAAATGAAGTACAGCTACTGTCGTGCCTTCTTCATGAATACATCAATGTGTTGGGCTAGAATAGAGCCTCTAAGATGTTGATACCCAGGAATTTAAAACTGCTCACTTTTTCCTCTGCTGACCCCTCCTGTGTCTTCTCCCTACTTCCCCTTCCTGAAGTAGAAGAATCCAAGTCAAGACTGTGTGCGCCATTGGAGACAGTGGTTTTTTGCATGCATTTGTTGTCCAAGTCCTTCTAGGAAGTAGAGGGATTGACTCTTTCAGATGCTGCAGGAGCTTTGGTACATACTTTATAGATGGAATGTATTACAACCATAGTACACGTCTGTGGTAGAAGGAAGGAAATGCTCAGGTAAGGAGGGGTAGGGAAGAAAGGCTTGTCAGGGTGTTCAGTGCACCAATCATGAGAGCCATTTTGTCCTGGGTCATGTCAAGCTTCTAGAATGCTATTTTAGAAGAACAAATGGTCAACATTCAAACACAGTCCTGACCTGTGCTTTGTTGAAATCACGTGGTGAATTACTTGTGATAAAATATCCAGTCTCTAACATGTTCACATAGACAAAGCAATTAGATTTCATAATCATGCAATTTCTGGCCAACAGTAATTCCTGAGGTGCTAATCATGGGGGAATTCAACAATGGCATCGCCAAAAGGGTGCTACTGCAAGGTATTCATGCAGAACAAACGTTACCCATGTCTAAATGTTTATCAGATTCTGATAATTCGTAAACAATTAACACAGTCTTCTCATTCACTGGCAGCACAAAACAACAGGTCTATCATGAATTCCAAGGCCAGAAATATCTCATTTACAGGTTGCACATATATCTCCAACTCAAAGTCACTAAATTTGCAAGTAATTGAAGCTTTAAATAACACAGGCGGTGTGAGAGTACTTTCTGCTGCTACTAATTGCCAAATTTTCAGTGATTCATTCTACATGAAGAATTGTTGCAGGAAAGCAGCATCCATCATAAGGGACCCAAACCACCCAGGTCACGCTCTCTTCTCACTGCTGCCATTGGGAAGAAGGCACAGGAGCCTCATGACTTGCACTACCAGGTTCAGGAACAGTAACCACCTCTCAACCATCAGGCTCTTGAACTAAAGGGGCTAACTTCACTTGTCCCATCATTGAAATGTTCCCACCATCTATGGACTCACTTTCAAGAACTCTTTATCTCACGTTCTCGATACTTATTGCTTATTTATTGCCAAGAAGGGCCAAAAGGCCTGTTTCTGTGTTGTTATGTTCTATGGTTCTATCACTTTCTCCTTGAGAGCAAGAATAGCTTCTGTTTCAATGTTGTAGGAAATCAAACTTATTTACCACTGAATTCACTTGGAGGAGACAGACTGTGTTCCAGGTTCTCTGCTTCATCTTCATTTGACATAGCAGGGTTTGAACAGTTCTTTAACAACTTGTCCAACTGAGGTACTAGCTGATTATACATTTGTGTAAGAGCTGTTCTCCATTGTTATTATCAGACATAAAAGTCAACTGAGCATCAAAACGTGGACCATGTTAACTAGACCAACAAGCTTACCTTGTTCTGTGTAGACTGGATTGTGAGTAAAGTTCCATTTGCACTCTAAGTAACAAACCTAGAACCCTATTAAGCTTTGGAAAATCAGAAATCAAATGATAAGTAACCCATGATAAAGGCTGCAGTCTGCACAACAATGTTGTTTTGATTTAGATTACAGATCAAATATAAAATCACTGGAAATAAAGTATGTTGTGGACATTCAGGGCATCTTTCATTTTTAAACAAGATCCAGGGTCATTCTTTGTGACAGCTGATATTTTTTACAGTTTTCCATTCTGAATGGCAGTCTTGGAGATCAATTGCATTCAAATAGTAACCTTAAAAAAGTTAAATGCAAGCATTTAAAATAGAAAAGTGGTCAGACATCACAGTAGTACAAAGTTCATTGCATGTAAACTAAGAATTTTTGACATCAGTGGTCATTAATCACTGGGACTCAGTCAAATCCATGTGTGCAATACTTATTTAGAGAGCTGGGCATGACAAAGTAGAGGTCTTTTACCTTGCATTTAACCTAGCAATAACCCATTTGGGAGTATTGTAGATGACAATGTAAATAGAGTTTTAATTTCAATATAGACTTTGGATTCCAGTGAACAATGCACAGGATCTTTACTTTCCATCATACCTGTAATGTCCTTAATATGGCAGTGCTTGAAACTGCAATAATATTTCCTAAATAGAAAGAATTCATTCTCCAGTAATAATATTCACAAAACATTACACAAAAATGTACCTTAAGATAACTGTAATTGAAAAGCACTCCTTGCTCCAGCACTCAGCCTTCATTTCAAAGACGATAAAGAGATCCACAAGCAGTTTAGAATGGTTTAAAAATACTCCTTACAGCCTTTTAACACAGTATGGCCACAATAAAGTAGAAGAAATGATAAAGCAGCACTAATGAGTGGTGCTCTAGCAGCTTGTGCTAATTCATGCTAAAACATTTAAGGCTGCATAATAGTGAAACAATATTGTTAAAGCTGTTCATATTTAAACAGCATTGTTTGAAGTCTACGTGTCTGTATAAATGAATAGCATTGTTCAGTTTCTAAACAAGATTAAACTCATGCTACAGGTAGTTTCTGACCATAGAAGCTAATAGCATAACACTGACACACCACATTAAATATACTGACTAAACAGACAAGCAGAGCCTTTGTATTTGGAATAACATTTAATCATATAGGCTAGAACAAAATATCTTTATGTACTGTGACTTGAAAATTCTAGTGGCAATGCCATCCATCACCAGACCATCTTTTCCTCCCCTCTCCTTTCAGCATACTCGAGGGACCGCTTTCTCATCAACTCCTCCATCTCCACCAATAGCTACTCCCTGTATTGCATCTTCCCCTGGAAGCACACAAGGTGCTACACCAGCTCTTCCTCTCTTCACATAGTCCAATAATCCAAGCATGCCTTTCAAGCAGAACTGCAATCTATTTGTACCTCTTTCAGTATCTGACTTATGATTTGGTCTGCTCTATCTACACTGGGAAATCCAGTGTAGAACAGATGAACATTTTCATGTCATCTCCTGTTCATTTTGCAAGCGTAACTCTGCACTCTATCCTACTCCAACTTGCCTTTGATTTACTACGTTGATCTGACAGCTTGATGAATCTTCCAAAACTCAGCCCTAAGTATCAGCTGTTTGAGTCTTGCGATCACATTTCCACCAATTTTCCTCTGCTCTCGTTTCCAGATGAATTTATATCCTCTTTCTGCATCTCCTCCAACATTCATCAGCCTCTTTTGGCCAGACCCACAATCACTCATGTTCTCCGATCACGCCTCTCCTTCCTTAGGAGTTTACGGAGATTCGGCATGACATGTAAAACTTTGACAAACTTCTATAGATGTGTAATCGAAAGCATATTGGCTGGCTGCATCACAGCCTGGTATGGAAACATCGATGTCCTCAAACAGAAAATCCTACAAAAATTGAGCAACCATTGACCGCATCTACATAAAAAGCTGTCATAGGAAAGGAGCATCCACCATTAGGGACCCCCCGCCCCCCCCCCCACCACCACCACCACCACCACCACCCAGGATGTGCTCTCTTCTTGCTGCTGCCATCAGGTAGAAGGTGCACCACCAAGCTCAGGTACAGTTGTTACCCCTTAACCATCAGGCTCCTGAACGAGGTGGGGGGAATAATTTCACTTACCCCATCTTTGAAATGCTCCCACACCCAATGGAGTCACTTTCAAGGATTCTTCATCTCCTGATCTCAATATTATTACTATTTCTTCTTTTTCTATTTGCACTCTGCCCTCTGGTTGAACACCCTAGTAGGGCAGTCTTTCACTGATTCTGTTATAGTTATTATTCCACAGATTTGTTAAATATGGCCACAAGAAAACAAATCTCAGGGTTGTATACAGTGACGTACATTTAGTCTGATTTACTTTGAACTTTCATTCAATTCTTCCTAATCTCTTCATTTAAGAGACTCAATCCAGCATTCTTTCATCCCTGACTTTTCTCTTTAAGTTGTTTAATTTGCAATGCGAGTAAGCCTCAAAAATCTTGCTCACCAGTTAACATTGGGCTGTCCTAATCTTGGTCTTGCTGCCCTTTCCCACTTTTATCCCATTCCCCTTGACTCTCTAACAGTTGGTTGGTTTCTGCTTTCAATATCTCTGGGACAGAGAATGGCAAAGTTCACAGGGCTCTGAGAGAAGGAATTCCTCCAAATGAAATTAGTTACATATTCTTGTGAAACTATGGACCCTAGATTAGGGGAACTATCCTCTCTACACCCATGTCACTTACTGAAAATGAGAACTGTTTCTCTCTCCTCAGATGCTGACTATCTTGCTGAATATTTCCAGTATGTCGTTTTTTAAATTTTGGAGCTATCTAACTTTTTGTCTAATTTAGAGGGACTATTTACTTTGAAATCTTTCCAGCGTTTAAGGGAGAACATTTTAACAATTGCTGAACATTTCCCAGTCAGAAAAGTAGGTGTAATTCAATTATTTAAAAACAAAGGAAGACCATTCAGTCCATCACCGCCAATAACAGATCCCCCCCCCCCAGTTGTTATTCTATGGGGAAATGACTAAGACATTGGAATCAGATGGAAAAACAAAGGAACCCTCCCTAGTGAAGATTAATGTCGACTGCTACCGGGCCCTGAACTTCGCACAACTCCCTGCCAGGCAGTGGTAGCTCGGCCTTGCTAACGGACTGGGCACCGCCGCACTCTATCCGGGCTCACTCACCCGGCGAGACTGCCAAGGATTCCGCCCTGGCTCCTCACCTGCTTCACCGACAGCGAAATGTTCTCCAGGATCCGGTCCTTCACTTTCAGGGTCTCCATCCTGGAGGCCGACGCATCCTCGCCGTCGCTGACGAGGTGCAAGCGCTCCCGTCGCCCCGTCGCCCCGCCGTCTCCCACCTTCGCTATCACCGGCGCCTCACGCTCTCCCGCAGGACAACACCGCCCACCTACAGGAAGTGACGCCCCTTTGGACCGACCGAAAACACTGACAAGGATCACAGGGGCGGGGAATACTTGTTTCGTCATCTCCACGCGACTGACGACGACCTCACCGGGCAGGGCGTACTCCCCCGTTGTTCTGCATTAGCGGGAATTGTCGTGCATTCAAACCCGTGGGTGAAATTAACCCATTGATGGGCGCCGCGTTCAGTTTTACCGACACCAGATGGTGCAATTGAGCTGTCCAAAAATTCACATTAACGAGTATTAATAATAAGTAATTCACCGAATCAACAATTCCTGGGTTTACGGAGATAGAACAGACTAGAGAAAAGCATTCACACTCTTACGAACCGGCCGAATAGCTTTTGCACTACATGATGCTCCTGGTTACTAGGTCTGTGGCTCCTCGGTCCATTTGCAAGTGTCAATAGAATACTGATTGACCCATGACAAATACTCCAGCCAAGATCAATTTTAAGTGCCAATCAAACAGGATTCCTGCGGATTTCGAGTAATTCAGCTTAGTAGCAGAGAGCTGTGTTAATGGTGAGATCCCATACCTAACCCTGCGGCCAAATGTATCAGGTCGCAAAGCGGACCCTCAAATATTAACGCAATGAGAACACAAAATTATAGAAATACACATACATTGCCAAGTCGGACAGTATGCTTGGGACGAGAAACTGAGCTAACATTTTAGGAAGAAGACCATTTGTCAGAACTGGAAAAGAGAAAAGTTTGTTTTAAGTTGCTTTTCTGAAAAACCACTGAAGGGGTTTCAACGTGAAACGCTGACCCGTCGAGCATTTTGCTTTTATTTTAGATTTTCGGCATCTGCAGTTTAAAAAAAATTGCCAATGCAAACCAAGGATCAAATATATGCTTGGATTGAATAGATCAGCTACTTACTGGGTGGTGGGGTGGAGCTATACGTCTACTAAAGGAGGTGTAAAGGCTCCTTCCCTGGGCCCGTGGGCAAGTAGCCCGGGGGGACCCCACCAGGGTCTCCTGAAGCCATGGGAGCAGATGGTGGATGGTTGTTAGAGCAGCCTGTACAAATCGCAAGTCCTTGTTATGTGACCACTGACGTCGAGCAGACAATCTCTGAAGAATATTGATAATGGCTGGGGCCACCCATCTTGTAGAGACACTGGCCAGGAGAAGGCAATGGCAAAACACTTCTGGAGAAAAATTTGCCAAGAATAATCACAATCATGGAAAGACCTTGAGTGTCCACATCGTACAACATGGCAGATAACCGACAAAGTTATTGAGCAGCTGCATAGATCTACTGGGAGATTGTCAAAACGTTAATTAATTCATCAGCCTCACCATAGGTTCTCGCCTCCACCAAAGGGCAAGTGACCCGTAACAAATTCTTAAAAGAGGAAGAATGCAAGAGTGTAAGTCAGCAAAGCAGGCTATTTGGCCTCTGGACCTATTCTATTCCACAGGTGATCTTTTCCCTCCAGTCACATCTTCCTGTACAATCCCCATGTCCCCAGTTCTCTGTTTTGAATGCAATCCTTTGCGTGAAGAAAAAAATTATCCTCTCGGCCCTGATTATGAGACTGTGATGCTTGAACATAAAATGGTACAGCACAGAACAAGCCACTCGGCCCATCTGAGTGTGTGCTCGCCCAGATGTCAAATTCAGCTAACCTCATCCGTCTGTTCCTGCATGTTCCCATTCCTGTCTCAATACCTCACAGACGTTACTATCATATTCACCTCCGCCTGGAAGCCCAAGGTAAACTACAAGCCTCACGTATCTCTTTTAAATAATTCCCTCTCAGCATTTGCTCTAACTGGCTATAGTGCTAAGTCTGATATGAGACACTCAGGCTCAGTCATGCTCAGAGTGTTCCTTACCAATAAGGTAATTTTGATTACAAGGTTTTGAAGTTAGTTTATTAAATAGGACCTGGTGAGAACATACCAGAAGAATTGTGTTTATTTTTATCTATTTTTGAGATACAGCGCAGAATAGGCCCTTTGAGGCACGCTGTCCAGCAATTCCCCAATTTAATCATGGGACAAGCACCAATGACCAATTAACATATCAACCAGTACAACTTTGGACTGTGGGAGGAAACAAGAGCACCCAGAGGTAACCCATGTGGTCAAGGGGAGAACGTACAAACTCCTGAACCCGGGTCGCTGGTACTGTAAAGCGTTGTGCTAACCACTACGCTACCGTGACACCCCACGGTGTTTAATTATCATGGGCCTAGTTTTAGCCTCTTCAGCCCAAGTGAAACATTTGCTCCACATCAATCTGTCAAACCCACTAGGAATTTTACACATTTCATCAGCATTACCTATTGAAGTCTGGAGGAGAGAGGCTCTCCTCAGATGACAGGAACATTACAACCGGAAGCCAGTCTTGCAAATGTTAATTTCAGTTGCTCAGTACCAAATAAGCCCTTCTTTAGGTAAGCAGACCAAAACTGTAGAGTTCAAATTTCACCCCACTCCCCCATTACCTTGTCCCTTTGCCTCCCCTTCCCCCCTTCCAGCCACTCCGTATACCCCATCGTTCATATGTGCACCCCACTTTAGAGGTCTCTGCTGGCTCTCTCCCCTCTATCTTCCAGTCCAGATGAAGGGGCTCTGCCGAAATATCGACTGTTCTTTTCCCTCCTCAGCTTATGTAAGAAAGTGGGAATGGGGGTTAATTTCCAGGATGTTCAATGACTCAATAGTGATGCACGTTTAATTGTGTGTATACACGGGAAACAACTGCAGGCCCTAGGACTGCAGATAGATAGGATGGCGAAGAATGTGCTTGACACACAATCAGGGCACCAATGAAGAATTTCATTCAGTAACTGAGATACAGCGCGGAATAAACCCTTTCAGTTATACGAGCCATACCGCCCAGCAAAACCTCAATTTAACCCCAGCCTTAGCATGGGACAATGTACAATGACCAACTAACCTACCACCGGTAGGTCTTTGGACTATAGGAGGAAACCAGAGCACCCAGAGGCAACCCACGTCACAGGGAGAACGTACAAACTCCCTACAGGCAGTGGCGGGATTTGAACCCAGGTTGCTGGTGCTGTAAAGCGTTGTGCTAACCACTATGCTACCGTTGGGAAGTGATGTGGGTGAGGCTGCACTTGGAGTGCTGTGTACAGGTTTGTTAAAGGAAAGATTAAACTCGAAAGAGGGCAGGAAAGCTTTACGGGGATGTTGCCTGGTCTTGAGGGCCTGAGTTGCAAGGAATGGATGTGTAAACCAGGACCTCATTCCCGAGAATGTAGGGGGTTGAGACAGAGGTAGTGTATAAGATCAGGAGAGGCATAGAGAGAGAGTGAAAGCACATACTTGGTTTCCCAGGGAGGCATTGCTGAAGACAAGTAATGTTTAAGATCAGAGTTAAAAGGGACTTCAGGGGCAGCTTCTTCATGCATATGAGCTGCCAGAAATAATGGTTGAGGCAGGCCCATTAGCAACATTTAAAAGCCCTCTGGGTAAGTATGTAGATAGAAGAAGTTTAGAGGACTGTGGGCCAAACATGGGCAGATGGGACTAACTCACTGAGCAACACAGTCAGCATGGGTAAGATGGGCTGAATGGCCTCACTCATGCTGTACGACTCTATTACTCTGCAACTCAATTAATAGGGAGCAAATGTTTGTGCATCAATTATCATCACCATTAGGTGGGAAGACTCAGCAGTGACGTGTTCCAATATGAAAGGTAAGGGAGGAAGAAGAAAGACTTTGCATTTATAGAAAGTCTTTCCCTTTCTCAGGATGTTCTCAAGTGCTTGATAGCCAACGTAAGGAGTACAGGTAAACAAAGCTGACTCTAATCCTCCAACTTAGAGGCAAGCTCTCAGCCGATTCGTTTGCCTAACGCTCAGTAACAGTGAAGAAATATGACTATTTAAGCCATGCTGTTGAAGTAGAGGTGGCGGTTAAGAGTAACGTAAAAACAGTCAGCGCCTTGTGGGCAGAGTCAGGCGTGTTGTAACTGCCTGCTGCGGAGTAGCACAGGCCAGCCGTTCATCCTGACTGTAAAGGATCAGGAGTGGGAAAGAACCAACCATGTAGAAGGAAAATAGCATGTTAGTCCTTGATGCAAGGAGCTTGTAATTAAGAAATAGGTATATGTTAGTAAAATACACCCCTTCCCAGATGTTTCAAATGAACCTGCCTTCAAACATTCCTTTCTAATATTATAAACACAAGATGCTGGAAATCCAAAGCAACACACACACACACACACAATGCTGGAGGAACTCAGCAGCATCTAGGGAAATTAATAAACAGTCGACGTTTTGGGCGGAGACCCTTCTTCACCGCCGAGAAGGGAGGGGGAAGACGCCAGAATAAAAAGGTGGGGGGGAGCGGAAGGAGGCAAGCTGGAAGGTGAAAGGTGAAGCCAGGTGGGTGGGAAAGGTCAAGGGCTGGAGAAGATTCTGATAGGAGAGGACCGTGGACTGTATGAGAAAGGGAAGGAGGAGGGGACCCAGGGGAAAGTGATAGGCAGGTGAGGAGAAGTAAAAGGTCAGAATGAGGAATAGAGAAATTCTAAAACCAGTCTATTAGCATTCTAATGTCAAGAGTGTTCTACAAGCTTCCTGTAGATGGGGAAATCAAGTTGAGGAAGTAATATTTAAATAGTATTTTTAAAAAGTAAGAGAGAAGTAATTGCCAAGTGGTAAAACTGAGGGTGGCTAAGGTTGTGCCTTTATTTAAGAAAAGCTGCAAAGAAAACCCTGGGAACTATAGACTAGAGAGCTTCACATCCGTGGCAGGTAAGCTGCTAGAGGGGACTCCAAGGGATAAGATGCACAAAAAAGGACGGGTCGATTAGGGATATTCAACTTGGCTTTGTATGTGAGAAATGGAATGACCAACACAGTCCAAATATCGTGCTTGGGGCGGCCGTCTGTTGTTGCCATGCTTCCAGTACGAACACAGCATGAGCAAAACTTAATAAACCTTCCTAGTCTGTATGTCTGCAGAATAGGGGAGGTGGAACACCCGGAGGAAATCTACACGGCCATGGGGAGAACATGCAGACCCCTTCAACGGTGGTGGCAATCGAACCCCGATTACTGCCCTGCCACTGTTGAGTATTATGCCAGGGGTATGCATTCGGGCTACACACAACTTCACGTGCACCATTCTCTTTCCTTTGCTGTTGCGGAGCAAGTGGGGGACTCAGGTACGTGTCGGTTAACTGGTCATGAGTTGGGGGAGGGACCACGATGGAGTGATGCAAGGAGGGGAACTGGGAAGAGGAGTGAGCCTGAGGACTGGGTTTGGGCTGCAGTGAAGGTTGGGACGGATTGGTTGCTTCAGGGATGGTGTTGGGATTGTGGTCAGCCAGGGGCTCGAAGGATCGAGGGTTGGAACGGGAGCAGGGGCTAACTTGTCCTTTTGGGCCTGTGATAGGAAGTTCCACTTGGCTGACTTCGCAGCCCAGGACCTGGTCGGGGTCAGTTCTGTCCAGTTAAACAGGGCACATATGCATTGTGAAGATGGACTATCAGGTGAGTCACTCGTGGGCTTCGCATGTACCAAAGAACTTGGCACGGGTGGCATCCACCTGGGCATTGAATGCTGCTGCATTGTAAGAGCCAAGAAACTGTGTGGCAGCTGCTTGATAAAGTTCTGTAGAGTGGCTCTCAGACAGATGCCCCACATCGTAACAGTTCTGGGCCACCTACTTTGATCATGGGATATTATGTAACACTGGCGTCAACTGCTTTCCTCTGGCAAGCCTTTCCTATCAATGGTATATCACATGACATGTACTGGCACAAAATTGCTAATGCTGCATCATGCTCCACTTCGTCCAAACTTATTCGCATTCAGTATTTTTCCATCATCCGTCTAACATGGAAACAGTCCATGCACTTTATAAAAACCATGGGCTGCTTTTAACTGTTCATTGCCAACAGAGCTAATTAGCCAAAGGCTGTTAAAAATGGGTATTTGTGATTTTAATAATTTCCCTTTTGTGCCCAGTTCCTGATCCCTGGTTCTGAACCTGTTCTTGATCCCTGTTCCAGATCCCATTTCCAACCCGTGTTCCCAATCTTTGTTTCTGATTGTGTTCCTGAATCTGTTTCTGATCACCATTCCTGATCTCTGTCCCCCTGTCCTATGTAGTTGGACTTGCTCCTGACCCTGATCCCCCATTCTCAACGTTTGATGCCCATTCCTGAATGTTTTCCTTCTCCCATTCATGATGTCTGTTCCCAATCCTTGTTCCTGATCTCTTTTCCCCTGTCCCACCTAGTTGGACTTGTTCCTGATCCTTGTTCCTCTGTCCTGTGTTCTTGATGCTCATTTCTTATCCCATTCATGATCTCTATACCCAAACCTCGTCCTGGACCTGCAGCTGATCACTGTACCTATCTCTGTTTCCTTGTCTCTAGTAGTTGGTCCCATTCCTGGTATGTACTTGTTCCAATACACTTTCCTGATCTCATTTCCTCTGTTCCTGAACACTGTTCTTGTTCCTGTTCCAGATCCCTGTTCTCTGTTGCTAAGCCCCGTACAAGATGGTAAGGCTGGGAAATTAAAGGCTATCATAGTTACAGTAATAGCTGACCTTCAGGGTAATGTTTATGCAATGCATTTGGTTCAGTGGCTGTCCACATTTGCAAACTAGCTGGTTGCTAGGAGACGGAGCCTGGTCAGACCATCGGCAGTTGAGACCGGGGAGAGACTGAAAGATCAGGGCATTGGAAAGGAATAAGAGAGCGGTCACTTCATCAGGAGTGAAGAACCAGAAGTTTTCCTTGAAGAGGATTTGTCTTTCTGCAAAAGATATCACCTTCCTAGAGCCTCAGTAGGCTGTAGGAACCCATATGGACCCAGAGCTAAATATATGAAGAGAATTCTTCTTTCTTGGAGCAAAATAATAGCATGCTGTAAGCCCTATACCATGAAATTAGTAGTAAATATGTATTTGATGAGGTTTAAGGAGAGATTTCCCCATTATAAAATCATTAATACCCCACCTCAACCTTCTCCTGCCCTCAGTGGGTGCTACATTTGAGGCCTTCATTACTGGGGCCCACCATTCTCTGCCTGACCCTCACTCTCACTCTCCCTTTCTCCCCTCCTTTGTTTGATTGTGTCTCCTGAGACAAAGACCAGCCCCTCTGTGGTGCCCCTGTCTCTTCAGTAGATGCTGGGAACACAGCTGATAAAGTTAAAATAACGCCAGGAATAAGTGAGTCAAGATCTGAAAATAGCTCTTCACACTGACAAAGGCAAAGTGCTGGACACACAAGGAGGATGGAATTTAACATGGTGTCAGACAGCAGATAGGGGCACCAGCCAGACTGGGTTGATAAATTATTTGAGTAAACTACTTGGATTTCATAATTTCCACAGATCTATCTCCCTATGCTGTACAACTGCTTGTGTACATTTGCAAATTTAATATTAAACACCTCTGAGCTTTATTTGATAGCGTGCCTGGCTTACATTTCTCAAGGAGTCAAGTGAAGTAGCCATAGTATTTCTACGTGGAGTCAAAATATTAGCAGAGAATCATCGCTGATACGATTTTATATTGCTATGGGTTTAGAGACTCAATGCTGTTCTTAAGTAGGCAGCTGGCACATCATCCTCCCTAACCAGCTCAGAATTTCAGACTGACCTCAGTAAATGTGTTGACCGTTGTTTGGAAGTGACACAGCTGTGTCATGCACTGCCCCACTGCATTGAATCACCCCACCCCCGACCTCCAATTCCGAAACAAGTGCTGTTTATGAAAGTAACGAGAGTCGTCAGCTAGTTGATACTGCACAGGAAAAAAAGTACTGCTGCCAACACTGTCAGCATGTTTTGTCAATGTCATACTGTTGAAACTGAATATAGTTGAATATTTAATGTTTTACAGAGGAACTTCCATTCTGACCTTACATACCTCTGGTATTTCTTTCACCTCTTGACTTAATTTTACACTTCTTTTTCTATTCTTCATTCTTTTTGAGAAATCTTCCATGACTAGCTTTTTAAAAATATTTGCTTCCAGTTAAAGCTGGGTTTACTGCAACAATGATTTTTCTCATATCCTCCCTATTGATCCCTTCCGCAAAGAGCAATTTTTATATATCAAATTGGAGAGCTCGTCCACTGAGCCTATATGGGTGGAACTGAGGAAAAAGTAAGGGATGACCATATTGATAGGATTATATGATAGACCTCCCAACAGTCAGTGGGATTTAGAGGAATAGATTTGTAGAGAGATCACAGACTATAGAAAAAAACATAAGGTTGTGATAGTAGATGATTTTAACTTTGCATGTAGTGACTGGGACTCCCATACTGTAAAAGGGCTGGATGGGATAGAGTTTGTCAAATGTATTCAGGAAAGTTTCCTTAAGAGGTCCCAACTAGAGAGAGTGCAATACTAGATCTCTTATTAGGGAATAAGACAGAGCAGGTGACAGAAGTTTGTGTAGGGGAACACTTTAAATCCAGTGATCAAAATACTGTACCATTAGTTTCAATGTAATTATGGAAAAGGGTAGGTTTGGGTTGTGATTCTGAATTGGAGAAAGGATGTGGCAAGTGTGGAATTGGGTCAGGTTGGTTTTTTTTTGCCAAAGGTGGCTTGGTAAGTGGGAGGCTTCAGAAGTGGAAATTTGAGAGTACAGTGCAGAGTTTTTGTATGTTCCAATCAGAATAAAAGGCAAGGCTAACAGGTCTAGGGAGCCTTGGTTTTTGAGAGATATTGATGTCCTGGTTAAGAAAAAGAGGTGCATAACAGGTATAGGCAGGTAGGAACAAGTGAGGTACTTGAGGAGTATAAGAAATGCAAGAGAACATTTAAGAAATCAGGAGGGCTAAAAGAAGGCATGAGGTTGCTCTAAGAGACAAGGTGAAGGAGAATCCCAAGGACTTTGCAGATAGAGGGCTATGGGTAACCCTAGGTAATTTTTAAGGTAAGGATATGTTCGCCACAGCATTGTGGGTCGAAGGGCCTGTATTGTGCTGTAGGTTTTCTATGTTTCTATATATTAAGAGCAAAAGGATAGCAAGGGACAAAACTGGTTCTCTGGAAGATCAAAGTGGTCATCTATACATGGAGCCAAAAAATGTGGGAGGGGTCAAATGGATTTTTTTGCATCTGTATTCACTCAGGAGCTGGACACAGAGTCTATAGAAGTGAGGGCCACATACAGATTACAGAGGAGGCGGTGTTTACTGTCTTGATGAAAAGTAGGGTGGATAAGTCCCCAGGGCCTGACAAGGTCTTCCCTAGGATCCTGCGGGAGGCTGGCGCAGAAATTGCAGGGGTCCTGGCAGAGATATCTAAAATGCCCTTAACCACGGAAAGTTGAGGGGAGATTTGAAGGAGATCTACAAAATTATGAGGGGGTCAGGGAGGGTAAATGAAAGCTGGCTTTTTCCACTGAGGTTGGGAGATTCTAGAATTGGAGATCATGGGTTAAGGGTGAAAGGTGAAAAGCTCAAGGGGGAAATGAGAGGGAATTTCTTCACTCAGAGGCTGGCAAGAGCATGGAATGAGCTGGTGGATGCAGGTTCGATCTCAGCATTTAAGAGAAATTTGGATAGTTATGTGGATGGGAGGCATATGGAGGGCTAAGATCCAGGTGCAAGTCAATGGGACTAATGGGATAAATAGTTTATCACAGACTAAATGGGCCAGAGGGCCTGTTTCTGTGCTGTGGTGTTTTATGACTATGACTCTGAATTAAAATGTAATCATAAAAAAAAATTCTGCAAAGCCTTTTCATTTTTACATTCAATTAATGCTTTAAGTATTGTTCTGTTTCATTCCTACACAGTAAATGCACCCCTGGGGCAGTATATAACTACAATGATCGAGGGGCTTTCTCACCCAATCTGGTTCCTCCCTGTCTGGTAGAGAAAGAACCTGTACTGTAGTCCTTCCCTACTGAGCCCTTGCAGTCTTCTTCAAAGACCAATGAATTTAGTCAAAAATGTCTATGTTTGGGTCCATGCCGATAGTTTTATTTTTTGGCTTATTGATACTTTTGACATTACACCTATGATCTAGGATCTCGTGCTCTTTCTTACCATCTTTGTCAAGTTAGTTGGCATTTAATTCCCAATACTTGTGTTTTCTCCCTTTAGTGGAGCCATGTTAACTGTCTAAACCTTCAGCATTATTTCTTCTCTAAGAGTAACATTGCTTCTGTCACCTCTGCTCTATTTTCTTTGATAAATGTGGATGGAGCTCACAGTTCGAAGGATCTTACCCTTTCAAGCTTTAGCAGATTTTCTGGCTTGATGTTATTTTGTCTTTTCTGATTGTATCTTCTCACGGTACATCTATCAGGTTAGTTTTCCCGGCAAATTAACCAGGCAATGTTATTATTAAATATTAATGTTGGTCCATCGTCTCCTCTTGTGGCACGGTGAGGCCACTCCCAGGGGGTGGGGGAGTAACACCTTATATACCGACTAGGTAGCCTCCAGCCTGATGGCACGAATGTTGATTTTTCCTTCCAGTAAAACAAAATCTCTCCCCCTCCCCTCTCCTCCTGTTCCCCACTCTGGCCTCTTGCATCTTCTCACTCCCCTATCACTTCCCCTGGTTCCCCTCGTCCTTCCCTTTCTCCTATGATCCACTCTCGTCTCCTATCAGATTCCTTCCTCTCCAGCCTTTTACCTTCCCTGTCACTGGCTTCACTTGTCACCTCTTAGCTATTGTCCTTCCCCTCCCCCCACTTTTTATTTTGACAACTTCCCTCTTCTTCCCCAGCCCTGAAGAAGGGTTTCAGCCCAGAACGTTGACTATTTATTAATTTCCACAGACGCTGCCTGACCTGCTGAGTTCCTCCAGCATTTTGTGTGTGTTGCTTTGGATTTCCAGCACCTGCAGAATTCCTTGTGTTTATTAAATATTTCTGCTGGTTTGCTGTCATTAGATCTGTGTTTATCCATTTCCTTAATAATGCCAGTTCTAGTTTCTTTTCATAAATGTGGATAGAGCCTTGCCTTGATTTTTCTTTTTCAGATTGAGTGCCTCTAGAACATTTGATCAACTTTTGCCCGTATTTGATAACTTACTCTTTTGTCTTCTCAAGTTGTCCTTGAACTTCTTGTATTCCATTTTAGCATCTTCTTCTTTAATGTGTTTAATACTTTTATTGGTGATTAAGCCCAGTTATTATTATTGAGTTTTTTTGCACTTGTTTGTTAATGAGGTATTGTGTCCCTGGATCCTAATTTTTAACCTTTCACACACTTGTCTTCCATTCCTCTCCTTTGTGAGGTGCACTTTCTTTGGAGCATTTGTTGCCCTGACTGCTATTTCCTTCTGCTGATTTACACTTTGCCTCTTTCCAAAGTGCTCCAGCTCCTCAGTTATTGCCAGCAACTGGTCTAAGTGAGAATTCAGGGACATACGCTCAGCAAGATGGAGTGCAGCTGCTTTCCGGGCCACAGAGCTAAAGAAATGTAGATTAGAACATTGCTCAGTTCTGAGTTTATTATTTGCTATGCATGTACCCAATTTGGTAGGAGACTGAAGTCTTAAAAATGTAGAAGACAATGGTGTGTTAATGAGAGGTAGCTAAAGAGCTAAAGAAATGTAGATTAGAACATTGTTCAGTTCTGAGTTTATTATTTGCTATGCATGTACCCAATTTGGTAGGAGACTAAAGTCTTAAAAATGTAGAAGACAATGGTGTGTTAATGAGAGGTAGCTAAAGAGCTAAAGAAATGTAGATTAGAACATTGTTCAGTTCTGAGTTTATTATTTGCTATGCTTGTACCCAATTTGGTAGGAGACTGAAGTCTTAAAAATGTAGAAGACAATGGTGTGTTAATAAAAGGTAGCTAAGAGATGTAGATTAGAACATGATTAAGCCAATTGATAGGAACAATAGGGACATGATGTAATACGCAACTATAGATCGATTACATATGCTAATGCAACTGGACCAGGAGATTGCTATAAAACATGCCGTGTCAGCTAGCCGCTGCTGGTTGGCTCTTTCACCATGAAGAGTATCACAGTGTCAGCAGACAGGGGCTGAAGTTTCTTCATCGAGATCAGTGGTTAATTAGGGACCAAATCTGCTAGCTGAGTTGCCTCAGTGACGTGGAGTCCCATGCTCTGAGATTCACTTCTGTGTGGTTTCATGTTCTGCCAACTGTGACCGTGACTTCAACCACTGGGGCACGTGGGCTGCTCTGCCAACCATCTTTGTGATCTAAGTGATTATATGAGGACTGAGTAATTGGTCAGCGTGACTGCTGTTGGAAGGGGTGGGGGTGGGATTGGTGATCCAGATGCAGCCAGAAATTAGCTTGCCCGTTCAACGATTTTCAGACAGCCTGACCCAAAAGGCTTCAGTCTTTGAGCACTTAATGTTCCTGAGCGGACAGGGTTCGATGTTTGCTGGGGCCGACTCCGGGATAAAAGGTGGACCTTCTCCATGTGGTCTGGCCGACACTCTGACACATTGCTGGCCCACTGGCTTCTCAGATTGCCCACAAGGTCACCAGACAGCAGAGAACAGCCTTAAAAAAGATGCGGATTTTAAATAGATTTGTACCTTCAAGCCTTGACAGGAGTTGGAGTATAAAATAAACTACAGTCCTTGTAAAACACTTAATGATACTGAATCAGAATCGAGTTTATTATCACTGACATACCGTTGTGAAATGTGTTTTTTTGCTGCAGCATTACAATGCAATGCATAAAGAGCAGTGTAAGTTACAACAGATAGATAGATAGTGCAAAAAGAGCAAAATAATGAGGTGTCATTCAGGGGTTCATGGACCATTCAGAAATCAGATGATGGAGGGGAAGAAGCTGTTCCTGAAATGTCGAGTGCAAACCAAAATAGGAGTTGCAGTAATTTCAGTGAAATAATGAGGAGAGGTTATCCACAAGACAAGGACCTACTTCCTGGAGTGGCATCTGAGGAAGGGTAACGCTATGAAGCTGAGTTACAAGGACGTGCGAAGGGGCAGGAGATTTGTAACAAGCAATGGAATAGAACTGGAGAAAAACTGGAAGCACTGAGAAACCGATGAAAGCTTTGAAGCCGTCCGATATTTTCCAGTACTTATGTGCTGCAACAGGGTGGAAATGGGCAAATCCTATCTACAATTTGGTGCCCTTCCTTTAGTTGGGTCTTTCTTGAGATGGTGTCGCTCTCCCAACACTCTGTCAACGTTACCTCCTTGTGACAGCTCCCGGCTGGAGCTGCAGAAAGACAAAGGGGTCAAGGAGAAGGGCAACACAAAGCTGGGTTGCCCCATCTTAGGAATCAGGAAAACACATTATTCCAAAGCAGTGGAAGTGTCTGTGAGAATCACTCGGAGCTTCATGCTAAGAAACTGCTGAGTATCTTCTCCAAAAGAGTAAAGTCTAAGTTCTATAAAATAACAACATCGCAAACCAAGATATACTTGTTAAAGAGGGTATTTATTAAATCACAGATACAGAAGAACTCTGATAAGATTCAATGGGAAGGAAAAGAGATTTATGTAAATATTAACACCAACACTTGCTTTGATTGTAAATGATTAAAAGTACTCAGAATGAGATAAAACTTAGCTTCCTGTTTTCAAGAACTTCTTTACTGAAAAGTTACGTCTGTACTGTGTAAAGTTGCAAGTGCAAATGTAATGTCAGTTTTAGTCTCTGTAGTAACTATGATCGATAACAGTGTTCTGTCAGATGATGCATCTGGTATAGTTATCCCCTCATCTACGTACACGTGGAGTCCATGACTGACTTTGCTGAAGGCTTAGAGCACGAGCATGCTCACCAGGAAGCCAAGTATTAGCATTGAATTTATCCTCTCCTTTCCTTTACAGCATCAATTTTATTTTAATTAGAGACACAATAGGACTTTCTGGCTCTTTGAGCCTCATTGCTCCAGCAACCCCCTGACAAACCTGACTTAACCCTAGTCTGATCACGGGACAATTTACAATAACCAATTAAACTACCTGGTACGCCTTTGGACTGTGGGGGGAAACCGGAGCACCCGGAGAAAACCCACGCGCTCCACGGGGAGACTCCTTACGGAGGATGCTGGGACTGAACTCTGAACTCTGACGTCCCCAAGCTGTCAGAGCATCACACCAACCACTACATTACCATGGCATCTGATTTTATCATCTCAGATAGATCAAAGATGTACAGTACTATTTGCTATAATTAACATGCTGAACAACCTGTTACGTAGTGAAACCACAACTTGATTCTGCCATCATCTTTGATCGAGTTAATCGTGTGTGGGAGAGGTAACTGCAGACTCCCAGGAACATTGCCATGATTAATAATGAACATCTCAGATGTAAGACACTGAAAGGCTGCAGGCCCTTCGACATTTCTCCATCTCTTCAAGGGAATTCATCAGAATCCCTTGCATTTTCAATTAGGATCATGGGAATTCCTCTCAGGAATCTGTAGAAGAAGCTGCGTTTTGATGCGTGGTGATGCCCAGTGGAATGGCCTGAGACTGTTTCTAAAATGTAAAGAAATTAGGCTTTGCTAGTGGGTGGGTGAATATTGCCACCTTTTTTGTCACCTCTGTACATTCAGTTCCACCGAGGTCAATGAAACTAAATGTTGAGCTGTGAATTTTCTTTTCAGTGGCCACTTTATTAGGTACACCTGTACGCCTACTTGTTCATGCAAATATCTAATCAGCCAATCGTGTCGCAGCAACTTGGTGCAAAAAACATATACTGACTTGGTCAAGAGGTTCAGTTGTTGTTCAGGTCAAATGTCAGAACAGGGAGGAAGTATGACCTCAGTGACTTTGACCGTAGAATGATTGTTGGTGCCAGATGGGCTGACTTGATTATCTTGGAATCTGCTGACCTCTCAGGATTTTCATGCGTAACAATCTCTAGAGCTTACAGAAAATGGTGCGGGAGACAATCAGCGTCCAGTGAGTGGCAGTTTGGTGGGTGAAAACACCTTCGTCATGAGAGAGGTCGGAGGAGAATGGCCAGACTGGTTCAAGCTGACAGGACAGCAACAGTAACTCAGGTAACCATGTGCAACAAGACAGGTGCACAGAGGGGCATCTCTGAGTGGACAGCACGTCGAACCTTGGAGTGGATGGGCCACAGCAGCAGGAGACCGGGAACATGCAATCAGTGGCCATTTTATTAGGTACAGGTAACTGGCAGGCAATATACACGCTGGCATTTGTGGCTAGATGCAGAATTCCCCTTGATGTTGGTAATACTTTGAATGAGGTGTTGAGGTTTCACCAGCAGTGAAAAAAAAAGTTTCTTAATAAAACCTGACCTTTGAGGACCTTAATGAGTATCAGCTTTGAGGAAAATATATGGAACTCATGGTTTTTTACATTCATAAATGATAGCGTTCTTCGTATTTCATTTGCTGCATGGTATTGATGAGTTAAAGGTAAAATAGAATTTTAAAATAAACAAGAGAGTAGCACGACATAATTTGAATGAATGAAAGATAAATTTAAGCAGATTTTTGAATTTGAATTTTAAGAAATAATCAGTAGAGATGAGAATGAAGAAATGGCCCACCTTTTTATTCGCACTCTCCTCTCCTATCAGATTCCTCCTCCCCCATCCCTTGACCTTTCCCACCCACCTGGCTTCACCTGTTACCTTCTAGCTAGCCTCCTTCCCCCCTCCCACCTTTTTATTCTGGCATCTTTCCCCTTCCATCTCAGTCCTGAAGAAGGATCTTGGCCTGAAACATCAACTGTCTATTCATTTCCACAGGTGCTGCCAGAATTCCTTCAGCTTTTTGTGCGTGCTGCTTGGGCTGCTACAAGTTAGGAGGAAGGTAGGGGACTACAGAAATAAAAGACCGCTTTGCATTTAAAAAGCACATTTGTAACCACAGGACATTTAACGGAGATGAGGTGAAATTTCTTTAGCCAGAGAGTGGTGAATCTGTGGAATTCGTTACCACAGGCGACTGAGGAGGCCACATTGGGTATATTTAAGGCAGAGCTTGACAGATTTTTGGTTAGTCAGGATGTGAAGGGGTACTGGGACAAGGCAGGAGATTGGGACTGAGAGGGAAAATGCATCAGCTGTGATGAAATAGCGGAGTAGACTTGATAGGCCAAATGGCCTAATTCTGTTCTTACATTTTATGGTACTATGGTCTTATCTGAAGCATGCCATGCTGATGATGTATTTAAAATATAGCTGTTTTGTACGTAAAGAAATATAGCAGTTAATTTGTATACCCTGAGGTCACACAGACACCAATATGGCAAACAACCAGTTATCTGCCTTGGTAGTGAGGTGGTGACTGAGGAATAAACAAGGCCCACAACACCTACAGGCCCACACGAGGAGATCTGCAGATGCTGGAAATTCAAGCAACGCACACAAAATGCTGGTGGAACGCAGCAGACCAGGCAGTGTCTATAGGAAGAAGCGCTGTCGATGTTTCGGGCTGAGTCCTGACGAAGGGTCTCGGCCCGCAATGTTGGCATTGCTTCTTCCTACAGATGCCACCTGGCCTGCTTCATTCCACCAGCATTTTACCTACAGGTCTATCTGCTTTATTCAAATAGGGATCTTTTAAGAATTAAAAGGGACTTAATTCAATTCTATGGAGTGAAGCTTGTATCCAGTCATTTGAGACAAGGTCAATGGTGTTATTTTTATCATAACTTATTTTGTTAAATGTTTCGGATCTATGGGTTGCAATCAGTCAAGTTTGCCATTGCCTGAGATGAAGAGAAACTGGTTTTAATATAAATTTATTTTCAAGTGAAGAGTTGCTCTGTAGATTAGTGATCTTGGTGGTACATCTGGGCATAGTGAGACCAATGTTTGAAGTCATGAGCTCATTTTAATCTCCACCAAGTCATCTTCTCCACCATCGCGGGGTGGCGGGGGTGGAGCTGTGGTTGTCATGTCATAGAGACATTTTTAAAATGTTACTAAGCACTTTTGATTTTTGCAGAGTTACACTTCCTGCAGTACCGTTCCCAGGTATTTCGATTATTTAAGAGGAGAGCTCAGCAAGACCTTTAGGGCATAATATAGAACTTTTTTATTTTTGCTTATGGTAAAAGGACATTATTGGATGTAATATCATTTTCATATTCCTGAAAGGCCATATATCCTTATACTCCTGAACAAATCCTTTGGAATAGCATTAGCCTTGTACACTTCTTTACATTACAGAATTTAAATTGTTAAATAAGGAAGTAATTACGCAAATCTATATACAAGATCAGATAAACAGGAAATTTAGATCTAAGACAAAGTTGCAATCTATGTTATTGATCTTTGTGTCTTAAGGTAGAAGTCTATTCTCACACGCACACAGAACAACCATTATCTCCATTATCACTGCTTATAATGAATCTCTCAGTTATGTGGAACAACAAAGCACTTAATGTGTCTGTCACTAGGATACAAATCATAGGTCAGCAATGGAAAATAATTTAAATGGTGTCACTAAATGATGTGGTGGAATTGTCAGTTATCCCATTTTACAGACTTTGCTCATTATTTCCTTGCTTAAAAGGGTTGAGATGATATTTTATGATAATATATTGGCAGGAAGCAGTGATAAACACCAGCACAAGCTGCATTCTGCATTACTCCTGGCATTACTCTGCATTACAATAAAGCAGTGCTCAGCACAGTCTTCTCAGATCTTAATCTCAGTTCTGAAAGTCTGTTGCACGTGCTCAGTGTGCTTGGCTGGATGCCTCTTTGCTTTAACCGTCAGTGTCCCGTCGTCACCCAAGGCAGATGTCACAGAGGTGGGGTCCACATCATCTGGTAGCTGGCACTTGTGTGTGAACGTGTTCATGACGGTTCCATCTGCAGCAAGCTGAAAATGAAATACAATTGCTTTGCATTTGTACAAATTATAGATTTTGAGCATGGAAGGTACAAAGGATCCCTCGTAATTGTACAAGTAAGGCTACAGATCTGAATTGTTGCTGTTTTTGAGAGGATGAGAGGCACCAAACTCAAAGAAATTATTACTAATATTTAATGGCATCACATCAAAGGCACAAAGATCCTTTAACATTTTCTTGTCTTGAGAGAGAAATGGTCAAATAGAATGAATAATTGTTCATCCTGCCTTTGTTCGGCTTTGCATTAGCGAGGGGAGGGATGGGTCTTGTTTGGATTCATAGTTCTGGAGGAAGAATGTTGTTTCTTAAGCACTCTAGGTGCATTTTTGGAACTATAGTTTGTCCGACCTTGATCTTATCTGCTTTTTGATGATAACCAGTTGAAAATTGCCAGCTGTGCATGCTCAAAATGTCCCAAATGTAATCCTAACAAATAAAGCTTTGCACCGATAACGTTACCTTTAGATGTTTATTGTGTTTAATTTATATTAGGGGCATTTTTGGACTTTAGCAAAACTTTATTAAAAAGTCCTGGCTATCTTGCAGTTTGCAAGCAGTGGCCTGATGGTATGTCAGAACCGGTAACATAGTGTTTGTGTGTTTACACCCCCATCATAACAACACAAGAAAATGGATATAATCTGTTTATATAGGATGTAAAACCTAAGCATCACTGTAGGAGATGCTGGATTATTGAAGTACTGAGCAAATTCATTAATAATCCTTAAGAAGTGAATTCCAAATGGTTCTGAATTTCAATTATTATCAATTCCCCCAGTAATACACATAAATGCAGGCATGCCAATATCGCTCTCATCCCAAGAATAAATATTTAAAATGTGATGAGAACTTCATCTAATTATTATTTACTTACAGATCGGTGGTAATATTTTTCAGATGTGGACAAATATAATGGAAACTGAATGTAAAGTAGGCCACAGCAAGATATGGTTGTATGTTTTCTTCCCTGAAGTAAACTGTAAGCTGCCGGAATATTTCTGACGTTTTCTGTTCTTATCGAACCTTTGATAGGAGTTCGAGTGTGAGATAATGGTTGAGGGACTGTAACTAGTTTCTGAACATTTTAAAATACTATACTCTGCAAACTTGGGTGGCAGGGTGGAGATATGTCTCTACCAAAGGAGATGTAAGGCGCTCCTTCACCCCACCCCGCTAGCCTGCAGGTCACCCTTGAGCAAGGTGTAGCGGCCATGGGAGCAGGGGATGGTCGTATGAGCAGCCGGTGAACGTCACAAGTCCTGGTTATGCGACCACTGACGCCAGGCAGACAATCTCTGAAAGGTATGGATAATGGCTGGCGTCAGCCGACTTGTGAGGACACTGCCCAGGAGAAGTCAACGGCAAGCCGCTTATGTAGGGAAGTTCGCCAAGAACAGTTGTGGCCATGGAAAGACCATGATCTCCTTAACGAACAAACTCCGCTCAGTGAGGGAGCTCATCCAAATAGATGGTACTCTAAAGTGTTGGGCAAGGCAGCCCAAAAGTTTCACGGTAGGAATAGATATAAAACAATGCAAAAAAAAATCTGAATTTACAAGGAAATTCTTTACTCAAAGTTTGAAGTAATCTGACGCAGCCTGCTGGACACAAGACCACCAGTGGTGCCAGCGATAGCTGGATCCTGCGATGATTGAGCTGAGCTCCTAGTAATAAATGCCTTTAATCGATTTAAACTGCTTTCCTTGTTACTTAAGATCTGAATTTCTTTCTCCCCCCTGCATTGGCAGAGGATTGAAGAACTGTGCTGGATAATGTGCTGAAGATGAAAGCCGACTCATTAATGGCCTCTTGAGTGCAACACCAAAGGAGCAGTAGCAATGGAGAGACATCAAGTGAGACTTTTAGGCAGCTTGGTGAAATCGTTCCTTATACAGTGAGGGAAAAGAAGAAATAGCAGTAAAAATAACCAGGGTTGTTAATACTTGCACCTATGCTTACCAGGGGTGATTGATAAGTTCGTGGCCGAAGGTAGAAGGAGTCAATTCACATTTATTTTTCAACATAGTCCCCTCCTACATTTACACACTTAGTCCAGCAGTCGTGGAGCATTCGGATCTTGGACCTCCAGAAGGTGTCCACGGCAGGGGTGATTGATAAGTTCCTGGTAGAAGGAGATGAGTTATTAACTTCAAACTTCCTGCATAATCACTCAAAGAGCTGACCTGAATGTGCATGTAACGCGAGCTGTATAACTCATTTTCTTCTACCTGAGGCCACAAACTTATCAATCACCCATCTGTGGACACTTTCTGGAGGTCCGAGATCCGTATGCTCCACGACCACTGGACTAAGTGTGTAAATGCAGGAGGGGACTATGTTGAAAAATAAATGTGCTAGGTTTTCTAAAATTGACTCCTTCTACCCTAGGCCACAAACTTATCAATCATCTCTTGTACAGAAACCAACATGTGGAACCTGCTTCTATGACAAAAGAGTACAAAATAAATGGAGCAAGTAAGGGGATTTTAACAACATGAGAAATTCTGCAAATGCTGGAAATCCAAAGCAAACCACACAAAATGCTGGGGGAACTCAGCAGGCCAGGCAGCATCTGTGGAGAAGAGTAAACAGTTGACATTTCGTGCTGAGACCCTTCGTCAGGACTGAGGAGGAAGGGGGAGGATGCCAGAGTAAAAGTGAAAGAGGTTTACTGGGAAGGTGATGGGTGAAGCCAGGTGGGTGGGAAAGGTCAAGGGCTAGAGAAGAAGGAATCTGATAGGAAAAGAGAGTGGACCATGGGGAAAAGGGAGGGAGGAAGTGACGCAAGGGTATTTTTGATGGGAATTTTCCTAGTTATTATTGCATCTGGAAATGTGCATTGTACTAGGCCCAATCTGTTTGCCATATTTACAGAACAGTGCTCTGTATAATTCTACCTTACCTTATCTCCACAGGGCACCTCCATTTTCTTGTTCATGTTCTTACAGAGGATTCTAGCCAGTATCAAGTGGAATATTTTGGCAGAAATGGATCATTTTGATGATCTTGGCCCGAGTATGACTGTAAAGTATGTGTATCTCTTTGGGGTAAGGGCTTGGGTTTGGGGTTGGTGGTGATGTTAGCAGCTGGAACCTCCATTTATTAACAGAGAGATGAAACCCTTTCCAGATACTTAAAAATGCCTCAGCTTTCTGTCTTTTCATGTTAAATGTTAAGCTGAAGAGAAGTTCACTGAAATAAATTTTAATTAAGGAAACATTTTGTTGCAATGAGTTTTTTTTTAAATTGCTGGAGCCAAGTCTGAGATGTGCTGGCTGAAAGGAGAGAGGAAGCAGATTCAACTATGAAATTCAGAAGAGATATAAATAAATTCTTGAAGGCAAAAATTTCTCAGGGGAAAGAGGAGAAACAGAGAAGTGAGATTAATTGAAGAACTTCTGCAAGAAGCAGTCTTAGGCACGTTGGACCAAATTCCCTTCTTCTGCACTCCATCATTCTATGATCCTGTGAATGTTTGGCGCTTCTGGAAAGTAAACAATTCCAACTGAAAGTGGCTTCAAATGCAATTGGAATGTGTAATTCTTAGAATAAATTCTCAGCATCAAAACTAACTTTGTTGCTGCTGTCATGAGGTTAAGGCAGAACACGGCCAGTATTCAGGAAGCCAGCTATTTTCAGAGCTGATGAGGTACAGCACATCTGTTTATAATTAATTATCATTTGTAATGTAGAAAGGTTACATGCTGCAACTGGATTCTGGATCTGAGGGCAGTAATGGGATTGGAAGTTCATGGCTAGGTGAGGTGATAGTGGTAGGGAAAATGGAGTTAGGGTTGTTATGATTCCAGCCCCCTCCTTTGTGATAATCGCAAGAGCACCCGTTGAAGGGGGGGGGGGTCAGTAGACCCAGTCAGAGAAAGAGAGAGAAAGACGTGCCAAATTGCAGGTACCACCAGCAATACAGAATAAAGACAACAGCGACTATTGTCTCATGGAGACCACATGAAAAGCCCTTGGGCAAGGTGGGCTGGATGAGAGAGAGATTGCATCATCCCAACCTGATTGACACCTGCGAGGAAGTATAAAGGAGAGTCTCAGGGGGACAGCCCCTCAGATGCACCAAGAAGACACGAGAGTGTCCCGCAGCAGCGGGAAGCCATTCTGAAGGAAGCCACGTGCGTTAGATTCCGGGATTGGAATCTGTGGCTGGAATCACAGAAACTGCTTTAACTAACATTGGGGAGAGGAAACCAACGCTCCCCCGATTTCACGGAAGATTCATCAAGACTCGGCAAGTTCTTTCTCTTCTCCCCCCAATCTCTCTCTCTCGGTCGCCCCACGCAAAACCCAGCGATTTTCAAAGGGCTGAGGCCGACAGCCTTCTGAGTGACTTTTATATTTCCAACAGACAATCTATTAACCCCTAGACATCAGCAGAGCTCACTTAATAATGATGATTATTAATATACCCGCGCTTTAGATTGAGTGTTGACAATGTGCCCTATCTGAATGTATGTATTAACCCTATTTTTTGTGTCCCTTTACGAATAAAACGTTTGAAAATAGTGACAACAGACTTCAACAGACCTCTCTATCTTTGCTGGTAAGTTATCCAGTTACGGGATACGTAACAGGGTCGAAAGTGGAGGCAGACTCTCTGTGCACTTTTCCCACATTTCCACTGTAACCCTCACCACCCGTGTCATTAACATTATGCACAACGGTAACCAGTTATCAGACAGAGCTGGGCAAAAGATGAAACTTTGTGATGGCGGACAGTAAAACTTCATGGTAAGCCATGAAAGTTGTAGAATGTAGGTCCCCTTCCTCTCTCATTCCTTTATTCCCCACTCTGACCATTTACTTCTCATCTGCTTCTACTTCCCTCTGCGTCCCTTCCTCCTTACCTTTCTCCTCTGGTCCATCCTCCTCTCCTATCAGATTCCTTCCTCTCCAGCCCTTGACCTTTCCCACCAACCTGGCTTCACCTATCACCTTCCACCTAGCCTCCATCCCCTCCCACCCCCTCCTTTTAATTCAGGCATCTTCCCCCTTCCTTCTCAGTCGTGAAGAAGGGTCTCGGCCTGAAACGTCAACTGTTTATTCATTTCCATAGATGCTGCCTGACACTGAGTTCTTACGGCATTTTGTGTACGGTGCTTTGGACTTGCAGCATTTGCAGATTTTTTGAGTTTATGTATGTTTAGGAGTCTGTGTACCCTGGAGGCCTGTAGAATTGAACCAGCTGAAATTCATTTAAGTGTTCTTCTCTTTGTCTTGCGGCTTTAATTGTGACAGAAATGAAGAGTTTGTTAATAACACCTTACCTTCTCAGCATGGACTTCAATCTGGTTGTTGGAGGTGGTAACGATAATATCTTCAGGAGAGAAATCGCTCACATCCACTGTGAATTGATAGTTGTCTCCCAGGGTCTTTACATTGCCCGTACTTCCGGGGCGGCCTGTTTGGGTAGAACGCATTGTCCAATCCCATCAGAAATGACCATATTTACATTGAATGGATGAGTTTGACTGTGTGTGTGGCGATTGGGTGTAAATCGTCGAATTTAGGTGTTTAGCTGTTGATGATTTAGGTAGTTCCCTAATGTGTAAGGCTTGTAACCCTGATTTTCAAGTTTGTTGATGACAAGATATATTGTGCGGATTCTAGTGAGGGTCATGCACTAAGGAATACATGAATATCAAATGTTGCTCATTGTTTTCCTTGTGTGGAAAAGGTAAAGGACATTAGAATGAATTGAGATTTAAAACGTAAGGGAGCATAATTTAAAAATAAAACATTCCTCAAATTCAGTAGAAAAGATTACCTTGAAATACCTCAATTCACATCGCCAGGACATGTTCTAAGTTCAATTATAATTAACTAGAAACTGCTGGTATTTCCACCGCCTTCTGCTTTCATTTCAGATTTGTAGCATCTGCATTATTTCTCTTTTGGTTCCTAAATTTCAGTCACTGGCCCCGAACAATCCCAACATGGATGGTGGTCAGCACACTTTCAGATGGTCTCAGGATTATGACACTGAGTGACAAATAGAGAGGAGGTAGGCATGTTCTATATAAGTGTGATGATAAGTTAGCAATTCAGTACCAAATATGCGAATGATATTTTCAGCACGGTGCTAAAGAGAGTGAGTCACTATTGCACCCAGAGATGATTAATTTGAAGTCAGCAGTATGACCTTTCCATCCCATTAACATTCCAGCTCAAGCAGATTATGAAGTGTGCATGCTTCTCTGATGAAGCAGTAAATGAGTAGACAGTCAGGTTTGGAATATGAGTTATGCATGCCTAGTTCAGAAGCCTTTAATTGGGCACATCATCTGACAGAAGATCCAGATGTCCACAGAGTCTCAATCTGATTACTTTCAAAGTAGTATTGGCCAAAATGGAGGGCTGCCCTATAATGGTGTTTGACTATTCAAAGGACATTTGCTTGTTTTCTTTTCAATGAAAATCTTCCCTGTTCTTTTCTGCTTTCCGTTTGCACATTTATCTTTTCCTTAAAATTTCTTCCAACTGTTCTTGTTCTACTTTACGAATATTTTAAACCTTTTTTTATTTTCTTTATTGCAGGAGGCGCTAAAGCCTGACTCCATCACTGTTGACAAACGTGGAATGCCCGAGTAAAGTGGCCATTCTTGATCTTGAAGTTTTAACATGGTAGTGTAGTGGTTGGAAAAAGGGTTTACAGTACAGGAGGCCCAGGCTCAATTCCTGCCACTACCTGTAAGGAGTTTGAACGTTCTCCCCATGACCGTGTGGGTTTCCTCCGGGTGCTCTGGTTTCCTCCCACAGTCCAAAGATGTGCCAGTTGATAGGGTACTTGGTCATTGTAAATTGTCCCTTGATTAGGCTAGGAGTCAATCAGGGGATTGCTGGGTGGCATGGCTTAAAGGGCCAAAAGGGCCTATTCCACACTGTATCTCAATAAATAAGTAAAGATTAGAGAGTATTAGAGCTGTTGCTTATTCAAGCAGGATTGCAAGAAAGAGATAAAGAGCTGAAGTTAGAGATGATGCCCACCACCCTCCCCAGGCTCACTAGTTCCTCAGTATGAAGATCCTGAGGCTACTTGAAACATTACATTAGCCATATTGGGATTGGCGAACAGAACATGTTGGTGATGCAAATTAGGAACCAAAAGCAAAATGCTGCAGATGCTGGAAATCTGAAATAAAAACAGAAAATGGTGGAAATACTGAGGTCAGATACAGCAGGACTTATTTCTTGCACCGTTTTCTCTTTATTTACAACTGAAATTAGAGCAATTCTTGTCACGTGACCTAATAATCAACAAACTTGAAAATCAATATTGCAGGTCTTACATATGAGAGATTAAAAAAAATCAGAGAGATATCATTTACTTTGCAACATGTCACAAGTATCTAAATAACTCTGAGAGCTTCAGATTTTGTTCCATCATAAATTGAAGGTTTACCATAGGTGCTGATTAAGTAAGCTAATGTGGTGTAAGTAATTTTGTGCAATACAGTAATCATTATTGAGTTTTCAAAGCTTCTCTCTGCCGGAACTGCAAAGCTATAAAAACAGCACATGTTAAGCCGAAATTATCCCATGCACATCTGTAATCTTAAACAAATTGGCACTAATGATTTAAACCTAGCAACCGTTTTAGATGCCAGAACGTTGCTGTGAAGTTGAGACAGCAAGGCACAACTGAAATTGATTCACCGAGATCATGATACTGAAATTAACCCAGGATAATTTTATTAAGCCCTTTCGCTTGCTGCTCTCAGGGAAGGTCATCGTGTTCAAATGATCTCTCTTTCTCTCCCTCGATGCTGTCGGGGATTGGTCCCGGTGCAAGGTTTAATCGACCTGGTTTGTAGATTGTGGACTCTGATTCATGTCTATGATGTGTTCTAGTTTCTGGTTTCTTGTTGGTCTTTTTTTTTGTTGTTGCTAGCTTGGGGAATTTTGAATTGGGGGCAGTCTGCAGATAACGAACACTGAGCTGAGCTAATGTGTATTAAGTATGCATGTTGATTTTGTGGTTTTATATCCTATATTTTTGCACGTATTTTTTGTTACCGTTCGCGCGATTGGGGGAGGTTTAATTTTTTTGAATGGGTTCCATAGTTCTTTGTTTGATGGCTGTCTTTGAAGACAAATCTCAGAGATGTATACTGCATACAGTACATAATTTATAATAAATGTACTTTGAATCTTTGAAGTAATGTTATTGATAGCTTCCTGTTAATTTTATTTATTTAGGCATTTCCCCCCCCCCCCCACCCACCAGTTCTCTTTTAACCTTCTACACTGGTAAGGGACCTCCCGCTTTATTTTCTGAAGATGACTAATCTTATACTTACGTCAGCTTAACAGTGCCAGGTTAATGCCTATAGATCTTTTTTTGGTCATGTCTAGGTGTTTTAATTTGTTCACTAAAATTAATTCAGACAATTAATAAATATGCACAATAACCATAATCATACATATCTGAAATGTAACAATCCATCACAAGATATGAATTTAATTACTTGCAAGAAATTTTCATTTAATTTTATTTGTGTTGACTTAATATATATTTTTTCATGGATACATGCAAGTATGATAGCTGTAATCCCATAGGATTACACATCCATGTCATGATCACTCCTCTGGTCTGTGATCTTTTGATCATTATTTTCCACTTGCAGAATTAAATTCCTTTATATACACATTTGTAGGCAATGTAAAATGCTTCAAATTTTAAATAACAACATCATTTTAAATATCAAAGCCAAATTGGCACCCCTTCCCTTTGGTGATCAGGGTACTAGAAAAAAGATGTGATTGTTTGTTCAGACGGATGTCACTGACCTGAATATCCCATTTGCTCATTCCGTGGCCTCAAGAAGCTTCCATGCATGATTGAGGACTTCTCAAATTCGTCCCCAAAAAGACCCCTTGTTTTATCCATGCACTGATCCAAGCCTGGAGCTGACGCAGAGGAGGAGGAGGACGTGGTGTTCTGATGAAAGCAATGCTCAGATTTGAAAGCAGCTGAAGATCTTACACTCATGGAAGGCAGACAGATTTTTAATCACAAACGTCTAAGTAAGCAGTTCCTTTCTAGCAACCCTCAAGGACGTGGTGATGCTGGATAAGCTTCTGAAGTCTGGATCATCTTTTGTGCTCCAGTGGTATTCTCCTCTGTTTTTATACGGTCTCCTTCCAACTAGCCTGACAGCCGATGTTAAAACCTGATGTTAATTTTAGCCCTGGCCACATCAGGCATGCAGTTGTGAAAACTCTAACGGATGAAAGCTTGCCAGAGCTCTACAAACAAATGGAGTGATCCAGGAATATGTCCTCATAGCACGCATTCCAAAACTGCTCAATGGAGAACCTAAAAAAGCAATCTGGTTCCTGGCATGGCAATTCTCGTTAAAGCAGCAGCACTGCTGTCCAGAATGCGCAGAATGCTTTATATAGACTTGAAGTGTCTGATTGGGAGAATTGCAAAGATTTGAGAAATGTCTGATTTAGCCTTTTGAACTTAAGCTACTCTGGAATCAGTCAATAGAAGTTGTTAGTGCAGTTGCAGTTCCTTTAAGGAGATGCTGCCATAACTTGCTGAGCTCCTCCAGCATTTTGTGTGCGTTGCTCAAGGTTTCCAGCATCTGCGGAATCTCTTGTGCTAAACATCCCACCTGGGATGCTTCATTTAAAAGATGTTGAAACCTTAATCTCACTTCAGTATATTTATAATTCCTACATGATAGTAAACCTACTATCGAACAATTCATAAGTCCTAATGTTTGGCATCTTACTCACTCGGTGAAGTTGGCCGCAAGTCCTTCATCTTCTCCAAAGTGTTTGGTTCCTGCACTCCATCTCTACTCAACGGGAATGCTGGTTCTTGTATGGTATCTGTTATGTTTGATCTTAATAAAGGCAAACTTGGTGTGGGTTTATGCTGGAACATTTTGTTACTGAACTATAGCTCAACACACGGCACGTATGACCCCCCCCCCCACCCCCACCATCATAGCTTCTGGTCCCTGGTGAACCGCCCACATTTTGCCCAGTGGGAACTGAAGTTCTTTATTTATGGACACACAATAACACAGCTTCCCCCTTTAAAGAAAAACAAACAGAATATTGTGTTCTCAAAACCCGCAAGAATCCTTTCCACCAAGATATTTACATTCTGTAGCTGGTCTCTTTTCTTCTTTTTTTCAAACTTTCCAACTTCAATTGTAATGAGCAAATATAGTCCCTTATCCACTCTTCACCTTTCAATCAGTCTCTGAGGCAGTTTAATGTTCCTTTTTGATCTGCTATTTGTTTTCACAGGTGCTTTGCTTTTATTTGATATGTTAATATTGGTGTCTTTCTGAGAACTCTGATTAACATGTTACTTTTTTACATCTGCTGGCCCCTTGGGTGCACCGACAAGTGAAGCATCACAGCTATAGGTTGGAGTTTGTGGTTGTAGATCCATGTGGTTTCCTAATCTTCTCTGTTCTATCAGGAGATACTGGAATGAAGATGACAATCATGTCAACATAGGCCTGTATATCAGCATTAATCTCTTGGTCAGCCTTTTCTCTCTTGTTGACCGTTTGAGACAAAGCATCAATGGCAAACATATATTTTCCCGGTGTGTAGATTATCTTCACATCATATTTCTGCAGCTTTATCCTCATGGGATGGTTATTCAGTGGTTTTGATATAACTGAGACCAGTGGTTTATAGTCTGTCTCCACTTTAAAAGTTTGCCCATAGATGTACTGGTGGAACCTTTTGCATGTATGTGTGCTGGTAAGAAGCTCTTTCTCTATCTGTGCATTCTTGGCTTCCGCATTTGTTAAAGCCCTTGGCACATAGGCCACAGGTTGCCATGTGTCGTCATGCTGCTGCAGTAGTACTGGTCCAAGGCCATGCCGGGGAGCATCAGTTGAGATCCTAGTACACCTTTCCAGATCATAAAACCTCAGCATGATTCTCAGCACCTCAGTTAGGATTCTTTGCAGCATCTGGAAACACTCTTCTTGCTTGTGAGACCAAATTCACTCATTTCGCTGCTCAAGGAGTGACCTAGGTGGTGCTGATGTGGTTGACAGTCGAGACATTAACTTAGCCAGGTAAGTCACCACCCCCAAAAATCATCTCACTTCTTCCTTGTTTTGTGTCCTCTCCATGTTGTCAATGGAAATCTGGCATCTTTCTTGGGTCAGACTTCACTCCCTCTTCTGAAATGACATTTCCTATGAAAGTCAGTGTCTTAACACCAAACTTGTATTTCTCTTTATTTAAGTTCAAATTCACATTCCGTGTCACATCAAGCACCTGTCTCAGTTGTGCATCATGTTCGTCCCTGGTGGACCCCCAGAAGATGATGTCATCTATCATGGTCTCGACACCAGGTACACTTTCAAAGATCATGTGGATGGTTTTATGGTAGACTTCTGGTGCTGGCAGGATCCCAAACGGTGGCCAAAGAAAGTAAGTTCTTCTTTGAGGTGTGTTAGAAGTACACAGTCTTGAACTTGCCTTATCAAGCTTCATCTAGAACCACTTGGCACCTGCAAACCGGGACATGATCTCCTCCCATGTGGGCAATATAAAATGCTCTCTCTAGATGGCTTTATTAAGATCTCTTGGGACTTGACATATTCACAGTACTCCATTTTCCTTCTGCACAATGACAAGTGAGCTCACCCAATCTGTTGGTTCTTCAATTTTCTGTATGACATTTATCCATTCCATGCATGGGAGTTCTTGCTTAAGTTTGTCTCTCAGTGCAAACAGAACTTTCCTGCATGCATGGACAACAGGGGCTGTTGTCTCATCTACATCAATTTTATGTACACCAGGTAAATTTCCGAGTCCCTCAAAGACATCTGCGTACTCTTCCATGAGCGTTGTGTGATCATCTTTGGTCTGTAAAGCCACTGTGAAATTTCTTTTCACTAGAGTGAGCTTTTCACATGCACTCAGACCTGATATTGGCTGTAATCTCTTTTCTACAATCACTATCTGTGACTTTAGGTGTTGCCCTTTTGTGCCTGAAGGTAACTATACTGCCTCCTTTTATTGGTACATTCTCTGCAGTGTAGCCTGTCACTTTTACCTTTACTGGTTAAACCCTTGCTCTTTACCTTGAGAGTCTTGCAGTCATCTATGGATAACAGATTCACTTGCACTCTATTGTCAAGCTCGAATGGAATTGTTGTCTCATTCACAGTCACTGGACTACCCATTCTGTTTTACCAGCAGCAGAAGTCTGTAGAGAATCTACACAGACTTCCTCCATTTCCTCAGCAACCGTGTGCACCTTTCTCTTGGTAGCCCCAGCTTTGCAGCACTTCGCTAAATGATTTTTCTTCCTACAATTACTGCAGGACTTTCCATAAGTAGGACATGGCTTATAAAAGGCTGTGCCTACCTCCACATTTGCTGTTTGAGCCTTCCTCTTTGTTTTACTGTTATTCTGGGAAGCACGTCATGCTCTGCCCCTCTGTTTTCACAGTATGCATTGTTGTGTCTGTCCTGTGCAGCTCCTTAGCTTGTGCTCGTGTGGTCTCTGCTGCCCTACATACACTCACAGTCTTTTCCAGCATCAATTCTTTTTCATGCAGTAGTCTTTCTCCAAGTTCATTATCTGAAGTTCTGCAAAATATTCTGTATCTAGTGATTTTCTCAAATCTCCAAATTCACGGGACTTATTTAGTATTTGAAGCACGGCTATGTATTGGTTGAAGCTAACACCTTGTTTTGGGTCACAGGAGAAAAAACTTACATCTCTGCAATGTAATGTTTATACATAGAAACAAAGAAAACATACAGCACAATACAGGCCTTTTGGCCCACAAAGCTGTGCCGAACATGTCCCTATCTTAGAACTACCTAGGCTATACCCATAGTCCTCTATTTTTCTAAGCTCCATGTAGCCATCCAGGTGTCTCTTAAAAGACCCTATCATTTCCGCCTCCACCAATGCTGCCTTGCACTCACAACTCTCTGCATAAAAAACTTACCACTGACATCTCCTTTGTACCTACTTCCAAGCACCTTAAAACTATGTCCTCTCGTGCTTGCATTTCAGGCCTGGGGAAAAGTCTCTGACTATCCACACGATCAATGCCTCTCATTATCTTGTACATCTCTATCAGGTCACCTCTCATCCTCTGTCACTCCAAGAAGAAAAGGCCAAGTTCACTCAACCTATTGTCATAAGGCATGCTCTCCAATCCAGGCAATATCCTTGTAAATCTTCTCTGCACCCTTTCTATGGTTTCCATGTCCTGACTGTAGTGAGTTGACCAGAATTGAACTTGGGACAAAGTACAAAATTTGTCATCAGAGTGTCCAACATAAAAGCAGTCTCATTAATTTGAGTCCTGATGAAGAATCTCGGCCCGAAACGTCGACAGTGCTTCTCCCTGTAGATGCTGCCTGGCCTGCTGTGTTCCACCAGCATTTTGTGTGTGTCATTAATTTGAAAGCCTCTTCACCAATTACGTGTAAAAAGTTAGACTCTTTCGAGTTTTCATTGGTCCCTCCCACTCTGCTAGCAGTTAAACATATATTGAGTTGCCTTTTGAAGCATTTTAGTTATCAGTCAGATTGCTGATAAACTGCAGGAGGGGAACTTAGTTTATCAACAAAGAGAACTTTCTGCTTCTCACCTGAATTTGTTGGTGAATCTGATGAACTTCGGGAACAACATGCTCTCTCGCCTCACTACCCCACTTCCCTCCGTCACTTGTTGCTAGCACATTTCGTACGTACGCAATCTCTTTCTCAGTCGTGCATGGCATTCATTTACTCTCCATGTTTAGACCTCAAATCAACTTCTGACTCCATGTTATGTTTGATCTTAATAAAGACAAACTTAGCATGGATTTATGCTAGAACATTTTATTGCTGAACCCCAGCTCAACACTGAGCGTGTGTGAACCCCCTCATGATTGTAGCTTCTGGTCCCGGATGAATCACCTGCGTTGCCCACTGGGAAATGGAGTTCTTTATTATAACACAGTATCATTCAAAAATTTGTTGTAATATTGAGTAACTCCTAACAATATTAAACCAAAATGTGTTGCGATACCAACAGAAATAATAGCTTACTCTATAGATTTATAGATGCAAAATTATGAAGGGTACAGATAGGGTAAATGCAAGCAGGCTTTGTCCATTGAGGTTGGACTAGAGGTCACAGGTTAAGGGTTATAAGTGAAATGGTTAAGGGGAACACGAGGGGAAATATCTTCACTCAGGGGGTGTGGAACAAGCTACCAGCACAAGTGGTGGATGTGAGTTTGATTTAAACATTTAGGAGAAGTTTGAATAAGGACATGGATGGGAGGGGGTGGAAGACTATGGTCCAGATGCAGGTTGATGGCACTGGGCAGGATAATGGACCAGATAGGCCAAATGACTTTTTTAACGCTGTAGTGCTCTATGTCTCTAAAATCTGTCAGTCCAGCAATCGTCATAGTCCTGAGTATGCCCAATTGTTAGATATTTTCTCCTTCACAGTTCACCAGTATTGAAACTAATCATCTACACTTTCAAAAGGATGTTTGTATTTCAATGTACAGATTGATACAGAAACCCATGTTTGTATATCTGCACAGATGTTTGACCTAGTGAGAAGCGAGATGTCTCTTTAGAGGTGAAGGGATTGCTGACTTGTCATGAGAAGGTAATTTTACTGTAGAGTCAGTCGGAGGTTCAACTCTTCCTCAAGGCCAGGAGATGATCCATGGTTTTCTACCAAAAGGTGAATAAAGCTAATCAAAATACCTGGGAATTTGCGGTTTCATTGATTGCTTCCAACGATTTTTGGTAAAGAGCGGGAGCTCTGCGTAAGCACCTGCATTTAGGCCTCTGAAGCCCCAGGGTCCAGTTGCTTAGTTTACTAGGAAAAGTTTCCAGCTAGATGGTCACAATAGGAGGAAGAGGTCACCAGTGGAAAACAAAGTGCTAAAGCAAATGATGTTATTTGCAGTTGTCCAGCTATTCCACTATTGAACTGCCCTCTCAAGTTGAAAGGTAATAATCCAAATTTTGAATCTGGAATTAAGTGATATCCGGTTACTAGTTATTATTTAAATTGTAAGTGATTGCTATTTTAAAGTTTTTAAACTTTACTAAAAGGAAAGGAGGAATTGCTGGGAAACATCTTTTTCCTCTTTTAATTTTTATGTGTTCACATTTCGCTAATTCTTTATACCATTTGTATCTAGGTACTATTAGAAACCAAATACTATTAGATTACTTAAAACAAACCATGGTAAAGGTCTAAAATATCTATCTAGGGATAGTAAAGACAGCCCTTCTTGCTACATCAGAGTTCCATTGGATTACGGTATTTATTAAAACTAATGTGCAAGAGATCATGCAGTGACATTACATGGGTTAGGATGAAATAATCGTGGTCAGTTCCCTACAGGGTGTCTGAGTGCCCGTCTCACACATGTATTTTCATTAATTGAATTGAGGGAAAAGTTGTGAAACCTTGGACAGAGATGCATTAAAATACTAATTTTCTTTCTACAAGTATATTTAAATTCGGAAGTTCATTCCAGTTTGAAAATTACAGCTACTTGGAACCTGTCATGGGCAATGTTGTGAAAAATCAATTTATTCTTGGGAAATAATGTAAAATGAGCTGCAAGATGCATTTTTGTTACCTCTGTATATAAAATAGTCTACAAATTGTAAAATCAAGGCTCAGGATCCATGCCAGTGATAATAAACCTGATTCTGACTCTGATTAATGACCATCAAATATGATTATTCCGATTATAGTTGAGAACATTAAGTTTGGTTCCTGTCATTTCAAAGGCCCATGTTTCAACCCCCAGCTCCTTCAGTCCTGAGTACGGTCAGAAATGTCAGATCTCACCTTCTGTCTCCTCAGATGCTGACTCATCTGCTTGAGTTCACCCAATCTTTTTTTGTTCTCCTTAGTTCAATTATGTTATTTATGCGTGCTCTTCTTCAGTTCACTTTTTTGGGATCCAGGCATCTGTGCCAAAGCCAACATTTATTGCCTGTCCATAATTGCCCCTTGAGGGAGTAGAAGTGAACTGCTAGCATTGAACTTCTGCAGATCTTCTGCTGAAGGCATTCCCATGCTGCTGTTGAGGAGGGAGTTTCCTGGATTTGTATCCAGAAGGACCGGTGACAGATTTCCAAGTCGGGATTATGTGCATCTTACAGGGGGGCCTGCAGTGATGGTCCGTACATACATCTGGAGCCTGTAGGCAGTTGAGGAAGGAATGTTAACCATGTTTCCTACCTGGATATGTAACTGCAGTGCATTTTATAGATAGTGAGCACTATAGCCACTGTGTGTCATTGTTGGAGAGTATGAATGGGAGGTTGATGAAGTGTCAAATTACAGGGCTGCTTTTGAGTGGGATCAAAGAGTTGATGGAGCTGTCACTAATCCATGCTTCATGTAATTTGGACCCTTCGCTCCTAAGTGGAGCAAAGGGCATCGATGACCTCCCATCTCCATCGTCCTCTGAAGGCGATGGTATGGTTGGAGCTTCTGGTGCCAGCGTAGCACACTCACAATTCACTAACCCTAACCCGTACATCTTGGAATTTGGGAGGAAACCAGAGCGCTTGGAGGAAATCCATGTTGTCACCATAAGAATATACAAACTCATTATCGACAGCAGTGGGAATGACTGAGGCCTCCGTTAGTCAGGGTTGGCCATGGATGTTGCACCCTAGATGTCTAGATATGTCAGCCCGGGCAGCACGATACGGAGAGCAAGCTGTTGCCGATGCAGCAAGCTCTCCCTCTCCACGCAACTGATGAACTCAAAACAGCGGCAGAGACCGATGCCGTTTAGCACCAGCAGCATCGCAGGAGTTGCCAGTCAGCGTTGAACTCAACGGGGGACGGTCTTAGGGACTCCAGCACTGGAGTTTCCCTTGGGGTTTACTCCCGAAGCCTCCCCCATGAGTGGGTATAGCCAAAAGGGAATAGAGAAGGGTAATCATGATAGGCATGCTCATAGAGACACCTAGAACAGAAACAGGCTTTTCAGACCACCAATTACAAATACAGATGCATTTGCACAAAGTCTACATTAAACCCATTGTCTTCATTCCCCCTGCATTCTCATCAATTACCCTCAGATTTTACCACTCACCTTCACACCAGGGCAATTTACTGTGACCAATGAACCTATCGACCCATCCATCATTGGGATGTGGGAGGAAACCAGAGCTCTGAGGAAACCATGTGGTCAGCTTTTCACAGTTTTCTTTTCCTTTCATTTTTCTATTTCTGATTGTGTCTTGCTCATTTCCCATTCCACACACGAAGAGCTTGAGCAGTTCAGATCCAAGTTAAGCTCTTTGCTGCCACGTTATAATATTCTGGTTCAACCTCTCAGAGCAATTCCTTTTGTTCCAACCCTCCCACAGCCTCTGTTGCTTTTACTGCTCATTTTCACTCTTTACCCCAGTTCTGATGAGCGAACCAGATCTGAGAACGTTGTGAGCTTCTCTATTCACAGATGCTACTTCATTGCCGAGTGCACCTAACAATTTCTGGTGTTTATTTTTCAGACTTCCAGCCTCAGTTTGATCCTTGCATCATTGACAAGCTTGACACCAAACTCCCAAAACGAACTCTCAATTCTGATCTCAGTCACATAACCAGATTACCACACAGACAGAGCAGGGCAAAAAAATCTAAGAGTATGGTCAATACTCCCTTGAAGAAGTGAAGCACCTTCATTGACTTCTGACAACTCCTGGCCCCGATGACTTAAAATGGAGAAAGGGCATTCAGGATAGGGTATCAAGAGCCTTGAGTTCATGAATGTCAGCATCCAGTGTAAATGGCAGTAGAAAAGGACCATCTCATAAACTACCTTCTGCCCTGTTGGTGGAATTGTCTCGGGCTCCCACTTTGTAGTCATTGACTACCTCAAACCCACAAACCGGGGTGGATGTAAGCCATCCTGGATCCTGAGGGACAGTCTAAGACATGATGGAATATACCTATAGCTTCTCATATTCCATATTGGAACAGATGCATAAGTAAGTTTACTTATACCTCAAGATTGGAAGTCTCATCTCATTTTCTTTTGTATAAATGTTCATCACTGGATTTTTAGAATTGAGTAAGACAATTAGCTTGGGTCTTAGCTTCATCAGTCTGGAGATCTCCTAACATGATGTGTCTTTGCAGCCTCCAATTGTTTAATTAATGATTTTGGGTTTTCACTTCTGCATCAATTTACTTGTTGTCCAAGGAGAATCTTCTGATATCTCAAAAGAAGCCTTTCTTGTTCTGGAAAGGTGTCCACTGATTCTGTTCCAGCACTTTAAAGTAATAATCTGGTTAATTTTTTTAATTCTTTAATAGTTTCTGTTAACTCATGAGCTTGACACTGAGATTTTGATTAAGTTCTTCCCACTGGGTCACTAATTGTTTGTGTTTCTTTAAGTTTTCCCTCGGTTTTCAGGAAACCATGCATTAGATTTGTTGGCGAATCTCTGATGGATCACATACTTCTTGCATTTATAATTTTTAATGATATCCACGTGCAAGTATATGCAATGCAAATGGCTTTCCAACAACGAGCTCGTAGGTAAAGTTCATCTCAATAATACCGCCTGTAGGGATTGCTCTTGAAACCTACTGTCATTTAATCCCCCATGCTGTAGCTACTTTTGTATCCAATACACTTGCAGAACAAGTAAATACTGAAACCTACCATCAATAAATTTTCTTCTAAGAAATACAGTAATGCACAAGTGAAGTTATGTTTTCATTTGAAGACTTGGCATTCCCCTTGACTGGGGCAGAAATTGGTAGGACATCTGGAAATAATTTGGAAAATGTGTCCCTTGGGTGGTTGATGGTTGGGTTGGGTTGTCTCCAATCTTGGCCATTTACTTGCAAATGATCCATCCTCATATGAGGAGACATTGTGTTGGTTGTGGTGGTGTCCTCTGAATGCTTGGCTTGTATATACTTTTTAACCAGCTGATTGGACGGCATTTCAGAAACCCAGTTGTGATGTGGGGAGGAGATCTCATTGCTGATTGGTTGTGTGGCGAACCTCAAGGGTTGTGGTCTGGAATTTGCCCTCACCGGCTCATAAATAGGATCTAGGTCTGAATGTTGTTTGCAGAAAACCACGCTTCTAGGAATTCTCTTGCCTCCCGCACGCTTTGCTTGCGCCACGACTTTGACTGATACCCAGTCAAATTTGTATCCCTCTTGATCTTTGTGGGTAGAGACTAGGGAGAGTTGGTCAGGCTGCTTCACAGCCAGTTGACGTTTGTGGATCCTTGTGGATAGTTTTCTCCCAGTTTGGCTGACGTAACATTTCCCACATTGGATTTTATAGGCCACATTGGTCTTGTCTACCAGCTTGGTTTGCCTTTTTGGTCTGCAAAGTACACTCCTCGACACTGCTGTTGGCTTATGAATGGCCAAAATTCTATGTTCTTGAAGCAGTCGGATTTCTTCTACTCTGTTTATGATCATGACTGCACCATAAGGAAGCCTCTTCTATTTTCTAAGTGCAAGATACTGTTTGTGATGGAACTCTTGCTATCATTTTAAGTATAATGAATCTCCTTCAATGTGTCTATTCACTGACCGTTTTAATAGAAGATGGAACGTATCCTGTGGGTTGGAAATAGCTCACGAGAACATCAGCATCATACAGAATATAGAAGATTTTTGGGTCTCCTTTGCCCCCTGTTCCACTTTAGAACTGAACTCTGCTCTCCCAGATACAATGGATAGCTGCTCTTTTATTATTTCAAAAATGAACTTTATTTATAGAAGTTATACAGGAAATGCAATAGCAGTGCATTCACTATCATTTGGTCTGTTCATTCATAGAGATTTTGGGTCTATACAGTTGTAGTGTTAGCACATTCTGTGCACGAGGCACTATTGTGGCCTCTAAAGAAAACCAAGTTCTTTTAGAGGCATTGACCCAGGACTTATCTTGTCAATGTGTGCATTGCTATGCCATCTCCAGAAAAGGATGACCCTGGGGTGTTACAATTCTGTTTCCCCTCCTCACACCTCCCAGCGATGATTCTCGCAACTTTTCACAATTGCAGTTCGCCTCCTCTAGAACCACACGGCTCCAAAGGAACCTACTACCCTCCCCGCCACTGAGCACCTCTACACAAAGTGTTGCAGGAAAGCAGCATCCATCATCAGGGACCCCTAACGCCCAGGTCAGGCTCTCTTCTCGCTGCTGCCATCAGGGAGGAGGTACAGGAGCCTTAGGACTTGCACCACCAGGTTCAGCAATAGTTATGACCCCCAAACCACCAGGCCCTTGAACCAAAGGGGATAACTTCACTCAACTTCACTTGCCCCATCACCGAAATGTTCCCACAACCTAAGGATTCGCTTTCAAGGACATTCCATGTCGTGTTCTCAATATTTATTGCTGATCTATTTATTATTATTATTCCTTTCTTTTTGTACTTTCAGGGTTTGTGGTCTTTTACACACTGGTTGAATGCCCAAGGTGGCGCAGTCTTTCGTTGATTCTATTATGATCATTATTCTGTTATGGATTTATTGAGTATGTCCGCAAAAAATGGTTCTCAGGATTGTATATGGTGACATATATGCACTTTGAACTTTGAAGTCCAGGAATATAAATCAATTTAATCAGTTACTGTGAGATGCAAGGTGATGATTTTGTTTCACCTCCCTTAATTTGACTTATCTTTATGTAATAAGGTAAATAATCAACCCCCTATGCTTTCACACACTCCCCTCCCCTGGATCATCTTTATTGGACTAAGTTGACCTAAATGCCAGGTAACCTCCAGCATCAAAACTTTCAGAGTCTAACAACACGTCCAGTAGACCTGCACCAGTTACGGCTTCCTGAGATGACACCATACCCTCGTCAACTCTTACTACAAGGCTTTTGCACAGTAGGGGAATTAAGGGTTATGGGGAAAAGGCAGGCAGGCGGAGATGAGGCCATGGCCAGATCAGCCGTGATCTTATTGAATGGTGGAGCAGGCTCGATGGGCCAGATGGCCGACTCCTGCCCCTATTTCTCATGTTTTTATGTTCTTACAAACTGCATGCTGATTGCCAGGAGGGGCTAAAAAATCACTCAGTGCATTTTGCAATGGTGACCCGTGATGGCAATCGTGTATCCGATTTAACCTGGACAAGAATCTGCATGCACCGCCTCCACCGACTTCACCCAGTCCCCGCAACTTCCTTCCCTGAGCCAGACCTTGAGAAGTTTACCCTTCGCTATAGAGTCACAGATTCAAGGAGTAACACAGCTTGAAAAAGGTGAAAGTTCTCACAACGTGTCATCTTGCCTGGAGCACAATGCAGTTTCTGCTCCCATTTAATTTGTATTTTAAATAGTTTAATGATTAATTCTCCTTTTTATCATTCCAAACACTGTTACGCTTCATTGAAGTTGAGTGCCTCCGAGCACATTTCCTTCATATCCTGCAAACAACCTTGACTCCTAAGGGTAAATTGCTTTCAGGGTTGATAATTTTGTTACATGAGCTTCTAACTCACAGCCCTGGAGACCTGGCCTCGGGTGCAGTCTGTATGGAGCTTACGTATTCTCTGTGACCACGTGGTTTCCTCAGAGCTCTGGTTTCCTCCCACATCCCAATGATGGATGGGTCGATAGGTTCATTGGTCACAGTAAATTGCCCTGGTGTGAAGGTGAGTGGTAAAATCTGAGGGTAACTGATGAGAATGCAGGGGGAATGAAGACAATGGGATTAATGTAGACTTTGTGCACATGCATCTGTGTTTGTATTTGGTGGCCTGAAAAGCCTGTTTCTGTTCTAGGTGTCTCTATGAGCATGCCTATCATGATTACCCTTCTCTATTCCCTTTTGGCTATACCCACTCATGGGGGAGGCTTCGGGAGTAAACCCCAAGGGAAACTCCAGTGCTGGAGTCCCTAAGGCCGTCCCCCGTTGAGTCCCCCGTTTAGCTAGTGCTAAACGGTATCGGTCTCTGCCGCTGTTTTGAGTTCATCAGTTGCGTGGAGAGGGAGAGCTTGCTGCATCGGCAAAGGCTTGCTCTCCGTATCGTGCTGCCCGGGCTGACATATCTAGACATCTAGGGCGCAACATCCATGGCCAACCCTGACTAACGGAGGCCTCAGTCATTCCCACTGCTGTCGATAATGAGTTTGTATATTCTTATGGTGACAACATGGATTTCCTCCAAGCGCTCTGGTTTCCTCCCAAATTCCAAGATGTACGGGTTAGGGTTAGTAAATTATGAGCGTGCTACGCTGGCGCTGGAAGCACGGTGGCACCTATGAGCTGCCCCCAGCTCATCCTTAGATTGTGTTGGCCGTTGATGTAGATTACACATTTTACTCTATGTTTCAATGTATATGTGGTGAGCTAATCTTCTCTAATCTTCTGTCTCCCTTAGGTTGAACTCTTCAGAGGCTTACAGAGCACAAGAAAACCATTCATCCTACCAGATAAGGAAACTAATATTCTCAGATCCATCTAAAACATTGACACCAACTCATGGGAATCCCTGGCCCTTCTTCGTGCTGACTTCTTTACACCACCCACCATTTACAACACATGGGAAGATCCTCAAATGGAGAAGTACTTAGGATGATACTGAGAAGCTGTGCAAGAGGACCACTTGGAGTCCAGCAAAGGGGGTAGAAGGAGCGCCCTGCATCCCAAACTGTTCATGCACTGTCCCTGCCAGACACCTCCAGTTCTACAACGGTAAGCTTTTGATGGTGTATCTGATCTTCTAGAACTGAAGGGGGAACAAGTTTTCCTCAGCCTCAGGGGATGAACAACAACGAAGAAGATTCCCTGGGTCTTGCTTCACATGCTTATAGATAATAAGACATCATATCCTCAGATACTCACCCTGTTTTTGCCTCAAAAACCTACTTTAAAAAAAACATTTGATTTCGCATTTCATCTTCTTTGTCCTTTTGCACTCCTGCATGGGAGCCATTTTTTGTCACCTGCCCTATGAAACACCGAGATGCTGTCCTGCATTTGAGAAATGCTGCAGGGAAGTAATCTGTTTACTAAAACGAAGCTGGAAGTGATTGCTTCAGTAGTGAGAATGACTTGTATTGGCATAGCACCTACCAGTTTCCTCTCAGGACATCTAAAGTGCTTCATAATTAGTGCTGATTATGGGATGTAAATTGGCCAGTTACACACGCTGGGTTCCCAGAGCCGACACTTCAGTAGCGAGCAGATTTTCTGACTCAAACTTGTTGAAAGAAATATATCACACAGCACGCCAACACTCAGTCTTTCTTCAAGTGGAGCCATGTGACCTCTAGTGTCCACACAAGATGGTAAACAGAACCTCAGTTTAATCTAAGACAGAAGAGGTCTACCAAGATGCAGCCCAGATTAGAAGGAGACAATTAACTTGGGTTGTTTAATCTGGAGCAGTGGAATTTGAGGAGAGACCTACCTCATAAGGCTTAAGACATAGGAGCAGAATTAGGTCTGTTTGCCCTATTTATTATTCCTCCCAAACCCATTCTCTCCTTCTCCCCATAACCTTTGACACCATTAATAATCAAGAACCTATCAGCCTCTGCTCTAAACATATCCAATGGCTTGGCCTCCTCAGCCTTCTGCGACAATGAATTCCACAATTTCACCACCCAAGTTTATAGAATTGTGAGAGGCAGAGAAAAAGTAGATGGCTGGTATCCCAGGGTCAAAATGTTTAATACTAGAGGGCATGCATTTCAGGTGTGGGTGCAAATTGGAAGGAGATGTGTGAGGCAAGCTCTTTTAGACTGAGGGTGAGAGGTGTCTGGAATACACTGCCAGATATGGTAATAGAAATAAATATGATAGAAATTATATGATGAAAGTGCGGAAAATGGAGGTCTGTGGACAGTCTGTAGGCAGAAGGGATTACTTGAATTAGGCATTTAATTATTAGTTTAATTAGATTGGCATAAAATTGTGGGTTGAAGACCCTGTTCTTGTGCAGTGCTGTTGTGTTCTATACGTCAGGATCCCATTGGGGTCCCAGCCTAGAGCTTTGTGCGAATGAATCTGGAGGGGATCTTGAACCTATAAATTACAGGTGTGTGTGTGAGAGAGGGAGACAGAGAGGGAAATAAACTTCTATAGGGGTGTAGGGGAGAGTATACTGATTGGTTGCATCTCAGCCTGGTATGGAAGCACCAATGCCTTCGTCCGGAAAAGTCCACAAAAAGTAGTGGATACGATGGGTAAAATACTCCCTATCATTGAGCACATCTACTCAGAACACTGTCGCAGGAAAGCAGCATCCATCATCAAGGACTCTTAGCATCTCTCTTCTCTCTGCTGTCATCAGGAAGAAGGTACAAGAGCCCCAGGACTCACACCACCAGGTTCAGGAACAGTCATTACTCCTCAGCCATCAAGCTCTTGAACCAGAGGGGATAACTTCACTCATCCCATCACTGTTCCCACTAAACTGGACTCACTTTCAAAAACTCTTCATCTCATGTTCTCGAGATTTGTTGATTATTCATTTATTATTGTTATTTCTTTCTCTCTCTCTCTCTCTCTCTCTCTCTCTCTCTCTCTTTATATTTGCACAGTTTGTTGTATTTTCTTGCAAACTGGTTGTCCACCCTGTTGGGTGTGGTCTTTCATTGATTTTGTTGTTTTTCTTGTATTCGCTGTGAATGCCTGCAAGAAAATGAATCTCAGGGTTGTACATGTACTTTGATGGTAAATTTACTTTGAGCTTCGTGTGTATGTGTGTGAGAGAGGCAGAGTTGCCAGCTGACCCCGAGCCATGTGAATTGTTTTCCTTTGTGTCCGATCTCCCACTGAGTCCACTGATGAGTCTGGGCTGTGATGGGAAAGTGCTCACTTGAGGACAATCACCAGCACAAGTAAGACCAATAAGGTGGGAGCTGCTTGTTTGTATGCCTGATGTTTGTCCTTTGGATCTCAGAACCTCATGGCCTCAAGAGTAACCAAGTGGGCCAAGCAGAAGAGGTGCCATTGAGATGACTGGCTGTGCTTTCCCAAAGATTAATACTGAAAACCATTTACTGCATACTTCTGTCTTTTAACTTCCCACTTCTTCCACAACATTCCCAGCTCTCTGGAGGAGAAACCTCAGGAGCTCCCCTTTAAGGACCACACAAGCGGTGCTTTCTGACTGCAGCCAGGTCATTTTGCTCCTGCCCTTGATTCTGGGAATGGGACAGGGTTTCAGAATGTCTGTGGAAGACCACCTGCTCCTGATGGACTTGATGCCAAGTGGAAAAGATTATAAAAAATTTCAAGTGAGTGTCAAGACAAGGGTAGAGGAAGAAGTCTTGGTGTAGATTTGAATTCTTCACCTTGGATTCACCTGGAGAAGACTACAGCTTGTTGTTCATATATCAAACTGTCATTATAGAGTCATAGAGGTATACAGCACCCAAACACACCCCTTGGCATGACTTGTCCAGACTGAACAAGATGTCCTCCTGAGGTGCTCCTATTTGCTTGCATTTGGCCCGTATCCATTCAAACCTTTCCAATCCATGTACTTACCCAAATGTCTTTTTAATATTGTAATTGTGCCCATCTCCAGCAGCTCATTCCATGCACTCTCAGATCTCCACTCACCCTAAGCCTAAGCCTCTGTTTTTAGATTTCCCTACCCCAGGAAAATGGCTGTTCTTTAATTACTTAACATCAACACGTTATCAAGTCATCCATTTACTAATTTGAATAGATCATGGGGGTTTTAAGGTGCAGATTTTAACAAAGTTGTGCGCAGTGACAGTAGGGCCTAAATTGAGAACTGACGTTGAACAGAATGACATTGCTGTGTCATGATAGTATTTAGGGATCAATGTTTCAAAACTGCATTATAGGAGCTTTGTATGGAAGGACCTTGTGAAAGGCATCACTGCTGGGTTCAGTCATTGGCAGCTGGTGTTGTCAGCTTTTTAAGTGAAATACCAGCTGGTGTTGTCACAATAAACTTTTAGATTATCCATCACGCAGCATCTACCCTTGTCTCCACTATACCTCATCCGACTTCTAAACAAAAGGCTGATTCATATTGACACTTCCAGCCAAGGCTGTCCAGGTCTGAGAAACGTTTATGTGATTTTGATGTAGTAAATATTGAAGGCCCTGAACAGATTAGCTAATGGGATCCAGAGAAAGGACATATCCTTGAGTTAGAGGGATGGCAATCTTGCTTTATCACAGAATGTGACCGTTGTCATATTTGTATCATCGTGCCTAATAATTAGGAATGGTAAAAAGATCAGATACTCGGCTTAGCTCAGAACCGATGCCTAGAAAATCAGTCCTGTGCTGTTGGATGGGCATTGGGATGTTTGGGAAGTTTAACAGCTTCAAGGTTCAAAGTAAATTATTATCAAAGTACCATATGTCACATCCCTGAGATTCATTTTCTTGAGGGAATACTCAATAAATCCATAGAATAATGACCATAAGAGAATAAACAAAAAGACCACACCAACTTGGGTGTTCAACCAGTGTGCAAAACTGTACAAATCTAAAAATAAATAAATAAATAAATAAATAGCTAGATAGATAAATAAATAATGAATAAATAAGCAATAAGTATTGGAAACATGTGATGAAGAGTCCTTGAACATGAGACCATTGGTGGTGGGAACATTTCAATGATGGAGCAACTGAATTTAAGTGAAGTTATCCCCTTTGATTCAGGAGCCTGATGGTTGAGGGATAATAGCTGTTTCTGAACCTGGTGGTGTGAGTCCTGAAGCTCCTGTACCTTCTTCCTGATGGCGTCAGCTAGAAGAGAGCATGACCTGGGTGGTGGGGGTCCCTGATGATGGATAATGCTTTCCTGCAACAGCATTTTGTGTAGATGCACTCAACGATGGGGAGCTTGCCAATGAAGAGCCATGAAGAGCTTCAAAAGAGAACAGAGCTTCTTTCCAAATGTCTATGCATAATAATTGAACAAAATTCTATCAATTATCTTGAACTTACAAGCTTTATCCATTGCAACTAGCTCAGATTTCTTCATCATCTTGCACTGTTACTTAATTAAGGAGTCTCACCATCTGGGATGTGCCCTCTTCTCATTATTACAGTCAGGAGGAGGTGCATATAGGAGCCTGAAGACCCATGTTCAATGGTTTAGCACTGATTTCTTTCTCTCTGCCATCAGATTTCTAAACAGTCCATGAATCCAAGAACACAACGCTGCCCATCCCTCTTTTGCACTATTTATTTATTTGTAGCTTATAGTAATTTTTATGTCTTACACAGAACAACAGATTTCACAACAAATGTCAATGATATAAACTTGATTTTGATTCTGATTCTGAATTTGTGATGGTTCCATTCCACTTCATCTCATTATTTTAATGCTTTATTCTTTTAAACTAATCAGTAAACTCCAAGACCTGGGCCTCAATACCCCTTTGTGTAATTGGATTTCCTCACTTTAGACTCTGAAACCTGCCCTGGACCTTTCATATAAATACAATTGCGAAGAAAGAGAAACAGTGCCTCTACTTCTCCAGGAGTCTGCAGAGTTTTGGCATATCATCAAAAACCTTGACAAACTTCTGTAGACATGTGGTGGAAAGTGTGCTGACTGGCTGCATTATGGCCTGGTATGGGAACACCAAAATCTTTGAGTGGAAAATCTTATAAAAGGTAGTGGATTCAGCCCAGTTCATCATGAGTAAAACCCTCCCAACCATTGAGAACATCTATATGAAATGTTGCCATAGAAAAGCAGCATCCATCATCAAAGATCCTCACCACCCAGGCCGTGCTCTTTTCTCGCTGCTGCCATCAGGCAGAAGGTGCAGGTGCCTCAGGACTCACACCACCAGGTTCAAGAACTGTTACTACCTCTCAACCATCAGACTCTTGAGCAAAAGGGGATAGATGCATTCATTTAAGGACTCATTTATCTTGTTATTTCATGCTTATTATTTATTGATATTTGCAGTTTATATATTGTATAATATTGTATACAGTTTACAATTCTTGAAGCTTACAGTTTACAGATCCTGTTTACAGTTACTGTTCTATAGATTTGCTGAGTATGCCCACAGGAAAAAGAATCTCAGGGTTGTATGTGGTGACATGTATGTATTCCGATAATAAACTTTAGTTTGCACTTTTAATTAATATCAAATACGTTCTATTAATTACTTTTTTTAATTGGCATGAAATATTTTTTGCACCTCTTGCTATTTTCTGCTTCTATGAATCTTTAAAAAATGAATTCACAATAACGTCCCATTGTTCTTCTGCAGTGCTCAATTCAAGTCCTAGTGAAGGGTCTTGACCGAAAACATCAACTGTTCATTTTTCTCAATAGATGCTGCCTGACCTGCTGAATTCCTTTCTATTTTGGTCCAGATTTCCAGCATCTGCAGTGTCTCCATTGTTGTTCAAGATCTGGAATGATTATCATATGGAGTGCTTTCTTTCAGTCATAGAACATAGAGCAAAGTACAGAGACCTAGAGCTATGATATCATGCTGATATTTGTAAATATACTCCAGAATTAATCTGACCCTTCCTTCCTACAAAGTCCCCTATATATCCATGTATATTATCTAAGAAACTCTTTAATGCCCCTATTGTTTCAGCTGCTACTATCACCTCTGGCAGTGCATTCCAAGCACCTACAACTCCTAGAGTGAAAAGCCTAGCTCTGCCATCTCCTCTAAATGTTCCTCCACTCACCTTTAACAGATGTGCTCTGGTTTTGCCCTGGGGTCAAGGAGCTGGCTGCCCACTCTTTCTATGCCTTTCATCATCTTGTACACCTCTCTCATCCTCCTTCGTTCCAAAGAGAAGAGTCCTAGCTCTCTCAACCTTTGCTCATTAGACATGTTCTCCAATCCAGGCACTGACCTGGTAATTTATGGTAATTTATTTATAAAGTTTTCGCATCCTTCTTATAATGAGGTGACCAGAACTGAACACAATAATCTAAGTGTGGTCTAACCAGAGAGTTATAGAGCTGCAGCATTACCACAAAGTTCTTGAACTCATTTCCGTGACTAATGAAAGCCATCACACCATACGCCTTTCTTAACCACCCTATCAATCTGTGCAGCAACTTTGAAGGATCTCTGGACTTGGACTTTAAGATCCCTTCATTCCTCCAAACTGCTGAAAATCCTGCCAGTAAACTTGTACTCTGCCTTCATGTTTAATTTTCCAACTTCGCTTCACACTTCACACTTTTTTGAATTGAACTCCATTTGCCACTTCTCCGCCCGACTCTGCATCCTGGTTACATTCTGTTGTAACCTATGACGATCTTTGATACAACACCACCAGCCTTTGTGAGTGAGTGAGTGGGGCCTCCGTTGGCCACAGTTGACCATGGATGTTGTGCACTAGTCATCTAGATACACGAGCCTGGGCAGTACGATATGGAGAGCAAGCTGTTGCCCATATGCAGCAAGCTCCCCCTCTCCACGCATCTGATGAACCCAAAAGAACGGCAGAAACTGATAAAGTTTGGCACCAGCAGTGTCGCAGGGTTGCCAGTCAGCGTTGAACTCAATGTGGGACTCCAGCGCTGGATTTTTCCCTCGGGGTTTACTCCTGAAGCTTTCTCCATGAGTAGGTATAGCCACAAGGCAGCAGAGCTTTGAGATCAGTTTTCCTTCTTCTAGATGAGCTGCCAAACACGGCTGATGTGCCCCATCTTCCCGAAGGGACTGGTTTTAAGGTGCCAGTAACCCACTTCTGCCCCTTCTCCTGCCAATAGAAACTGTTCCACCAGGCTTAGGCTAGGAGCTGGACTTGGCTATCAGGGGCTATTCCAGGCACACATCATTGGGAGTATTTAATAGGTGGTGGGAGCTGGTCCCCATTACCACCCCTGGCTATAACAACGTTAAGGAACCAGTCTTTATATCATCTGAAAATTTACTAACCTACCTTTCCACCTTCCTCATTCAAGTCATTTATAAAAATCACTAAGAACAGGGGTCCCCGAACAGATCCCTGCAGAATACCACCAGTCACAGACTCTCTCTCTGCCACCACCCTCTGCCTTCTGTGGGCAAACCAATTCCCAATCTGTCAGTCAGGTTTCTATGGGTCCCTTGACTCATTACTTTCTGAATGCATCTGTGCAGATTTGGTCATGAAATTTGGTCCCTATAAAGCTATCTCATTAAGTACTTGCTGCACTATGATGAAATTATTACAGTATTTTGTCATCTAAATTTCCTGTCCTTGCTACAGTCCAATTACAGTGGAAACAGCTAATCTTGCATTTCCTAGTCCGTCATCCTAAAGCAATGTAAATCACTGAGTCATAGACTCTTAATGCACAAAACTAAGTATACAGCTGTTTTAATCCTTCACTAATTCTATTTCATTATTCCCATATTCCCGACAGATTCTACCACTCCCTGGGGCAATTCCCAGTGCCAATTAACCTATAAACATGCAGGTCTTCAGAACGTAGAAGGAAACTGGAGCAAGCAGGGAAAACCCATTTGCTCACAGGGAGAACGTACAGTCTCGTACAAACAGCACCCGAGGTCAGGACTGAACCTGAGTCATTGGAGGTGTGGCATATCAACTCTACTGATGGTGGTTGCATTCAATTCTTCTCCATTTTCAGTTGACTAATTCATGTTCCTTCCTGGGCAACCCTCTGGTGAGAAAGTGGAATGGCACAAGTAAGTTATTGCTGGATCAGGCACATTGCTTAGGAGAAGCAAATCGCAAACACGAGGAAGTCTGCAGATGCTGAAAATCCAGAGCAACGCACACAAGATGCTGGAGGAGTTCAGCAGGTCAGGTAGCGTCTATGGAAAAGAGTATAAACAGTTGATGTTATGGGCCGAGACCCTTCATCAGGACTGAAATGGAAGGGGGAAGTCACCAGAATAGGAAGGTGGTGGGAGGGGAAGGAGAGCTAGCTGTAACCCCGGGTGTAGAATCAGGGACATGCAGAATCTCTCAGATCTATGTGTAGTAGTATCCAAGCCCTGGATCACTAGGCCTCTTACCTTTTGGACCATTTTCCCATGTGAGACCTTATCAAGGTCCCAGTCAACCATACTGCCCACATCAGCCTCGTCACTTCCTTGAAAAATTCATTCAGATTAGCTGACAGGACCTTCCATTGATCAGCAAGGGTATCAAAGACAGGTAAATGGTAAATCTACAAGTCCATCATGATTGAATGAATCAGCTTCGAAGCTCTGACGGGTCTGTTCCAGCTCCTATGTTTTTTTATGAGTACTTTAAGAAGAAATGTGCAAAATATCACATGAGATTCTAATTTCAACGAAGGCCACAAATTGCCCGAAGAAGCAATGTGTTAATATTTAGTAATGACGTCGTTCTAACGACGAATAGACATCCATGTGATCAGTGGAGGTTTGTCTACACAGTGGGCTTCTTCAGCCACTTTATTTTTTGAAAAGTCTTTGGCTGTTCCAAGGAACGTACAAGGGCAGGTTATGACTGTAAATGTTTTGTGTTCTCTGTGGGAGGTGTGGTTTTGGGCTTGAGGGTGGGCAGGCATTTTCATCGTTTAAACCAGGTGTACCCAGGCAAGAGACTGTTAGCAAAGGAATGCTTGTGTGTGTATACCTGTGTATATGCCTCTGTGTGTGTGTGTGCGTGTGTGCATACGCACCTGTATGTTGGGGCTGAAGGTGGTTAGGATTAGTGGTAGGTGGGGGTATAAATGATACAGAAATGTTTAAAAGTCTTATGTGTGCAATGGATGAAGAATGGGGAGGAGAGAAAGCTTCCAGCCCAGGAGCAGAAGAAAATTCTCCTCTGCAGCAAAAGCCACAGAGACCCTGTCCAAAGACAAGGCACCGTCTAACAGGTAAATAAGATTAGCCTGCTGAATAAACTTGCAGTTTTAAAAGTAGTTCTATCTGTTTCAGCATGTAGCATACAGACATCTTAAGCGTTGGATAAGATCGTGTTAAATACAAAATATATGCACAAATCCTGGCTTCCAAGAAGAAGTAACTTTTTCAGTATTTTTTACTTGTTTAATGTGAGAGGCCGTTAAACCCGAAGAATCTGCTCAGCTATCAAGTATCGGTCAGTGATGTTGCCTGTGAAAATATCAAGTCTGCCATAAGACGTCTTTGAATTTTAACAATCTATAACAATGATTTATGGTTTCATAAATATTTATTCAGCTCTGAATTGAAGTTCTGTTGTCATAATGATGCTGGTAATATCACGATTTTTACAGGTGAATGGTAATTGTTTCAATTTCTTTAATTATTATTATTTATATTAATTACTTTAATTATTAATTTGTTTTGTCATTCTGAGTAAATATTCAAATTTCCAGCAGCTTGCTGTGTTCAGTGTTCTCCCAAACTGCAAAGCCTTCTGTAGGTTGAATAAGTTTTAACAGGGTGACACCAGGAGTATCATAAACTGATTGACTATTAGGTTGAATTGAAGCATTGGGAGAATGCAATGTTTTGTAATATAGAAAGGAACTAAAGGATTAATTAAATTTTAATTTCAGTGTATCAGGATAGTTACATGGAAATAAAAATCGTATATTAATCACCTCGGTTTAATTACAATATAGACCATTTGACCCCTCATGACTGTTTCACCATTCAATAAGGCAATGCCTCTCTCAAATAGTCATTTGACTACATTTTCTCAGGAGATTTGCCTCAGACAGCCCACTTCCATCTCCTGCCCAAGGTTCACAATCTGGGAAGAAACTGTTTCAGCTTGCCACCCCTATCTCTAGTACATCCTTCCTTAGGAAGAGAGACTCGAGCGCATCTAGTATTTCAGACGTTGCCTCACCAACCCCTATATAATTAGACCCCAGGATGCCTTTGTTAAGCACAACCCATAAAGACATCAACTTTAAATCATCAGCAAATCTGGGTATGTTAGACTTGGTTCCATCATACATAGATATGAAAAGCCAGGATCCAACGCTGGTCACTTCAATACTACACTGGTTAACATCTCCCAGCCCCAGTATAATCAGTTCTCTGGTTACTCTCCATTAACCAGACCTTAATCCATACCAAACTATTCCCTTCATTCCTGTGGGCTTACTTTTGTCTTAATCCTCTTGTGCAGCTCTTTATCAAATACACTCCATCTAACAGTGGCATTGCATTTACTACCTTCAGGTCTGTGGGAGACATTGTTTCCATGGCTGCCTCTTTTTCCAAACCTTGGGATGAAGTTTTTCAGGTCCTGAAGATTTATTGGTGTTCAGTCCTATTAGTTTCTCCAATACTTGCTTTTATTAATTCTGCTTTCATCTTCTCATCGACTAGTCTGGAGTTCTCCATAATTTCTGGGAGATTCCCTACGTGCAGATGTTTGTTTAATTTCTCTGTGCTGTCCTTGTTCAGAATCAGATCAAGTTTAATGTCACCGGCATATGTCGTGAAATTTGTTGTCTTTGCAGCAGCAGTACTAGAAATCTGCAGCACATTACAGGCCCTTCGGCCCACAATGTCGTGCTGACCATGTGACCTACTCTAGAAACTGCCCAGAGTTTCCTGAGTGCATTGCCCTCTAGTTTTCCGGGTTCCATCTGCCAATCTAAGAGGCTCTTTAAAGACCCTGTTGTATCTGCTTCCACCACCACCGCCCCGGCAGTGCATTCCAAGCACCCACCATCCTCTGTGTGAAAAACCTACCTCTGATATCTCCTCGGTACCTATTTCCAAGCACCTTAAAACTGTGCCCCCTTGTGTTAGCCATTTCATCCCCGGGAAAAAGCCTCTGACTATGCCCCTCATCATCTTATACGCCTCTATCAGGTCATCTCTCATCCTCCATTGCTCCAAGGAGAAAAGGCCAATTTCACTCAACCTGTTCTCATAAGGTACGCCCTCCAATCCAGGCAACATCCTTGTAAGTCTCCTCTGCACTCTCTCTATAGTATCCACATCCTTCCTGTAGTGAACTGAGCACAGTACTCCAGTGGGGTCCTATACAGCTGTAACATTACCTCCCAGCTCTTGAACTCAATCCCATGGTTGATGAAGACCAACACTCTATACGCCTTCTTAACAATACTGTCAACCTGTGCAGCAGCTTTGATTGTTCTATTGACGCGGACACCAAGATCTCTCGGATCCTCCACACTTACCATTAATATTACATTCTGTCTTCAAGTTTGACCTACCAAGATGAACCACTTCACACTTATTTGGGCTTGCCCATTTGCCACTTCTCAGCCCAATTCTACATCCTATTGATGTCCCACTGTGACAACCCTCCAGGCTATCCACAACACCCCCAATCTTTGTGTCATCAGCAAACTTACTAACCCACCCTTCTACTTCTTCATCCAGGTCATTTATAAAAATCACAAAGAGGAGGGGCCCCAGAACAGATCTCTGAGGCAGACCTCTGGTCAAAGTCCTCTATGCAGAATATGAACCTTCTACAACCACGCTTTGCCTTCTGTAGGCAAGCCATTTCTGGATTCACAAAGCAAGGTCTCCTTGGATCCCATGCCTCCTTACTTTCTGAAGGAGCCTTGCATGGGGAACCTTATTAAGTGCCTTACTGAAATCCATATACACTACATCCACTGCTCTACCTTCATCGATGTGTCTTGTTACTTCCTCAAAGAATTCAGTCAGGCTCGTAAGGCACAACCAGCCCTTGACAAAGCCATGCTGACTATCCTTAATTAAGATTATGTCTCTCCAAGTGCTGATAAATCCCGCCTTTCAGGATCTTCTCCAACAATTTGCCCACCACTGAAGTCAGACTCACTGGTCTATATTTTCCTGGGTTCCTTTCTTGAACAAGGGAACAGCATTTGTAACCCTCCAATCCTCCAGTACTTCTCCCTTCCCTATTGATGACACAAAGATCATCGCAAGAGGCTCAGCAATCTCCTCCCTCGCTTCCCACGGTAGCCTGGGGTATATCTCATCTGGTTCTGGTAACTTATCTAACTTGATGCTTTTCAAAAGCTCCAGCACATCCTCTTTCTTAATGTCTATGTGCTCAAGTGTTCAGTCCACTGTAAGTCATCCCCACAATTGCCAAGGTCTTTTTCCCTGGTGAATACTGAAGCAAAGTACCTCCACTATCTCCTCCGCCATGCACTCATTTCTACTATCGCACCTGATTGGTCCTATTCTCATACGATTCATCCTCTTGCTCCTCACATACTTGTAGAATGCCTTGGGGCTTTCCTTAATCCTGCCCGCCAAGGCCTTCTCATGGCCCCTTCTGGCTCTCCTCATTCCATTCTTAAGTTCCTTCCTAGGGACCTTATAATTTTCTAAAGCTCTAACAGTACCTAGTTTCTTGAACCTTTTGTAAGCTTTTCTTTTTTTCTTAACCAGATTTTCTATCCTTTGTACACCATGGCTCCAACTCCACCATCCTTCCCCTGCCTCAGTGGAACATGCCTATGCAGAACTCCATGCAAATGTTCCCTGAACATTTGCCACATATCTGCCTTGCATTTCCCTGAGAACATCTGCTCCCAATTTATGCTCCCAGGTTCCTGCCTAGTAGCATCATATTTCCCCCTACCCCAATTAAATGTTTTCCCAAATTGTCTGCTCCTATCCCTCTCCAGCACTATGGTGAATGAAATAGACTTGTGGTCACTACCTCCAAAATGCTCTCCCACTGGGAGATCTGACACCTAACCAGGTTCATTTCCCAATACGAGATCAAGTACAGCCTCCCCTCTAGTTGGCTTATCTACATATTGGGTCAGGAAATCTTCCTGAACACACCTAACAAACTCCACCCGCCTCTTGAGTGACTTCTTCTATGATGCCTTTTGGAATGAAGTATTCAGGTCACTTCCCCCTCTCTTCTTCACAGCAGAGTCTGAATCGCAAACTTCAGTCCATCAACTTTGAGCCAAAGTTTCTCCATCTGCTGATGTGCTCTTCATAGATCACCACCGTTCCCACTGCACAGAAAATCCCTGCCGGACCTACAATTCATTTTAATATACTTACCAAACAAAATTTGTTTATTTAATTACTCAGATATAAGGCTACACTGTTGATCATATCGCATTCACTGTTCATTCTTGTCTGGCGCGTGGTGTCAGGATTGGTCTCCTTTCGGATTAACCGGGTCACAATATGAACGTTCCTGACTTGACCCTTGTTTTTTTTTTAACGAGGCTGAGTGGCTAGCTCGACGCTCAACCCGGCACGGATGGAGATCGTGCTCAAGGATGGCCCAACTTGGAGTTGAACTCGGGATCCTTTGCTCCGGAGTCTGGCACTGATGCCATTGTGCCACCAGCCGGCCCTTACTCACTGAAATCCATTCTCAGTGAATACTTCACCATACGGGTGCATCACTCTGCTCGAAAACCACGCATCGTGTTTGTAGAACCCACAGATTTACTTTCCCTGCACGGTGAACTAATCCTGATGCATGAAAAGTCACTGCAGCTATGTAAATGTGTAGGGGTCGTACGGAGAAATAGGATCAAGCTTATGAAGCAATACCATTCTCAGAGAATAGTGGCGACTGGATTCAGTCAACTGGTGAGGCAGACTGGGTGCCGCTAGCCCTATGCAGCATGTTGAGTAGGCGTTAAATATTTGTGGCCATGGCAGAAGTGGTCTGATGGACAAAAAATATCAGGTTTTCCAATTTTTGTTCCTCCCACTGGCAATAACGGGAGGAACTTCAGCTAACTGGGCCTTAGAATTTCCTTCCTCAATGTTCCTATCTCGCTTTCCTTTAAAATTCTCTTTAAAGCCTTCCTCTTTAAATGAGGCTTTAGTTTTGATACCTTCTACATATTATTTTCAAGTTGAAGTTTATTGTCGCTCAGCCATAGCCATGTGTAGAGCCGAGCAAAACACCGTTCCTCTGGGAATAAGGTGCATAACACAGTACACGTAGCCACACACACCCAATGCAGTTACGATCCAGCACACACAGTATCAGTCCGCAGAACGATATTAGCAGAAGCCCCTAATTGGCCTGCAGCTTAACAGGTCAACATAGAGGTTATGTAAGACAGTATAACGTTACTGGTACTATAATAGTAAAACAAGCGGTGGTATTTGCAGGTGAAACAGCAGCGATGAAAGATAAAAGGTGACCAGTGTAGGATGAGAGTGTGTGAACCGGGGAGTGGGATAGGGAGGTGGGAGCGGGAGGGCTTTCGGTTGGGGGGGTACATGTGTGCTGAGCGACAGCAGGGTGTTATGCAGGGTGATTGGTTATATTTCCATGATGTGTCCTTTGGGACACTAAGCCAAACTAGAAACTGTGACTCCCGGGTGCTGAGAAATGTAACCAGGTCGGCTGGTTATCAATATGGAATTACCTGACATCTACAGAGAAACCCTCTTCTGAGTTATTTTCAGTTTTAGAGTCCATATGAACAAGGGGGATTGGACAGAATTTGTTTTGTGGTTAGATTTGTCTCGTTGTAACAGTGTCGGCTGAATAGTCTATTCCTTTTAACAACCTCTGAGCATTTCACATACCGAGGCTTCAAGCCAAAGTACATTACTGCCTGAAGGAGGTGAGTGAGGAGAATTAAACTTTCAAGCAAATGAAGTGAAATGCTAACAGACATTAAATACAATTCAACTAAGACTGCAGGTTGCAGATCTAATATTAGAGGCTACGTTACTGAACTGTGACTAGTTACATTCCTTAGATAACATTTCCATGACTGCGATGCACGGGACACAGTATTTCAGCATTGGGCGGTTTCCCTGTTGTTTCTGCTTGCAACTTTTAATTCCCCTCTTTTTTTTAATTTAAAAAAATAATAGATCAAACTTTTAATTGTCTACATGGTAGCTTGAGGTGTTTGGGAGCAGTTTTCAATTCTTTTGGGGTTACGGCAGGGAAAAGTACTGGTTCCCATTTTTAAGGTGGGAATTGGAAGAAGTTCCCACATATCCCAGAAAGATGCTATGTTAATGCCGGAGGTTTGATAGGAAACTTGGAGCATTTCTTTACAAGACACAAATTGCGAAGTAAAATACTGAGGAGGCATTTGTCCTTCATTACCAATGCTAAAGGTCACACAAGAATTGGCCCTGGTTGTAATTACCTCTGCCCATATAATTCCCTCAACCACAGAGAATGTGTTTGAGGTTTAGGGTTGAACACAATGGCTACAGACCAGTCCTTTTGACCTTGGTAGTGGGTACAGTTCTAGAAATAAAATCAAGGACAGAATTAGCAACCGCTTGGACAACTGTTGATTGATTAAAGAAAGGCTGCAGGGACTTGTTAAAGGTAAATAGTCCTAAGCAGTTTAATAGAGGTGTTTGATGAGATAGCAGCGTGCCAATTAGGGAAATGCTCTTGAGATTGTATACATGGACTTCCAATGGACACTTGATAAGGTGCCACTTATTAGCTAAAATGAAGAGCACAGAAAGGACGAGTGGTTGTATAGAAAATTAGGCTTATTAACACGAAACAGAGAGCGGTGAAATAATATTTTTCTTATGGAGGGAGGAGTCCAATGGAGGTCTGTTCCTCCTGTTCCTAATAAAGCAGCTGCTGAGTGTATGTTCATGGTCTTCTGCGGCTGTAGCCCATCCACTTCCAGGTTCAACGCGCCGTGCGCTCAGAGATGCTTTCTGCACACCACTGATGTAACTTGTGATTACATTTTGAGTTACTGTTGCCTTGGTGTCAGCTTGTACCAGTCTGTCCATTGACCTCTCTCATTAACGAGGTGTTTACGCCCATAGGACTGCCACTCACCGGATGCTCTTTGTTTCTTGCACCGTCCTCTATAAACCCTCGAGACTGTTGTGCGTGGAAGTTCCGGGAGATTCATTCCATAGTCAAAGCCTCATAGATCATATTTCAGAAAAATATTTCTGATGTTTGGTCTGAGCAGCAACTGATCCTCATGACCGTGTTTGCATGCTTTACTGTATTGAATTGCTACCATATGACTAGCTGATGAGATATTTGCATTAATGAGCAGATATGCAGGTGTACCTGTGTGCATACAGTATGCTAATAACTTGAACTTGGAAATACAGGACACAATTTACAAATCTGTAGAAGATGTGAAACGTTGAGGTGTAGTAAACTGTGGGGGCAATAGTAACAGACTTCAGGGAGATAGAGACAGATAGGTGGAATGGGTGGATGAATGGAAGATGAAATGTAATGCTCAGAAATGTGAATTGTTATACTTTGATAGGAAGAATGAAAAGAAGGTATAAACTGGAGGGAACAGTTCTAAAAAGGTACAAGAGGATAGAGATCTGAGGGAATCTATGCATATTTTATTGAGAAAGTAGTTACAAAGGTATTTTATATGATGTCTTGGGTTTTATAAATAGATGCATAGAGCACAGGAAACCATGATAAACCTTTATTGAAAAATGGTTTACTTACAAGCACAGTATCATGCATAGCTCTAGGCGTTACACTTTAGGAAAGATGTGAAAGATTTAGAGATGGTGCAGAAGGACTTTATCAAAATGATTATAGGGAAGGGGCAATTTAAGCGGCTAGCCCCGAGACTATTCTCATTGGAACAGAAAAGTGGAACCACATGGAACAACAATACTTCCATCCAGTCGAAACAGATGTGGTAGAAAAATTAAACACCATGAAAGACATGAATAGAACAATTTGAAGAAAACCTCTTCCCATTGGCAGAAAGGTGAAGAAAGATTGGTGGCCGAGATTGAAGGAGCTTGACAAATGAATTAAAAAATGGTGCAGACTTGGCAGGACATTTAACCTGCCTCCATGCTGTAACAATCCTGTGCTTCTCTACTTCTTTGGTTATCAGTGACTGATCATCTCTCCAAAGGCACACATCCCCTCCAGTTGTCTTTTGCTGTAAGGTGGAAGATACGTTTATGACTGCAAAGTTTGGTACTTAATTAGGTATGCATATTCCTGAAGGTATCAATTTATAACCATATAACAATTACAGCATGGAAACAGGCCATCTCGGCCCTTCTAGTCCGTGCTGAACGTTTACTCACCTAGTCCCACCGACCTGCACTCAGCCCATAACCCTCCATTCCTTTCCTGTCCATATACCAATCCAATTTTTTTTTACATGACAATATCGAACCTGCCTCTACCACTTCTACTGGAAGCTCGTTCCACACAGCTACCATTCTCTGAGTAAAGAAGCTCCCCCTTGTGTTATCCCTAAACTTTTGCCCTTAACTGTCAACTCATGTCCTCTTGTTTGAATCTCCCCTGCTCTCAATGGAAAAAGCCTATCCATGTCAACTCTGTCTATCCCCCACATAATTTTAAACACCTCTATCAAGTACCCCCTCAACCTTCTATGCTCCAAAGAATAAAGACCTAACTTGTTCAAACTTTCTCTGTAACATGGATGTTACAACCCCTTGAGCATCGATCAGCCTCTTAGGACCCATGAAAACACTCACCTGTAAAGAGGAACAGAAGTGTATTTAACTGCTCTAATATTGATATTCCTTCAGTTTTAATGTAAGGGATTACTAAAATAGTGGTTCTCCCCTTTCCCACCATCCATCATGTGCACCCCTCTCTTTATCTACTTCTTTCAGTGGTGGAGAAGCCGACAGCTGTGTTCCCTACAGAAGTAAGCTCGGGATAGACTAGGGGTCAAATTTAAAGTTTTCATGTTTCAGAGTTCACTTACTTTCATCAAGAGAACTGTCAGGCAGCTTTGTGTCGTGAGCAAATAGAATGGCTTGGGCTTGCTGCAAAAGAGGGCATCATTTTCATGTGAGGGGTAGGAGGTTTAAAGGGGGTCTTAGGGGGGTCAGTTACACAGAGAGTGGATTAGAAACATCATGCTGCAGGAGGTGGAGGATCAGATGTAGTTACTATATTTAAGAGACATTTAGATGGACTAGGCAAGGCAGAGAAGGATATAGGGCAAATAGTCTTAATGCAGATGTGCACAAAAGTCAGCATAATATGATGGGCTGAACGGCCCATTTCTGTGCTGTGCAATCCTCTGACTCAAACGAAATGAGCTGACCATTCATCACGTTTCAAATGCCCAGCATCTTATCAGGGGTTATTGAATCAAACCTTGTAGTCATGAGAGAGCCATGGGAGCACGGCACCCTCTACGGGAGATGAAACGTAAGTGAACAGATAAAGTGTTTCTTTTCAACAGGTCAGATTGACATTTCTGAGGAATATGGAAATTTGAATACTTAATTTATCTAAAATCATGTCCAGGTAATAAAATAAAGCCAGGATGACTAAGGTCTGTGACCAAGAGAGAGATAAAAGAGATATAAAATACAAGGTACTATTTTAGTTTTCTTCAAATTTCCAACAATGAATAAAATTTGAAGGAGTGAGACCGTGAACATTAAGTATTTGGAACAGTGAAGTCATTTGGTAGAAATTGAATATTCTGTTAAAAGTTACACTTGAATGGACGAGGCCTTACTTGTTTGGTGAGTAACGAATACATAACTAGAGTGACTTGGTGCTCTTTTGCATCTTTGAATACCCTTAAGTCTCAATGTCACAAAGGTTTAGTAAGAGAATGGAAACCAGTCAGAAACTTTCTAATTTCCAAGATTAATGCAGATGGTGGAAGTTGCTCTCCAACAAAATGGTGCAGTCTGATTGGAACCCTAAAATGATTGCTATGAAACCTGTGTATATGTGATCAGTCTCTGTAATGACAGCTAAAATATACATTATAATGAAAACTTTCCACGCTTCATGATCTGTCTTGCAGCAGTTTTGACTTTTGTCAAATATCAGCTCTTCCGGGTGGGAGACGACTGGTATTTTCTCTTCATCCTTGGAGTGTTGATGGCTCTTATTAGTTTTGCGATGGACTGCACAGTGGTCAAACTTTTCAAAGGTAAGCACAGGCGGAATTCTTACACTGTTTTACTGACGCTTTTCTAAAAGCTCACTTTGGAGTCGGATGTGTCGAAGATGAAGACGTTATTTAGCGCCTTGCCCAAACCTGACTTGTTAAAGTAGCGGTGAGCCGCCTTCTTGAAGCGCTGCAGGGGTCTGGGTGGAGGCAATCCTGCGGAGCTGATGGGTACGTAGATGTAGTCATTTCTTTTCAAGAAGGGTTCTCTGGGCTTTGGAGGGCAGCTGCGTGTGGAGATGGAAGGCATCCCTGGTTTGTGAGGTCTGTTAGGGTTGGCTGGGCGATTAGTTACAGTGCATTTTGCAGATGGTACTCACTGCAGCCACGGTGTGGGGAATGAATGCTTGGGGGCCAGTCAAATGGGTGGCTTTGTCCTGGGTCGTGTCAATCTTACTGAGAGTTGCACATGCTGCACTTAATTCCGGCAAGTCGAAACTAATTCCATTACACTCCTGTCTTGTAGACGGTTGAATGGCCTTGGGACATCAGGAAGATGAGTCTCTGTCCCACTCTGGCAGCCGTGTGGCTTGTCCAGTTGAACTTCAGGGCAGTAGGTCCTGTCAAGATGCTAATGGCGAGGGCTCAGGGATGGTCACATCACTGAATACAAAGAGCTGACAGTCAGATTTTTAACTGTTAAAGATGGATATTGCCTGGACTTTTGTGGTCCACATGTTGATGGTGTCATGTTTATCTGACAGAGAATAACAGAATCTACTGCTTCAAAGTTCAAAGTACATAAAGGTCACTATATACGACCCTGAGATTCATTTTATTGCAGGCATACTCAATAAATCCATAATAGAATAGTAATCGTAATGGAATCAATGAAGGACTGCACCAACTGGGTGTTCAACTGTTGTGCAAAAGACTGCTATGCAAATACAAAAAGAAAGAAAAAAAATTTACAATAGATTTCGAGAATATGAGATGAAGAGTCCTGGAAAATGAGTGGGAACATTTCAATGATGGGGTAAGTGGAATTGAGTGAAATTACCCTCTTTAGTTCAAGAGCCTGATGGTTGAGGCATAATAACTGTTTCTGAACCTGGCGGTGTGAGTCCTGAAGCATCTGCACCTTCTTCCCGATGGCTTGTTGTTCTGAAGGAAGAAAGTTAACCTCTCCAGGGCTATCTTTGATCTGGGATTGTCAAGCTTGTTCTATTGCACAGAATGGAATCTATCAGCTGTACCTCGTGCCATTGAGTTCAAGTTCAGTTCCAGATTCTTGTCACAAAGCTCTGGGGTGACATTCAAGTGAAGAATTAAAGAAGAACTCTCTAACTGGCAAAGTTGCAATGTTAAACCCTCTTAGGTAAGTTAAAAAGAAATCCTTTGGTATTATATTGAAGTGTACAGTGATCCCTGAGACCTTCACACCCTAACCAGTGTGATCTCCCACTTACCCTTACTCTAACACTGTCACTATCACACCATACTTTACACAGGTTTGCTGTGGGTTTAAATTGGCTACAACCCCTGCATTACAGTAGTAATTACACATCACAAGCATCACGTTCTTTATTAGCATTACATTTTCCAGATGTTAGTATACTTTTGGATAAACTCCCAGAATTTAAACTTTGTGTCCTGTGCACAATCAATTTTCAAACATGGTTCTTATTTTAAGGGTCCAGCTCAGAGAGAACATTAAACTTTTATAGCACTTCCATAATTGTAAATTCTTTAAATATATCAATCTCCTTAGAAAACCTTATATGAACCTTCAAATGAGAAAGTTTTACTTACAGTTCACACTGTAAATAATCACAGATCCTGTGGTTAGTTTCTGTGTAAGCTGGTGGGATCATGTTAACCACTCCCAATCCCCAATTCTCCACTTTCCGCAGAAATCACTCCCTCTGCTATTCCCTTGTCCATTCGTTCCTCCTGCTAATCTCTCTCCTGGCACTTTGGCAAGAGGCTAAAATGCTACTCCTGAGGATTCACCACCATTCAGGGCCCTGAACAGTCCTTCCAGGTAAGGCAACACTTAAACCTGTGAATCTTCTGGGTCCTCCTCCACATTGATGAGACCCATTGTAAATTGGGGGACCACCTCCGCTCCATCCGCCAAAAGCGGAAGTTCCCGGTGTCCCAACATTTTAACTCCCATTCTCACTCCTGTTCCATGGCTTCCTCTTGTGCCAAGATGATGGCACCCTCAGGGTGAAGGAGCAACACCTTATATTCTATCTGGGTAGTCTCCAACCTGATGGCATGAATATCGATTTCTCCTTCTGGTAAAAAAATTCTGCCCCGCCCCTTCTATTCCCTACTCTTACCTCTTCTCTATCTGCCTATCACCTCCTCCTTCCCTTTTTCCTTTAGTCCACTCTCCTCTCCTATCAAATTCCTTCATCTCTAGCCCTTTACCTTTCCCACCCACCTGGCTTCACTTATCATATTCCAGCTATCCGTCTTCCCCTCCCCAACCTTTTTATTCTGGTGCCTCCCTCCCTCCCTCTTCCCCAGTCCTGAAAATGGATCTCAGCCTGAAACGTCGACTGTTTATTCATTTCTAATCGTTGCTGCCTGGTCTGCTGAGTTCCTCCGGCATTTTCTGCGTGGTGCTTTGGATTTCCAGTGTCTGCAGGATTTCTTTCGTTTATGATTTGTTTGCCTTTTATTGCCGATAACTACCTGGTGTTTTATCAACACAAATATCCACAGCTTGATGTTTGCAGCAATCACACCAATGCTATTGAGGTAACTGCAGATCAAAATTCAGCTGAACCTTCCAGGACTGGAAAAGGTGAGTTTGGGGAAGGCAAAGCCAACTCTAGTGGAATCCTTGGCAAAGTGCTTCGAGCATCAGTTTATCATAACTGACTCCCTGTTTCTTCAGAGTCAAATGCAAGATCCATTCACACTTAGAGCAGAAATGGGAGAAGACCATTTGGGCCCTCGTTCTTGTCCCTCTTTGCAGGTTAAATCCTCAACAAACTAAAGGATTTGTCAAATGTGATTTTCCTTTCACAGAACAGAGTCCAAATCAGGTTTTATATCACTGCTACATCTCATGAAATTTGTGGCAGTGTAAAATGCAATAAATATTAATATCTTATAAATTATAAGAAGTACTTTATATATAAAAATGTAACTAAGTGGTGCAAAAGAGCAAAAAAAAGAAAAACAATATTATTGAAGTAGTGTTTTTGGGTTCATTGTCCATTCAGAAATCTGATGGCGGAGAGGGAGCAGCTGTTTCCAAAATGTTGAGTGTTTGTTTCCAGGCTCCTGTTCCTTCTCCACGATGGTAGCAATGAGAAGAGGGCATGTCCTGGGTGATGGGTATACTTAATGATGTATTCCACATTTTTGAGGCATCACCTTTTGAAGGTGTCCTGGATCCTGGGGAGCTGGTGTCCATGATGGAGCTGACAGAGTTTACAAAGATCTGCAGTTTTTCCTGATCCTGTACAGTGGTACCTCCATACCAGACAGTGATGCAACCAGTCAGAATGCTCTCCATGGTACATATGTAGAAATTTTCCAGAGTGTTTGCTGGCATTCCAAATTTCTTCAAACTAGTGAAATATAGCCGCTGTCGTGTCTTCTTTGTAATTGCATCAATATGTTAAGCCCAGGATAGTTCTCCAGAGATGTTGATAGCCTGGAACTTGGAATTGCTCATCATTTCCAATGGTGATTACTTGATGAGGACTGGTGTGTGTTTGCTTGACTTCTTCTTCCTGAAGTCCACAGTCAATTCCTTGGTCTTCCTGATGCCAAGTGCAGGGTTATTGCTGTGACACCACTCAACCAGCTGATTTATCTCACTCCAGTATGCCTCATTGCCATCTGAAATTTTGCCAACAATAGTTGTTTCGTCTACAAATTTATAAATGAAGTTTGAGCTGTGCCTAGCTACACAGTTGTGGGTGTAGAGAGAGTAGAGTGGTAGGCTTTGCATGCAGCCTTGAGGTGTGCTAGGGTTGACTGTCAGTGAGAAGATGTCATTTCCCATCCGTACTGATGTCCCGATGAGGAAGTCAAGGATCCAGTTGCAGAGGGAGGTACGGAGGCCCAGATTTTGGAGCTTTTTGATTAGAACTGAGGGTGTGATTGTGTTGAACGCTGGGCTGTAATCTATAAACAGTAGCCTCACATAGGTATTGCTATTCTCCAGGTGATCCAAGGCCTAGTGGAGAGCCAGTGAGATTGCATCCATGGTAGATCTATTGTGGCAATAGGCAAATTGCAGCAGGTTTAGGTCCCTGCTTAGGCAGGAGTTGATTCTGGCCATGATAAACTTCTTAAAGCACCATCACAGTAGATAAGAGTGCAAATGGGTGATAGTCATTGGGGCAGCTGACTCTGATCTTCTTGGGCACTGGTATGATTGTCACCCTTTTGAAGTACGTGGGAACCTCGGACTGTAGCAGTGAGAGATTGAAGGTCTCATTGAACACTCCTGCCAGTTAGTTGGAACAGGTTTCAGTGTCCTACTAGGTACACCATCAGGGCCTGATGTCTTGCAAGGATTCATTCTCTGTTTTTTTTTATTACATAGTTCAGTCTAGTTTTTTGTACTGTGTTGTGTAAACCATGGTCCTGAAAAACGTTGTCTCATTTTTACTATGTACTGTACCAGCAGTTATGGTCGAAATGACAATAAAAGTTGAATTGACTTGATTACTGATACATGTAGTTTACCAATCTTGCTTTGGTTAGATTTAAGACTGATTCTGTTCTCCAATTTGTCTACCGGAGCAACAGATGCTGTATCATTGGCTCGTCACTGAACCCCGGAACATCTGGACAGCAACACCATCTTCTCCATGAACTCCATCAGCACAGGTGCACCACACTGTTGTGTGCTTAGTCCCCCGCTCTACTCACTTTACACTTATGGCTGTGCAGCTAAGCACAGCTCCAATGCCATATTCAAGTTTGCTGATGACAACACTCTTGTAGGCTGGTGATGAATCAGCATATAGGATGGAGATTGAAAGTCTGGCTGAGTGGTGCCACAACAACAGCCTCTCACTCAATGTCAGCAAGACCAAGGAGCTGATTATTGACATCATTAGAAGAAAACTAGAGGTTCATAAGCCAGTCCTCGTCGGAGGATCAGAGACGGAGAAGGTTAGCAACTTTAAATATCTTGGTGTTATAATTTCAGAGGATCTGTCCTGGGCCAAGCATATAAGTGCAATTATGAAGAAAGCACGGCAGTGCCTCTACTTCCTTAGGAGTTTGTGGAAATTTGGCATGATTTCTAAAACTTTGACAAACTTCTATAGATTTGTCAGGGAGAGTAAATTGACTGGCTGCATCCCAGCCTTATATGGAAATACCAATGCTGTTGAATGGAAATTCCTATGAAAAGTAGTGGATATGACCCGTCCATCATGGGTAAAGCCTTCCCCACCTACATGAAATGCTATCACAGGAAAGCAGCATCTTGTCATTGGACCCACACCACGCAGGACATGCTCTCTTCTTGCTGCTGCCATTAGGAAGAAGGTACAAGAGCTGCAGTACTCACACCACCAAGTTCAGGAACAGTTATTACCCCTCAACCATCAGGCTCTTGAACCAAAGGTTCACTCAAATTCACTTGCCCCACCTTGAAATGTTCCCTCAACCAATGGACTCACTTTCAAGGACTCTTCAGCTCATGTTCTAAATATTTATTGTTTATTTATATTATTGTTTCTTCTCTTTGCACTTGCACAGTTTGTTATCTTCTGCACTTTGGTTGAATACCGTAGTTGGCGGTCTTTCATTGATTATGTTATAGTTATTATTCTATAGATTTGTTGAGTATGCCCACAGGAGAATGCCTCTACTTCCTGAGGAGAATGAGGACCTTCGGAGTTTGCAGGCCTCTCCTTCAGATGTTTTACCAGTCTGTTGTCACCAGTACAATCTTCTATGCGCTGGTGTGCTGGGGCAAGGGCACCAACACGGGTGACCCCAACTGATTAGAAAGGCTGGCTCTGTTATAGGAGTCAAACTGGGCACACTGGAGGCTGTGGTAGAACAGAGGATCCTGGCAATTCTGGACAATGTTTCTCACCCTCTGCACACCACCTTGGTTGAACAGAGGAACACTTTTAGTAATAGACTAAGACAACTGTTCTGCTCCAAAGAGCACTATATGAGGTAATTCTTACCCTCAGCAATTAGGCTCTATAATGAGTCAACCCATAGCCAGGGAAGTGATGGCCCCTCCTGTTAGACTGTTTGAAGTAACTTATTTTTTTTATTATTTTTTACTTTTCTAATATTTGTATATCTGTGCACTTGTAATGCTATGTGACACTATAATTTCCTTTGGGATCAATAAAGTATATATCTAAGGATTGTATGTGGTGACATAAATATACTTCAATAATAAAATTTACTTTGAACTTTGTACTATGATCTAAATCACATGTAGACTTTATTTTAAAGTACTATTATACAATATTATGATCACTTCACTAAAGTCCTATTAACAACCATGTTATTAATGAATTCTTTAACATTGTGCATTTCCAGATCTAAAATAGCCTATTCCCTCATTGAATCTTCAATGCCTTGATTCATAAAATTAGTGTGTTCTTCCCACTAGTACTGCCTAGACTATAGATTAAACACCAACGATAATTATTGATCACCCTTCCTACATGGGCCTACAGTTTCCAGATTTATGCCACGTCCTGTGTTATGACGTCTCTTTGGGGTCCAGTAGATTAAATCAATGATGTGTTAAACCCGTTCCTTGTTGTTTCTTTCTAACCGGCGCACCAAGTATATAATGGGGTTAAGTATATAAAAGAGAGTCAAGGGTAGATATAGCACCAATAGAGAATGATGCTGGAGATATTGTAATGAGAGATGCAGAGATGGCAGAGGGACTGAATGCGTATTTTGCATCAGTCTTCACAGTGGAAGACATTTGCAGTATACCGGACATTCAAGAGTGTCAGGGAAGTGAAGTATGTGCAGTGAAAATTACGACTGAGAAGGTGCTCAGGAAGCTCAATGGTCTGAAGGTGGATAAATCTCCTGGACCTGATGGAAGGCACCCTCAAGTTCTGAAGGAGGTAGCTGGAAAGATTGCAGAGGTATTAACAATGATCTTTCAAGAACTGATGGCTTCTGGCATTGTACCAGGTGACTGGAAAATTGCATATAGAAACATAGAAAACCTACAGCACAATACAGGCCCTTCGGCTCACAAAGCTGTGCCGAACATGTTCTTAACTGAGAAATTACCTAGGGTTACCTCATAGCCTTCTATTTTTCTGAGCACCACCTGTTCAGGAGTCTCTTAAAAGTCCCTATCATATCCGCCTCCACCACCTTTGCCGGCAGCCCATTCCACGCACTCACCACTCTCTGCGTAAAAAAAAAAGTTATCCCTGACATCTCCTCTGTACCTACTTCTAAGCACCTTAAAACTGTGCTCCCTTGTGCTAGCCATTTCAGCCCTGGGAAAAAGCCTCTGACTATCCACACGATCAATGCCTCTCATCATCTTATACACCTCTATCAGGTCACCTCTCATCCTCCGTCGCTCCAAGGAAAAAATGCCGAGTTCACTCAACCTATTCTCATAAGGCATGCTCCCCAATCCAGGCAACATCCTTGTAAATCTCCTCTGCACCCTTTCTATGGTTTCCACATCCTTCCTGTAGTGAGGTGAGCAGAACTGAGCACAAATGTTACTCCACTATTTAAGAAGGGTGGGAGGCAGCAGAAAGGAAACTATAGACCTGTTAGCTTGACATCAGTGGTTGGGAAATCGTTGGAATCGATTGTTAGGGATGAGATTGTGGAGTACTTGGAGTCACATGACAAGATAGGTCAAAGCCAGCATGGTTTCCTGAAAGGAAAATCCTGCCTGACAAACTCACTGCAATTTTTTGAGGAAATTATAAGCAGGGTAGACAAAGGAGATGGAGTAGTGATGGTGTACTTGGATCTTCAGAGCGTGCCACACATGAAGCTGCTTAGCAAGATAAGAGCCCATGGAATTACAGGGAGATATTAGCATGGGTGGAGCATTGGCTGGTTGGCAGAATACAGAGAGTGGCAATAGAGGGATCCTATCTGGCTAGCTGTCGGATACCAGTGGAGTTCCACAGGGGTCGGTGTTGGGACTGCTGCTTTTTATGATGTATGTCAATGATTTAGACTATGGGATTAATGGATTTGAGGCTAAATTTGTGCTCCTGGACAAGTGGAGCTCAGAAAAATAGAGGGCTATGGAGTAACCCTAGGTAATTTCTCAGGTTTGGGGGAATAGGCAAAGAAGTGCCAAGTGAAATACAATGTTGGAAAGTGTATGGTCACACACTTTGGTGGAAGAAATAAACGGGCAGACTATTACTTAGATGGGGAGAGAATTTAAAAGGCAAAGATGCAAAGGGACTTGAGAGTCCTTGTGCAGGATATCCTAAAGGTCAACCTCCAGGTTGAGTCAGTCATGAAGAAGGCAATGTTGGCATTCATTTTGTGAGTTATAGAATATAAGAGCAGGGATGTGATGTTGAGGCTCTATAAGGCACTTGTGAAACCACACTTGGAGTATTGTGTGCAGTTTTGGGCTCCTCATTTTAGAAAGGATAGACTGACATTGGAGAGGGTTCAGAGAAAATTCATGAGAATGATTCCAGGAATGAAAGGATACTCGCATGAGGAACGTATTCCCTGGAGTTCAGGAGAATGAGGGGGCATGTCATAGAAACATTCCAAATGATAAAAGATTTGAACAGTCTTACAAAGTCAAAAAAAGGTTATTTCCCATGGTAATGGGGTCTAGGACAAGAGGGTACGACTTCAGGATTGAAGGACGTCCATTTAGAACAGAGATGCGGAGAAATTACTTTAGTCAGAGGGTGGTAAATCTGTGGAATTTGTTGCTACGAGCACCTGTTGGGGGCAAAGTCATTGGGTGTATTGAAGGCAGAGATAGATAGGTTCTTGATTGGCCAGGACATCAAAGGATATGGGGAGAAGGCAGGGGAGTTGGGCTGACTGGAAGAACTGGATCAGCCCATGATTGAATGATGTAGCAGACTCAATGGGCCAAATGGCCTACTTCTGCTCCTATGTCTTATGATCTTTGATCCATCCAAACTGATATTACTTCTTGATTTTCCAAGCTATGATGTATATATTTGTTATTGGGATGAGGATCCTAATTAGCCCATTTCCTAGAAAAATTAATTCACAATTTGGTTACTTTCCAGAAGGGCTTTTAGATTCTGTTCATTTATTTTTATTTGTGCCATTAACTCCCCTATCTTGTTACGAGTATGATGTGCATTCAGGTATGGAGTCTACAAGATTGCTTTATATTTTCAACTCTCTCTGGGAGAAGATATATTTCTATTCTCTATTCTTTGTCCCTTGTTGACATCTTCTGGTTAATAATAACCACTCTTCTGCATTCTACTATCAACCAACTTGTCTTTTTTCTTCAACTTTCTAAATTTTATCTCACTATAACCTTCTCACCTCCATTGTCCCCCAGCTATTTAATATGTGCAATTCTAGTTCTTCAATAGACTGGAGCCAAACTGATTCAGGGGAAGCCTGTGCTAGCAGAACAGCTGCCTCTTTCACTAGCACTGTTACCAGTCCCCTGAGAACTGAAAGACATTTTTTCCACATCGATCTTTCGCAGTGCGTTCTGCTCTCTCAATGTTATCGTGACTAAATACCTTTGTATTCTTACAACCTGAATGAGCCTTTTTCCATCCTCCTGGTAACCTCTTCTCTTGTCAAAGCCAACCTGTGAGTACGGTGTTAGGTCACTTCCTAGAGCTGTGTCCAGGTGTCTACTCACCTTTCCTGGTTCTGACCCGGCCCCAGGGGTCCTTTCAGGGTGGGAAAGGGCAATCGTATTAGGGCGAGGGACTGGGAGAGGAAGGTTCTTCTGGAGAAAGAGTTAGGAGAGCCCAACATTGAGTAGATTGGGTCAGAGAATTTTCTGTTGGGTGGTGGGGATAGCTTAAATAATTTACTTCTTATGAATCAGGAGATTATTGAGCCCAATAGGTCTTGAAATTGAAGACTCCATTTATATTCAACAACTTGTGTGATTTGTTTTCAATGAGGGATAAAATGAGCTAATGTACTTCCACTGGTCACAATGAGTGCATATTTAGTAAATAAACAAGGCTTATGTTTCATTTTCCAACATCACTATCTGCCCTTGCCCTGCCTTTGAACCTCTGAATATTAATAGTTTGCCAACATTTCTTCCAGTTACAAAGTGCAGCAGAAATAGACGCTTTCTACCTGGGTGGCATCAGCAAATGGACTTAACACGTCCATTTGAGCAGTGAGATTACTGGGGAAATGGCACCAGGAGATCCGGGCGGGTTATAATTTCTCCCAATGATTAACTTTAGGAGTAGGACATTACCGTGTTCAACACACAGCATAATTAGCAAAATAAACTGGATCAAACCTTCTTAGTGAACTTGAAAGATTAGCTTTATTTGTCATACATGCATCGAAATGTACAGTGAAGGTTGTTGCTTGCATTGAATCAAATCGGTGAGGTTTATGCAAATTTCACCAGGCTTCTGGCACTAGCGTAGAATGCCCTCGACTCACTCACCCTCACTCGTGCGTCTTTAGAGTGTGGGAGGAAACAGGGGCACTCAGAGGAATCTCATGTCGGCACAGGGAGATCGTACAATCCCCTTCCAGACAGCAGCGGGAATAGGGCGGCTGTAAAGCGATCGTGCTAACTGCTGTGGAACCGTGAGTTTGACACGCAGGCAGGATGCGCTTTATTCCTGCGTTAAGGGTCTGGGGTTCATCCAGCTTCTTGTGTTTCTGCAGCCCACCGGTGGCTCTACGAGCAGCTAGATGGCAACAATCTTTTGCAGTACGTGTCTTGGATTGTGTACCCTGTTGCCATGACAACGTTCTCCACCGGTTTCTCTCAGTGCTTGTCGCCACAGTCAGGAGGTAAGTCCGCCACAACACCGATTTATTTATAACTGCACAAGTATTCGCACAATTTGCCTCCCACTGGTACTGTGAACACGCCACAAAACACAGCTGTCTTCTGCAGGAGAAAAAAAGTTCCCACGTCAAGATGAGCTGAAAAGCATCATTAGATACGCAGGTCCCTTTTGAAATCCTATCCGTAAATTCCAGAAGATTTCAGGGATTCAACTGGAAGTAAGAGTTGGTGTGGTAATCCGGTAACGAGGATGTAATTAGCCAGGCTCTCGACGGAGGTAGTATCAATGTTACCATGCTCAGTGTGGGCAGCCATGTCCTTGATGGAGAGTGAGAGTGCGTCAGTGGGCTGAGTATTTCTGCTGCTGAATCTCTAAGCAATCTTTGACGACAGTACTGGCAGCATGGAAAGTGAACTTTACCCCTCCATGTTCGTTTGACTCAGGATTTGTTCCATCCACTAGAAACATTGGTGCTGACTCTCCTCTGTTTAAGATACGTGTGTGAGGGAGAAGGATATTATAGAGCAAACAGCCTAAATGGAAAATGACTGCAGTTTGATCCAGGGCACAGAAGCTGAATGTGGTGAACATTTTAGCTTGAGCAGCAACACCAAGGATTTGTAAATGGAAGCTCACGCTTGACGAAGTTGATTGAACCCTTCAGAAAGATGACTAAACCATTACTCAATGGAATATTTATTTTGATGGACATCCAGAAGGCATTTGTTTTTGTCCCTCATTAAAGGATAAATAGCTACCATTGAAGCTCCTGGAATTGGTGGCTCAGGAACTGGTTGGAAACCAGGAGACAGAGATGAGCGCCGGTGCCCTGAAATATCTACCCTGGGGACTGTGGCTATTCGCCATATCCGTAAATAGTTTAGATGTTAGGTTGGAAAACCACATGGAGACAAAACTGTGGAAAGAAACATCTAATCCCAATAAAATACTAACAGGTGAAGTGAATGGAAGTTTTAAATAAGCAAGATGTAGAAGGACCCGTAGAAATAGATTGGCACAAAGGACAGTGTGCACCAAAGGGCCAATTTCTGTGCTGTCAACACTATGACTCCTACACTATTGTGGTAAATAGAAAATTATGTCGGCAAATGTGAAGGCATCTATAAGGATAGTACTGAGAATCTTTAAATGGTGGAAAGCTGGTAGCAGCAGACATCCATTTTCAGAACATCATCAAAACGGCTAATGCAATTAGATCTGGGCGACAGAGGAAGACTAGTATAGCTTGCAGGGGGATCTGGACAAACTGGGAAAATAGACTGACAAACTGCAGATGGAATTTAATGCAGACAAGTGGAAGATGTTGCACGTTGAGAGGACCCACCAGGGTAGGTCTTACACAGTGAATGATAGGGCACTGAGGAGTACTGTAGTACAAAGATTGTAGGTCAATAACTCATTGAAAATGGCATCACGAATAGCTGGGTTCGTAAAGAAAGCTTTTGACACATTGTCCTTTATAAATCAAAGTATTGCGTAAAGGGGTCCTCTATGACTATGACGCAAGTATCAGAATCAGGTTTATTATCACTCACAGGAGTCATGAAATGTGTTGTTTTGTGGCACGGTAATTTGCAATACATAAATGCTCACTATAAGTTACAAATAAATAAATAATGAGTGCTAAAGCAGAATAGTGACGTAATGTTCATGGATTCATGGACCATTCAGAAACCTGATGGTAGAGGGGACGAAACTGTTCTTAAAACGAGTTATATAGGAAGTCACATTACAGCTATACAAGCCCCAAGAAAGATCAGCAGCTCCCCAAAGTCCTCTGCCCTGGGTCAGTCCTTCAGGTTGTCCCCAGGTATAGCCCATTTTCTCGGTGTCCTTTCCCTACCAGGGATGAGATCTTTGGAGCTTCTGTTGGTGTTTCTGTAGCTCTGGGTTTTTTTCAGGGTGAGGTTGCTAGCCCCATGCCCAACCCCCCTCCTTTCACAGCCAGGCTCAGAACCATCTATTGCTGAGTTGAAAAGATCATTCCGGGTATTTTAAATTGCTCTAAGTTTTTGAATTCCAAGCATTAAATTATGAGGAGAGATTCCACAATCAATATTGTGTTTTTTGGGATTTAGGTTAATGGGTGGTTTGACTGAAATTTTCATGATTTTAGGTTAATTAGTACATATGAACATATGAATTAGGAGCAGGCCATTCTGCCTTCCAAACCTGCTGTGCCATTTAATAGGACCATAGACAAACTGGCTGCACCCTCACTCCGCATTCTCATTAACTCACAGTAACCTCTTAGCCTCCTGTTTATCAACAACAGCCTCCACCTGAAAAGCGTTCAGAGATTCTGCTTCCAGCAACCTTTGTGGAAGAAAATTCCAAAGGTTCATGGTGGTGTTATAGAAAATAAACTCATATCTCTCTTAATTTGTTGTCCACTTATTTTTAAACAGAGACCGCTCGTTGTTTACTTTCTCAGGAGAGAAAAAAACAGCATCTCCACCTCCACCTTGTTAAAACCCCACAGGGTCATTCATATCTCTGTCTAGTAGTCCACTCTCACTCTTGGTTCCTGTGGATGAACGCAGAGATACTGTTCTGAGGGTCTGGGCTCGAGGACTAGGGACATGTCCGAGGATTCTGAGGTTAGAAGCAGAGGAAATGTTTCTACATCCAGAGGCTGATAGGAGTTTGGAACTTGTTTCTGTAGATAGTTGGTGGTTTATTTGACTCCTGAGATCTCTGTTAACCAGATTGGCCTGGGGATGTGGAGTTTGGTTACAGAGGACCCCATCTCACCGATTGCCCGAAAAGGCTTGGGGGTAATTGTCACATTCCCACGTTTCTTTGTACCTGACTCCCTCTTGTGGCCAACATTCTCCTGATGTAACACACACAAAATGCTGGAGTAACTCAGCAGGTCAGGCAGCATCAATGGAGGGGAGTAGACAGAGTTTTGGGCCGGGGACATTCATCGAGACTGGGGAAAATGGGGGTGGGAGCCAGAATTAGAAAGTGAGGGGGAGGAGTTCTGATGATCTGATAAGATCCCAAGACTGATTCTCGTCCCGTAACAGCGGTCTGATTTGTAATGACCGGTGTTATGTCAGTGGAATATTGTACAGTACTAACTGTGTGTGATGACAGTCAGCTCTACCTCTCCATCACTTTTCGTAACTCCACAACCGTCCCCATGTTGTCAGATCGCGCCTTCAATCTGGGGCCATGGATAGCAAGGTTAGCTTTCTCTATATGAGCACCCGACAAGTCAGCCCCAAATCTCAACAGTCACCAATCGCCAGCTCCCTTACCTCTGACTCCATCTTCTTATCTTGACTACTTGTTCAGGTGACAGAACTCAACACCGACTTCAACCTTGTACCCAATCTGCTACCGTGCCGTCTTCCTTCCAATTTTGCAGCATTCCGTGGATCTGCCCACCACCCAGTCGGGCACTGAGTATAGGAGTTTGGATGTAATGTTAAAATTGTCCAAGGCATTGGTAAAGCTGAATTTTTAGTATTATGTACAGTTCTGGTCACCGAATTAGAGGAAGGATATCAACAAAATAGAGAGAGTACAGAGAAGATTTACTAGAATGTTCTCTAGGTTTCAGCATATAAGTTACAGAGAAAGGTTGAAAGTCCTTGCTTGATACCTCCTGCCCTTCAGTAGGGCAATATACAAAGGTCATGTTAACGGTCGGATTTGTGAATAGAATACTATATGGTGCCTGACTGCGTAATCTAACGTTCTCAGCGGAGGGAGAGTCGCAGGAAGCAGGTGTTCTTGTAACTGATTTTCTGGAGTGGACACCAGGACAAAGGTTACGGACTGAGTGGAAAAGATTTCCTGACTTGCACAACCGATTGTCCGCTACCGTGCTACTCGTGCTCCAAGAAACAAGTCCTCAGTCGAGCAGAGGCTGTCAGGTGGGCTGTTAGCTGGGGGGCGGTGGGGAAGTCAGGTGGGCAAAGATATTGGGAGAAAGGGGCGCGCATTGGAAAAACAAACGGTTTTAACTTGCAGTGACAAGGAATAGTCCAGGAAAGAGCTACAAATACAAGAGCCTTCTCTGCAAACGCAGTTCTTCATTGAGCTATGATGCACACAAGGGAGACAAGAGAGAATCATGGACCATTGTGGTGGCCAGGAGCTGCCTGACTGACTTACCATCATCAGGTGTTTTTGTCCAAATAATTATTTGACTAAACTCAGGAAAGGTTAAAAAACAACAGTTAGGCTACACCTTAATATTGTCCCATCATTTCTGATGGTAAATAAATTGTGTTTTACGTGAAGGCAGAATGAATCATAACCATGGCCTTTGCCAGAGAGACAGGGTGTCAACTGCTCCTCAGCATCTAGAATTTAGCACTGAGTAGAATATTTGAAAACATATTTGCCTACATGTATCAATATTTATATTGCTAGAGTGAGACGATTTTTTGATATATGAACTTTTGTCCCATGCGTTGTTTATTTGCTGTAACCTTTGACATCCATCTGTCAGTTCAGATCTGAAGTACTGTAAAATGTGGCTAGACTGCCCCCAATAGGCCTTATGCAGTACTCTGAGTTAAATACCACAGTTAATAAACAAAATAAACAAGTGAAATTGAATGTACTATTTTAACCAAAACAGATGAAGGATCTCAGCCCCAAACGTCACCTCTTTACTCCTCTCCATTGATGCAGAGCTCCCCCGGCATTTTGTGTGTGTTGATAACAAAAGAACTTTACATAGAGCCTCAAAGTGTTTTGAAACTGAACACTCAATGAATTACTTTCTAAGTGTAATCGCAGATACAGATACAGCCTTTCCCTTGTAAGCTTCTGACACAAGATACCTACGAGGAGAACACGAGAAACTTCCCCCGCCATAAACTATAGGAAGACGAGAACCTACTGGTTAAGGCACTCCGATTCCAACTGGAGTGATGAGGAAGAGAAACATGTTGGATGAAGGCAGTTCGATCGGCCACACTGACACCTGCAACGTTAATGAACCCCCATAACAAACTATGTTATAACTTTGCTCAAGACAGTTTCAATATTGAGATCTGAAGTGATTCGGATGGAATAAAACAGGGAGAAATTCATACAGGACAAATGGTAAACACCAAGGGTGCCCTTTCCCTGAAGTTTCGGTGCTTGTAACTCTTTTTGATAGTTGCTTAGTTTACTTGAGCCCGGACTTTCTATGCTGTTGCTTCTCCGGGTGATGTCTTTGAGACGCTCGCAGATGAATATCAATCTCTCATTCAGGTTCGGGGATTCCGGAGCTGAAGACAATCCTGACCGGAGTCCTTCTGGAGGAGTACCTGACCATGAAAACCTTTACAGCAAAAGTAGTTGGTCTGATATGCTCCCTGGCAGCAGGGAGTACAATCTTTTTAGGGAAAGTGGTAAGTTTAAACCTGATACATGTTCTCCGGGCAAAAGGGCAGGAGCTTGGGCACTGGGGAGGCTGGAAAGGGAAGGCAGAGGAAGAGGAGGAGAAGGAAATGTTGAACTGAAGGACATTGAGTGAGATCTGAAATAACTGAGAAAAGGTAGGCTAAGGGGACAAAGATCCAAGAGGAGGAAAACCTTTTGGAAGGATAAGAAAAACAAAAAGGAAGAGAAAAAAAATTGTAAAATGACAGGTATAGATTCAGGTTTGGAACCTAAGTGTGGGAATGAACCCCAAATGTAACACTGAAATTTAAACAAAAATACACCGCGGATGCAAAAATCTGAGATAGATGCTGAAAATCCAGGAAGCGCTTGTCAGGTCAGGCAACGAGTACGGAAAGAGAAACAGTTTTAACATTTCATGCCTTTGATCTGCTGAGTGTTTCCAGCACTCAGTACTTCTACATGAAACGTGACAATTTTCCTCTGATCCTCAGGGGCCCTTTGTACACATATGCAGCATGATTGCTACTTACTTGGGAAGGATCCGAACGACAGTCACCAGGGATTATGAGGTAACGAGGAACATTGAAGTTAAATTTATTCATTTTTCATTTTCAATCTTTTTTTATTGATTTTTAAACAAAAAAAGATACAAATCAGAGAAGTTATAACAAACAAATAATGCAAAAAATGTACGAACAACAAAAGGGATATATACTGTCAGTCATATAAATATAATATTAAGAATATAATATAATATAATAGAATATAATATAAACAAGAAAGCACAACTCCTCTTGGCAAATCATAGAAAAGAAAAGACTGGAAATTTTTATAATAAAAGAGAAAGAAAAACCGCTGAACTAACCCAAAACAAAAAAGAGAGACTGGGCAGTCCATTTGAGGATAAAATTAGAAAAGAAAAAAGAAAACATCCTTCTGGTCAGTTCTGAACCTTTGTGGACAAAGAGGAACAAAAAGAAAAAAAATTACCTAAAAAAAAGAGAAAAGAAATTAAATCATATGAAAATATTGAATGAAAGGTCACCAGACTTGCTCAAAATTAAAACATTGAAGTTAAATTTATGAATCATTAAACCAGAGCTGGCAACACCCTTTCAACTTTTCTCTGTACTCTTTCAACCTTATTTACATTTTTCCTGTAGGTGGTGACCAAAATCGCACACTATACTCTAAATTCGGCCTCACCAACGTCCTATAGAGTGTTTACTTCATCTCTTCCTGCTTGACCTTCACCTACTGTCTTGCCAGACGGAACTCATTAGGTTTCTGAAAGGAGAAGAGCACAAGGGTAATGTTGTGGGGCTGAGAGGGAAATGTTAGAGGCACTCGTCTATAGCCCTTGTTGCTTGTAACGGAATGTAATATGTGGTCTTCAGTGGCCAATCCCTCTTCTCCATGGAAGGTCTAATAACCTCCTGCTGCACCTGGTCCTGTACCCACTTCTCTCACAGGAGAGCAGGAGATGTGTGAGCTAGTGCTCTGAAAGTAGTTCGGATGGCGTGGCTTTCCCGATCGGATAACCTGCAGCCGGTGGGAGCTGAGGTGTGGGCATGAACCTTGGGAGAGTGTGAAGAAGGTGAGGGTGCAGTAAGGCCTGTGATCGTCAGGCATGGTCGGTAGAGGTCACCAGTCGTTGAATGATGGAGATGTGGTGAGGACCACTAGCTGAGCAGAGCAGTGCGGACAGTGGGATGTGGCATCAGAAAAGGCACTTGCAAGCCTTGATCAAACGAACAAGATCTGTTGACTCCTCGGGGTGTTTGTGGCGGGACTCCTGGCTCCATTCCACCACTCTTCCTGGCCCTTCCAGTTACCCAGTGACTCCTTGCTCCAACATTCAGCCATTTTCTGTCTCGGGACAGCTGTAGGTGGTTTGCATAAGCACCCAGTAATAGGATAAACAGACACAGCTCAGTTTCTCCAGCATTTTGTGTGTACTGCTCTGGATTTCCAACATCTGCAGAATCTCCTGTGTTTATTATTAGAACTCTCCAATTTAGCCCCACTGTATATTTAGTTATTGCTGGAAGTATTTCCTGCCATTAGCAAACTGTGTAATAATTGTAAATTTTCATATGACAGCAAAGAAACTCCCAATGTTCTTAAACTTGCCCGAGTTCTGTCTGGATGGCAACGTACACAGTAGGCTCACAATCCAGTGGACTCCAGTAAATTGGGACACATCGGGACCAGTACATTTTGTCTCAATTAAGCGGCTGCCCCAATTAGCCAAAATTTAATGAAGATATAAAAATGTGAACTGTTGAGTCATAAATTACATATTTAAATGAAATGCAGAATTTGAACACTGTCGATACTGCTACGGTGCAATAAAACTGTGTATTAGTTGCTAATAGTTATTGACAGAGGAATTCTCCCAGTGCATGCTGCTGAGTTTTTTTTATTTTAAAGGAACAAAATCAGTGCAGATAATCAACTGCCTTCATACAATGCCTTTGACAAGTTCATCCTCCAAATCATCATCTTCACTGTAACATTCAGGATGACTATTGATACCTTCAAATTCTTCATAGCTCCAACTCGTTGAAGTAGCAAATTGCTTCATTTTTAAAAATTCCCGGCCATTTCTGGCATCTGCAAGACTGAGTGCCTGAAGCGGCAGTCAGCAAAACAGTTCTGAATTGTCTAACTGCTTATCTCTCGCCAACTATCAGTGGGAAAAATCACTGCCTTTTTCAACACGAACACACACAACCGATGCTATTTGAAAAGTGTTCTCTCTAAGCACAGAGAAATGTTTAACAGCCACACAAGTGAGCTCAACGGACACTAGAGAGAAACTGACCAGCAGTTAAGCAGCATAGTGTCCCAAGTAAACAAAGGGAATCCTGGCTACTTTTTCGATGAGTTTTTGTTCTTGAAGAGTTGTCTCAAATAAGCTGCTGACCCAGTTGACTGGAACCCACTGTACTTTGTATTGCGACTGAACCAAACCCAGTTCAGCCTGATATTCCTTTCCTACAGAATACAAGCAAGAGGTACGAGATGCTGGTGGCGGCAGCAGCTGTCGGGGTTGCCAGTTGCTTTGGCGCGCCCATCAGCGGTAAGTAACCGGTTGGGTCAAAGTAGCTCCTGTTTTGCTATAGAGATGGGAGGCGACAGCAGGTCACAGTTGAGGAAACGTGGATAATGTTCCTGGCCACTCCTTAATACAAGGAGGTAAAAACTGGGAAAAGACAGTTTAGTTGGGGACAATTTGTTTTTAGCGATCTATAATATTGTTGAAAACATAATGGATCCCAATGAGCTGGTTGTATAATTGGAACTGCCATCTCCTACTTCTATTGGAAAGGTCTTAAGGATGAATTCTATTTTTAGTGGGCTTTGCTTTCTGCTTGTGTATATTAAATTTAACAGAAGAGCTGTTGGAACCAAAGATAAACAACTTCTGAATATGCTCAAGTTACCATTTATTTCAAGGGGAATAGAAAATAAAAGCAAGGAGATAATGCTGAGCTTTTGAGAGACACTAGTCAGGCCGCACTTGGAGTATTGTCAACAATTTTGGGCCCCAGCAAAGGAAGATGTGTTGTCATTGGAGAGAGTCCAGTGAAAGTTTAAAAGGATGACTCTGAGAAAGAAAGGATTAATGTATGAGGAGCATTTTGTAGCCTTGGGCTGTAGTCACTGGAATTTAGAACAATGCGTGGGGATCTAATTGAAACCTACCAAATGTTGAAAGGACTAGTTCGGGTGGATGTGGAGAGGATGTTTCCTCTGGTGGGGGTGTCCAGAACTAGAGGGCACAGCCTCAAAAGTGAGGGGTGACCTTTTAGAACAGAGGTAAGGAGGAATTTTTTTTAGCCAGAGGGTAGTGAGTCTGTGGAATGCTCTGCCACAGACTGAGGTAGAGGCCAAATTCATAAGACGGAAGCTGATTGTTTCCTGATTGGTCAGAGCATCAAAGCATATGGCAAGAAGGCAGGTGTATGGGGTTGAGTGGGATCTGGGATCAGCCATGAAGGAATGGTGGAACAGACTCGACGGGCTGAATGGCCTAAGACTGCTCTTATGTCTTGTGGTTACCACAGAGTCTTAGAGTTTTCCTGCGGAAATTTTTTCTTCCAACCGGCTCCCGTTTGAATGTGTTTCTTGTAACCATCTCTCCTGAGGTTGTTGGCTCCTTCCCGAGATACTTAATGTATAGGGTGGACACATTGGGTGAAAGGGTCCATTTCTGAGCTGTTTGGCTCTGGGAAGCTGCGAGTTCCCGTCAGCTTTCAGTGGTCAGTGTTAGTGGCCATCAGTCATGCCCGCTGGGTGACTATTAGCATGACCTCACCAAAATGGCAACCCTCACACTGGCAGTCACCACCTGATGATCAAGTGTGGCTACCCAAGATAGTTTCCTCCTACCTAGCTCATAGATAGTAGTTTGAGTCTTCCGGTATGTAAGGTTCAACAATTCATCGTTCAATCTTGCCTGAATTCAGGCAAAACTTATATGATTCCAGCATAATCTAAATAATAAAAGAGCTGGAGGAAAGCATTCTAACAAAAAAATAAGGCAGCAGTTGTAACTCGGGCCTGAGTGGAAGCCATTGCAGAAGAGCAGGAGACCTTTCGCTGGTCCTGGAAGGAAAATCAAAATCTCTTTTCTTCCACCTGTGGCCAGCAGAGGGCTTCACTGTTCAGCCCATCAGCTGAGGCAAGTGAGGCTTTAGAGTTAAAACGCATCAAATGATCTCTTGTTCCTTCACTTGTGCCCTGCCCAGTGGGCACCTATCGATGTTTGACTCCACAGTTTCTAAAAGGCTTCCATTTAGGAACAGCAAAGACCGCCAAGTCCAGAGAAAGGCTAATTTCCTGCTAGGCTTAAAAAAAACAAGAATCTATGAATCTATTGAAGTATTTTGTTTCAGTCAGGTAAAGCAATCGACCTTTGCAGAGGTAAAGTCACACAAGCGTTATTTTGCATTGCTGTTGCAAAGGCTATTTGAATCGATTTGTACTATTTGAATCCAGTCACAACTGTTAGCAACTGGGGAAATGACCACTTTATCCCAAACAGTTGCCGAGTTCACCTAACTGAATGTCACCTGCACGGTCATGAAAAGCCAGTTCAGGTCAGAATGGGTGAGGCACCATCAATAACTCTCGGAGACGTGAGGCTTTTATTGGCTGGAAGAAAGAACAAGCAGCAAATGACCACCGCACTACATCCTGGAGACTGAGGCCAGGGCTGAGTCTCCAATCGCCTTTATACCGGGGTCTGTGGGAGGGGCCACAGGAGCAGTCAGTGGGGGGGGGGGTAGGGGGCGTGTCCAGACAGGTATATGTAGTTCACCACAATGGGCCTAAAACTGTTAGACCTTGGGTAATGCTAATGTGCTGTTAGATGTTGGTCAACACGCGCATACTTCTAGAGCTAGGGCTGCAGTTTGGAAGCGACTAAGCCCCATTGCACCAATACAGGATCTAAGAGCTGACTTCACGCTGGGAACACTTGCCCACATTCAGCGGGGCCACATGATCTGATGAATGAGAAAGGAAAGGGGAAACTTTTATTAACAAAGTTACTCCTGACAAGTTATTTTCAAATAACGCTTGTCAAGATAGCTAGAAACCTAACCTGTAGGAATCTACTCACAACAAGCTTGTGGGTGTTGGGCAATAATTGGGTAATTAATTAAACCGGAGTGTTGAGAGATTGTGCTCACTGAGTGACCAGGATGTTTTGCAATAACGATTAGTGACACTGAACCCGTTGTCCACTAGACGGTCAGGAACCAGCCCTGCCATGATTGCTGATGTTGAAACGTACAATGTGTTCCTTTATTCGCAGGTGTTCTGTTCAGTGTGGAAGTGATGTCTTCCCACTTTGCAGTGCGAAACTATTGGAGGGGATTCTTTGCAGCCACATGCGGTGCATTCATGTTCCGACTGCTTTCAGTGTTCAACAACGAACAAGGTGAATGTGTGATCCTCAGCCGGTTATTCTCCACAATGAACAGGGTGAATGTGTGATCCTCAGCCGGTTATTCTCCACAATGAACAGGGTGAATGTGTAATCTTCAGCAGTGTAATTCTCCACAATGAACAGGGTGAATGTGTGATCCTCAGCAGGTTATTCTCCACAAATAACAGGGTGAATGTGTAATCTTCAGCAGTGTAATTCTCCACAATGAACAGGGTGAATGTGTGATCCTCAGCCGGTTATTCTCCACAAATAACAGGGTGAATGTGTAATCTTCAGCAGTGTAATTCTCCACAATGAACAGGGTGAATGTGTGATCCTCAGCCGGTTATTCTCCACAAATAACAGGGTGAATGTGTAATCTTCAGCAGTGTAATTCTCCACAATGAACAGGGTGAATGTGTGATCCTCAGCCGGTTATTCTCCACAAATAACAGGGTGAATGTGTAATCTTCAGCAGTGTAATTCTCCACAATGAACAGGGTGAATGTGTAATCCTCAGCCGGTTATTCTTCACCTCAAAGAAGATAAAGGGTCTGCTTTGGAATGGTAACCAGCACAATATGTGGAAACACATCTCTGTGAGCAAGAGGGGAAGAAGGCAGGAAAGTTTTGGGGGGGGGGTGGGGAGCATGTAAACTCCAGACACTTGGATTCAATCACTGCCTGCTTTGTGTTTCAGTTTAAGATTAATTGTAAAACTCATTTTTATGTATTTTTGTTTCCCTGCAGAAACCATAATTGCTCTTTTCAAGACAAAGTTTCAAGTTGACTTCCCGTTTGATTTACCAGAAACTTTAATCTTTATCATCCTTGGGTGAGGTGTCTTCGCAAGTTTGCTGTATGTGACTATTTGAAGGATGTGATTACACTGCAGATTCTCACACACACGACCCATACATCCTTACTGTGATGTGTCTAAGCTGTCACAGCATTTAGCTCACATTGTTACTAGGAGGCTAGAAGACCACTTTTTTATTCTCCTAAAGCTCATGCCAAGCCTTTGGGTTAGTGTTAAACATTCACTGAATGACAGGGTAAGAGTTAACACAACTGTTGCAGTGTCTAACATTACAAAAGTCAATTTTAATGTATTCTGCAGTCGGCATGATTTTGGTCAAATAGGACCCGTGGCACATTGACATAAAAAGCATCTGGAATGAAGTGAGTTTGTGCTGCAGACATTATTTTGTTCCCTTTATCTAAATAGTTCTGAACTTCAGAAAACTTGTTTGAATGAAAAAAAGATGGGGAAGCACATTGTTCTGCCATGGCCCCAGAATATTTTATCTAACTGACGTGATAAACACAGCATTTGCATCCAGAAACTTGCTTTCTGTGCTCAGCCCTTGATTTCCATCTGGGCAGTCTCCAACCTGGCGGCACTCGAACTGTATTCTCAAACTTACAGAATTCGGACCCCCCCTACCTCTTTTCCCCTTTGTTCTTTTCCCCCCCAATCCAGCTGGACCCCATCAACCTATCTCCTTTCCCTCCCCACCACATCCACCTGCCCATGACCACACAAACACAAAGCCATTTTTTTCCTCACCCCACCTCCCTCCCTTTATTCCATGGCTCCACCTTTCACTCCTATCAGATTCCACCGTCTTCATCCCTTTGCCACTTCCACCTCCCAGCCTCTGACATCATTCCCACTAAACCCTCCATCCACCTATCATACCCCCTCTTGGATCCACCTATCACCTCCCAGCCTCTGACATCATTCCCACCAACCCCTCCATCCACCTATCACCTCCCAGCCTCTGACATCATTCCCACCAACCCCTTCCTTCCACCTATCACGCCCTTTCTTGGATCCACCTATTACCTCCCAGCCTCTGACATCATTCCCACCAACCCCTTCCTTCCACCTATCACGCCCTTTCTTGGATCCACCTATCACCTCCCAGCCTCTGACATCATTCCCACCAACCCCTTCCTTCCACCTATCACGCCCTCTCTTGGAGCCACCTATCACCTCCCAGCTCTTGCTCCACCCCCTTCCCTCCATCTTTTTCGCACTGGCTATCTCCCTCTTCCTGCCAGTCCAGATGAAGGGTCTCAACCCAAAATGTTGTCAGTCCATCTTCCTCCACAGATGCTGCCCGACCTGCTGAGCGTATCCTGTGTTCCGAGTGCGGCATCTGCAGTCTCTGCATTTACGTTACCACTCTTCGGACTGTAAATGCTTTACGATGCCATAGGCAAATGCCAGTGATTCACACAATCGTTGGCAATATCAAACACAACACTGGAGCGATATATTCAGATCTTGGGCATATCACACACAGCATTTGTGTCATATAGGCATCACACACAGTACAGGCAACACCATAAGGTACTTGTCCCACTGCTATCGACTCAAGAAGTAATGGCAGCACACCATGATTATGTTAAGTTGCTCAGCACGTGCATACTGCTGGAATGAAATGGGTGTTCTGCATTGGCACGCTATGAACGTCTCAGTAACAAAGATCTTTCGTTGTTCAGTTTACAATATAACTCCTTTCTCTTCTCTTGCTGGTGTGGTTAGAATCATCTGTGGGATCCTGAGCTGCGTCTACCTCTACTGCCAGCGCCGGCTGCTGCGTTATGTCAAGGGGAACGCTTTCATCCAGAACTTCATGGCAACTGAGTGAGGATGGAATACCATGTTTACTGCTTGCGGGGGGCAAAAGTTAGCAGTCGACCCAAGACTTTGTTGTGGAGGGGTGGGAAAGGGAAAATATTTTCAGCTGAGGCTTAATGGAATGTCAGAATCATTTCAATTAGAGTCATGGAGTACCACAGCACACAAACAGGCCATTCAGCCCATCTAGTCCATGCAAACTGTTATTCTGCCTAGTCCGATCAATCCACACAGAAACCAGAACCCTCCATACCCCTCTCATCCATGCACTTATCCAAATTTCTGTTACTTTTTTGAATCGAACTCATATTCCACCACTTCAGCTGGCAGTTCGCTCCACACTCTCACCACCCTCTGAGTGAAGAAGCTCCCCCTCATGAGCCCCTTTAAACATTTCACCTTTCACCTTTAAGCTCTGACCTTTAGTTCGAGTCTCACCTAACCTCAGTGGAAAACGCCTGCTTCCATTCACCCTGTCTATTGTCGTGGTTTCTCGTGCCCCACAAATGACTAGGAGACGCAGAAGATTCTTCAAGAAGGGTTAAGCTTTAATTTGCAAATCAAAGCTGAGACAGTCATTGAGCTAGTCGCTGATCCTTGTACATAGCATGTTTTATGGCAATCTCCTGGTTTAGTTGCATTAGCACATGCAATCGGTCTATAGTTGCGTATCACGTACATCGGCCACTATTGTTTCTACCCATTGACTTAATCATGTTCTAATCTACATCTCTTAGCTACCTTTCATTAACACACCATTGTCTTCTACATTCTTAATATTTCATTCTCCTACTAAATTGGGTACATGCATAGCAAATAGCAAACTCAGATTTTCTAATCTACATCTCTTAGCTTCCTCTTATTAACACAACATTGTCTTCTACATTCTTAGGATTTCATTCTCTAGCAAATAGCAAGTTGCAACTTTTATACTCCAATACTACATTGTTGTTCAGTCGTTAAGTCGGGTCTGACTCTCCGTGATCATGGACTCCTGCACACCAGCCTTGCTGGAAGCCGCCTCTCTAAGACCCCCCAAGCTCTTAGGGTACAGACCCAATCTATACCCCTCATAATTCTGTATTGTGAGGCTGCCGATATGGGGTTTAATTTTCTGTTTCATGCAAAATTCCTTTGCAGGTAAATGTTTGCTGAGGAATGAGCCAATGGTCCCTAAAATAAACTTGGACCTTGGATGTGATGCCAAAGAGAGAAATGGGTTTATAGACATGGCAAGAGTAAGGTTATGATGAATGAAGGAAGAAAAGAGTATGCAGGCCAGACAGGGGATCAATCAAACCAGCAAACCTGCCCCACTATTTCTCTCCATCAGCCTCTGTTCATTTCTTGTCAAGATTACCTTAGTTGATACTCAGTCGTTTTGAGTATCAATAGAAATAGAAACGATCTTTGTGAACCTTAAAAGCTTGTTGTCGTTTCTTTAGTCACTCTGCTCTAGTAAGAAATAGAAACGATCTTTGTGAACCTTAAAAGCTTGTTGTCGTTTCTTTAGTCACTCTGCTCTAGTAAGAAACCTTAACTTCTCAGTCAGCCTCTTAGCAAAAATGTCATCTATTATCCCTCGCAAAATCCTACTGAACAAAAACTCACGGGTTCCATTGTTCCGTATGAGAGCATATCTCTTTTAAAATCTGGAGTCTGCCACTGAAGACAAAAATGAAGCGGCTTTTGTTCATCACAAGTCTTTGAGAGCAGAGCTACTCAAGGAAGAGAAGTTGGATCCTTGACAAGCAGGAGAGAGGAAGGTGACTGTTGGCTGGGAGGCTGCAGAGCTGAGATTACTCATGATTTTATTTGATGATGCATCAAGCAGAAGGAGCCAGTGGCCCACTGCTGCCCAAAGTTTATACCCAAAACCGCTCTCTAAGCTCCAAATAAGGTTTTGAACAAGTTCAACAAATTTCCTTTGATTTTATTTCTTTTATGCCACGTGTTGGCACGTGGCCAACTGGTTAAGGCGTTGGTCTAGTGATCTGAAGGTTGCTAGTTTGAGCCTCAGCTGAGGCATCATGTCATGTCCTTGAGCAAGGCATTTAACCACACATTGCTCTGCGATGACACTGGTGCCAAGCTGAATTGGCCCTTGCCCTTCCCTTGGATGACATCAGTGACGTGGAGAGGGAAAACTGCCGGTCTCCCATATGACGCTGCCCAGCCCTGCACTCTGGAAATTTTCCGAGGTGCAAATCCCTGGTCTCTCGAGACTAACGCCTATAAATATTATGCCTCTATGTTCAAAACCAGTTGTATAATCTATGAAAAACTATCATATGCAATGACTAATTTCTCAAAATATAACCATATAACCATATAACAATCACAGCACGGAAACAGGCCATCTTGGCCCTCCTAGTCCGTGCCGAACCCTTAATCTCACCTAGTCCCACCTACCCGCACTCAGCCCATAACCCTCCACTCCTTTCCTGTCCATAAATCTATCCAATTTTACCTTAAATGACACAACTGAACTGGCCTCTACTACTTCTACAGGAAGCTCATTCCACACAGCTATCACTCTTTGAGTAAAGAAATACCCCCTCGTGTTTCCCTTAAACTTCTGCCCCCTAACTCTCAAATCATGTCCTCTAGTTTGAATCTCCCCTGCTCTCAATGGAAACAGCCTGTTCACGTCAACTCTATCTATCCCTCTCAAAATTTTAAATACCTTGATCAAATCCCCCCTCAACCTTCTACGCTCCAATGAATAGAGACCTAACTTGTTCAACCTTTCTCTGTAACTTAATTGCTGAAACCCAGGTAACATCCTAGTAAATCGTCTCTGCACTCTCTCTAATTTATTGATATCTTTCCTATAATTTGGTGACCAGAACTGCACACAATATTCCAAATTTGGCCTTACCAATGCCTTGTACAACTTTAGCATTACATCCCAACTTCTGTACTCAATGCTTTGATTTATAAAGGCCAGCGTTCCAAAAGCCCTCTTCACCACCCTATCTACATGAGACTCCACTTTCAGGGAACTATGCACAGTTATTCCTAGATCTCTCTGTTCCTCTGCATTCCTCAATGCCCTACCATTTACTCTGTATGTTCTATTTGGATTATTCCTGCCAAAATGTAGAACCTCACACTTCTCAGCATTAAACTCCATCTGCCAACGTTCAGCCCATTCTTCTAACCGGCATAAATCTCCCTGCAAGCTTTGAAAATCCATCTCATTATCCACAACACCTCCTACCTTAGTATCATCGGCATACTTACTAATCCAATTTACCACCCCATCATCCAGATCATTTATGTATATTACAAACAACATTGGGCCCAAAACAGATCCCTGAGGCACCCCGCTAGTCACTGGCCTCCATCCTGATAAACAATTATCCACCACTACTCTCTGGCATCTCCCATCTAGCCACTGTTGAATCCATTTTATTACTCCAGCATTAATACCTAACGACTGAACCTTCTTAACTAACCTTCCATGTGGAACTTTGTCAAAGGCTTTGCTGAAGTCCATATAGACTACATCCACTGCCTTACCCTCGTCAACATTCCTCGTAACTTCTTCAAAAAATTCAATAAGGTTTGTTAAACATGACCTTCCACGCACAAATCCATGCTGGCTACTTCTAATCAGATCCCGTCTATCCAGATAATTATAAATACTATCTCTAAGAATACTTTCCATTAATTTACCCACCACTGATGTCAAACTGATAGGTCTATAATTGCTAGGCTTCCTTCTAGAACCCTTTTTAAACAATGGAACCACATGAGCAATACGCCAATCCTCCGGCACAATCCCCGTTTATAATGACATATTAAAGATCTCCGTCAGAGCTCCTGCTATTTCTACACAAACTTCCCTCAAGGTCCTGGGGAATATCCTGTCAGGACCCGGAGATTTATCCACTTTTAAATTTCTTAAAAGCGCCAGTACCTCCACCTCTTTAATTGTCATAGGTTCCATAACTTCCTTACTTGTTTCCCACACCTTAGACAATTCAATATCCTTCTCCTTAGTGAATACCGAAGAGAAGAAATCATTCAAAATCGCTCCCATCTCCTTCGGTTCCACACATAGCTGACCACCCTGATTCTCTAAGGGGCCAATTTTATCCCTCACTATCCTCTTGCTTTTAATATAACTGTAGAAACCTTTCGGATTTACTTTCACCTTATTTGCCAAACCAACCTCGTATCTTCTTTTAGCTTTTCTAATCTCTTTCTTAAGATTCCTTTTACATTCTTTATAATCCTCGAGCAATTCCTTTACTCCATGCTGCCTATATCTATTGTAGACATCCCTCTTTTTCTGAACCAAATTTCTAATATCCCTTGAAAACCATGGTGCTCTCAAACCTTTAACCTTTCCTTTCACCCTAACATAAAGATTCTGTACCCTCATAATTTCACCCTTAAATGACCTCCATTTCTCTATTACATCCTTCCCATAAAACAACTTGACCCAATCCACTCTCTCTAAATCCCTTCGCATCCCCTCAAAGTTAGCCTTTCTCCAATCAAAAATCTCAACTCTAGGTCCAGTCCTGTCCTTCTCCATAATTATATTGAAGCTAATGCTATTGTGATCACTGGACCCGAAGTGCTCCCCAACACATACATCTGTCAGCTGACCTATCGCATTCCCTAACAGGAGATCCAACACTGCCCCATCTCTAGTCGGTACTTCTATGTATTGTTGCAAAAAACTATCCTGCACACATTTCACAAACTCTAAACCATCCAGCCCTTTTACAGAATGAGCTTCCCAGTCTACATGTGGAAAATTAAAATCTCCCACAATCACCACCTTGTGTTTACTACAAATATCTGCTATCTCCTTACACATTTGCTCTTCCAACTCACGCGCCCCATTAGGTGGCCTATAATACACTCCTATCAGTGTTACTGCACCTTTCCCATTCTTCAATTCCATCCAAATGGCCTCCCTAGAGGAGCTCTCTAATCTATCCTTCCAAAGCACTGCCATAAGATTTTCTCGGACAAGCAATGCAACACCTCCTCCTCTGGCCCCTCCTACTCTATCACACCTGAAGCAACTAAATCCAGGAATATTTAGTTGCCAATCACACCCTTCCTGCAACCATGTTTCACTAATAGCTACAACATCATAATTCCAGGTATCAATCCACGCTTTAAGCTCATCCACCTTTCTTACAATGCTCCTAGCATTAAAATAGATACATTTAAGATTCTCTCCATCTCCTCCTCTCTTTCCATCCCTAACAATGCATTCAAATTTATTATCCTTTTCTTTCTTCTCCCCTACATCTTCGGGCTGAGCGCATCCCTTCTCCATCACCTGCCTTTCCTCCCTCACACACTGTCTATTTACTTGCTCCACTAGTGAACTAACCTCCTCTCCCATAGTCTCCTCAAATAGTCTCCCGCCCCCCCCCATCTTACTAGTTTAAAGTCCGCCCTGTAGCCCTAGCAAACCTCCCCGCTAGGATATTGGTCCCCCCACGATTCAAGTGTAACCCATCCTTCTTGAACAGGTCACTCCTGCCCCAGAAGAGGTCCCAATGATCCAGAAACTTGAATCCCTGCCCCCTGCTCCAATCCCACAGCCACGCATTCATCCTCCACCTAATTCTATTCCTACCCTCACTGTCGCGTGGCACAGGCAGTAATCCCGAGATTACTACCTTTGCGGTCCTTCTTCTTAACTGCCTTCCTAACTCCCTATACTCTTGTTTCAGGACCTCTTCCCCTTTCCTTCCTATGTCATTGGTACCTACATGTACCACGACCTCTGGCTCTTCACCCTCCCACTTCAGGATATCTTGGACGCGATCAGAAAAGTCCCGAACCCTGGCACCAGGGAGGCAAATTACCATCCGGGACTCCCGGTCACCTCCACAGAAATGCCTGTCTGAGCCCCTGACTATTGAGTCCCCTATTACTACGGACCTCTTTCTTATAACCCTACCCTTCTGAGCTACATAAACCTTGCAAATCCTTAGGTTTCCAACATTGTATCTTAATGATGTTTTTCTACAGATGAATCTTAATTCAAGCAACATTCTGCAATCTGATGTTCTTTAATTGTGCAGTTGACAAGGCAATAAAATTTGATTCTTTTCCCAGTAGCTTTAGGAGAAATTAGAAATGGGTTGTCACATTTTGATTTACAGTGGATAGTCATTGTGAACAAATACTCCGAAGTTCTGCACTGGAATGGAATGCGCCTGTAGATGTTCCCCTGTGGAATAACAAGAGGGGGGATCTAGCAGAATTCTGTGTAGGTTGAGCTGAGGGCTATCTTCAGTTAGCTGAATTATTCTGAAACTTGAGGTGTTGCTGGTCAAAATTCTAGTGAAAGTTCAAAGTTAAAATATTCAGGAAAGACAGACTCAACAAGAACAAGCATCTTTTTCCATGGAAAAATTAACTTGGAAGTATTAAGCTCTGTGAAATTTTTTTGGAATTGATCAGGCATTGGCTAATTGCAGCATTCTACCATCAGGAAAACTATATATTCTGGAGTTATGACCTTATTCTTGGCATCCATTACCTTCCCTGCTGGACTGGGGCAGTTCATGGCATCCAGGGTAAGTGTTCCAATTTTCCCATTTATGTAAAGGGAAAATGAAGAGATATCTTTTTGTAGAAAAGTTAGCCTCTGAATGTCTTGCTTCCTTCCGTGCAGCTCAGCATGAAGGAACTTCTCTCCTCGCTCTTCGATCATCGGCCGTGGGGAGTGCTTTCCCAGAACACAACACTTAACATTCACACAAGAGTGGATCCTGACAACCTCTGGATTGACTGGTGTCACCCGACCTTCACTTTCTACGGCACCTTGCTCTTCTTCTTATTCATGAAGGTAGTTGCGAAGGTCTCCACTCCCGGCAACGTAAAGCTCTGTCTCTTTAAGTGTTTTCCCAAAGTGGGAAAGGCTCAAAGGTGCAGGGAGGGACATACAATAAGGAGCAATATGTGGGGGCTCAGTCTAGGCTGATTCTGCCTTGTTTCTTCTTCTGCAGTTTTGGATGTTGATTCTTGCCACCACCATGCCAATGCCAGCTGGATACTTCATGCCCGTACTTATATATGGTAAGTTCAAACCACGCTTACATATGGTACAATCTAACCATACTTATATATGGTAAGTTCAGAAAAGCACCCTATCATTTACAAAGAAAAATGTTTTGAAGTGCAAAATTCCAGCAGGTAAGGTGCCCTGTCCATGACAGAGCAGATGTTAAAGTTATATTAAATCAAAGGAAGAGGCTTATAAAGTTGTGAGAAGCAGCTGTGTGCCTGAGGATTGGGAATATTTTAGAATTCGGCAATGGAGGATCGAGAAATTGACAAAGAAAGTGAAGACAGAATGTGAGATTAATTTGGCAAGAAACATCTGAACAATTGTAAGAACTTCTACTGATACATTGAAAAGAAAATGCTGGTAAGAGCAGGTATAGTTGCTTTAGAGAGAGAAGGAAAACCTGAAATTGGAGAGCAAAGAGTCAGCAGAGAAATTCCGAAGTGGCTTTCACTCACCTTCATGGGAAAAGACAAAAATAAATGAAGAATCACCAAAAATGAAGGAATTAAGCATTAATAAATAATAAAGTACTGAAAGAGCTGGTGAGATGAGAAGCCAAAAAGTCCCAAGAACCTAGAGTTTAGTAAGATCTGGCTGCAGAGAAAGTGGATGCTTTAGTTGTGAATCTTACAAAACTCTACGGGTTCCGGAATTGTTCCTGTAGATTTGCAGACTGGAAATGTGAGCTCACTATTTAAACAAGGAGGAAGGGAGGAGTGGAACTTGATGATCTGTCAGCCCAGCATCAGTGGAAATGAAAATGTTGGTATCTACAATGGATACAAGTGATGAAGATCACTTTGTAAAGAATAATAGAAGTGAGTAGATTCAGCATGGATTAATGAAAGAGAAATCATGTCCAATTTATCTATTGGAATTGTTTGAGGAAGTGGCCCGTATAAAATCTAAGGAAGAATCTGTAAATGTCATGTATTTAGATTTCCAGAGTTTAGTTAGCAGTGAATGAGGTGAGTGAGTGAGTGAGTGAGTGAGTGAGGCCTTTGTTGGTCATGTCCTAGATGTTTAGATACACAAGCCTGGGCAGTACGATATTTAGATACAGATTCAGATTCAGTTTATTGTCATTTAGAAACCACAAATGCAATGCAGTTAAAAAATGAGACAACATTCCTCCAGAATGATATCACAAAAGCACATGACAAAACAGACTACACCAGAAAGTCCACATAACGTTTGGCAATCCCCAATCCAGAGTCCAGAGAGGCTGCTGCGTATTAATATCGCGCTACTGTCTTAGTGCGTTTCCCGGAAAGGAGCTCCAAATCCACCAGACAAAACAAGACCAAAAACTAAAGCTACAAGACCTGCACAAAACCACATAGTTACAGCATATAGTTACAACAGTGCAAACAATAGCATAATTGATCAAAAACAGACCATGGGCACAGCAATAATAGTCCAAAGATGTTAAAAGACTATAAGTTTGAAAGAAATCACCACACAGATTCCACAAGTCCTCAGGGTCCCAATTTGACTCGCCATCCCACGCCGGCGGCAGAAGGGAATACCCCCGCTGTGGAATTCCAAGGCGCCGCCCGACTCAGCCTCGCAGACGCAGCACACAATGAAAGCTCCGTCAAATCCAGCCTCGCAGATGCAGCACACAGTGAAAGCGACCTGACCGCAGCGGACTGAGTCCATCGAACCTCTGAGCCTCCGACCATCCCCTCCGGCACAGCTTCTCCGAGCACCATCCTCTGCCGAGCATATTAAGAAGCCCCCGCCAACGGCCATCGGCAATGCGACCCCGAGGACAGGGGGCCTGTTGTTCAAGCAGAGTCCCAGACCTCACAGCAGCAGCAGCAACGAAGAAGGTCTTCCTGGAGATTTCCAGATGTTCCTCCGTGCTCCCACGTCCATTTTTCATCCGGTTATGTTTGCGCACGGCACCGTGCTTCACAAATAACAGATAATCAGCTCTGGAGTGGCCGCTGCAAGCTGCGTCGTGCCGCCATCTTGGATTCATCTCCATTGATATCGAGAGAAAGCTGTTGCCCATGCAGCAGGCTCCCCCTCTCCATGCATCCGATGAACCCAAAGGAACGGCAGAGGCCGATACATTTTGGCACCAGCAGCATCGCAGGAGCTGTCAGCCAGCGTCGAACCCAATGCTGGACTGCCTTAGGGGCTCCAGCTCTGGACTTTTCCCTTGGGGTTTACTGCCGAAGCCTTCTTCATGAACAGGAAAAGTCGCAAGGCAGCGGAGGTTTGAGATCAGAGTTTCCCTTTTCCTAGATGAGCCGCCAACCACAGCTGATGAGCCCCATCTGCTCAAAGCGACCGGTTTTAGGGCGGCAGTAACCTGCCTTTGTCACTTCTCCTGTCAGTAGAAATGGTTTGGCTGGGCTTAGTAGTTAAGCCACATGTAAAAGCCAGAAGCTGGACTTGGTTGTCAGAGGCAATTTGAGGTGCACACTATTGGATAGTTAGTGGGAGCTTGTCCCCATTACAACCCACAGCTATAGCAAGCTTAATGAACCATGTTAGTCAATAGAATACATGTAATTGTAACTAATGTACTGGCATAAATTAAGTATTGGTTAATAAAGTGAACATAAAGAGTAGGAATAATCAGATTTGACTTAGATTGGCTGGTGATGACTATCAGCTACCACAAGCATTGGGATTTGAGCCCAGCTGTTCACAGTCCCGAGCAATGACTCAGCTGAATGGGTCAAATGTCATATTTACAAATTTGCTGAGAGTATAAAATTGGATAGTTTTGTGAGCCGAGATGGGGATGTAAAGAGACTTCAAGCAGATTTGGACATTTTGAATTAGTAGGCAGGAATATGGCAGATGGAATATAACATTGAAAAATAGGAGGCCGTCCATTTTAGTGCATAGAACAGCAAAATGGAGCGCAGTTAAAAGGTGAGAAATTGTGAACCTTTAATATTTAAGGAGACCCAACTGTTCTAGTATGCAATCCCCTGAAAGTTAAATTGCAGATGCATCAAGCCACTGGGAACACAATAAAACAATCGGTACATTGGTCTTTAATATTAAATGAACTGAGAACTGGAATGAAATGTCTTATAAACAGGGCCTTGGTGAAAACACACATTGAGTATTGTGTGCTGTAAATCACAAATACAAGAAAATACTCAGATGCTGGAAATCCAAAGCGACATGCACAAAATGCTGGAGGAACTCAGCAGGACAGGCAGCATCTATAAAAATGGATAAACAGTCGACGTTTTGGGCCTGAGACCCTTCATCAGGACTTGGGGAGGAATGGTGGAGACGTCTGAATTAAGCAGCTGGGGGAGGGGAAAGTGGCTGGTTGGAAGGTGATAGGTGAAGCCAGGTTGGTGGGAAAGGTCGAGGGCTGGAGAAGAAAGAATCTGATAGGAGAGGAGAGTGGACCATAGGAGAAAGGGAAGGAGGAGGGGACCCAGGGGGAAGTAGTAGGCAGATGAGAAGAAGTAAAATGTCAGAGTGGGGAACAGAGGAGGGTAAGTTTATTTATCGGAAGGAGAAATCAATATTCATACATCAATATCAGGTTGGAGGGTTTTGGTAATTATTAACTTAAAATGTTACTTACCAGAACAAGACTACAAGGAAGAATTATGAAATGGCAGGTTGTATTGTACGGTGAGGGACTGAGCAACCTAGACCTTTGTTATTCAAGTTTGGAAGGTTGAGAGACAATCTCACTGAAACTGAGACTATTCTGTCAGCAGTGGATGTAGGAAGGATGATTACTCTGGGAGAAGTGTCTAAATCTGATTGTCAGAGTCTCAGAATAAAGAGAAGGTTGTTCAGGACTGAAACAAGGAGCACTTTCTTCATTAAGAAAAGGCTGTGACTCTTTGAACTCCATACCATGGGTGGCTCTGAAGGCCCAGTTATTTGTGCATTGCATTCGAAGCAGACTGCAATAGCTTGCTGGGTATGAAAGGAATCAGGTGACTTAGGAAAAGTGGAGGAACATCGTGCCAGGTAGAAGACCAGTCGTGATCTTGATGGATGTTGGAGAAGGTTCAATTGGCTAAGTGTCACATTCCTCCTGTCAGTGCTTGTGCTTAAACAAGAGATTCTGCAGATGCTGGAAATCCAGAGTAACACACACAATATGCTGAAGGAACTGTGGAGAGAAATAAAGAGTTGATACTCCAAGCCAAGTCCTTTCATCAGGATTTTAAGCTTTAATGTTTTATACCTTGTCAGACGTGATTACAGGTCTCAAACATTTTTCGCCTTGAACCAATCAGCTGCCTCCAAACCCTTACCTTTCCTGATAAGGATTCATTGTAAGGTTGAACAGGCTCAGTCTGTGATCTTTCAAGAATTTTACAGTCTTATGCTTGTTGATACGCATAAGATCACAGTTTAACCCTCTCACCTGTCCTGGAGTAGAACTGAGTGTCTCCTCCAGATAGTCTGGAGGAGACACCTCCTGTAATACATGGAGTTCCTTTGCCGGGGGGGATGCAGGTGTCACTAGTAGTGAACCAACAGCTGCTCTGCTTTCTTGTGGAAAAGGAATGTACCTAGTCTGATTATAGTTGACTACAAGGAAGAGGATGTAGAATTTGACCTCAAGTTAATTGGAGATAGAAATTCAGTCTCTCTCCAGAAGGGTAATAGGATTTGTACATTGGCTGCACGGAGTTCTCCTTTCTCAGGAGAACTTTATATCTGCATTTTATTTTGGTGGAAAAGAATGGGTTTATAAAGTAATATACTTCCCTGTCTCCTTCGGGTTGTGTAGGTGCCGTTATCGGTCGAACTGTGGGAGAACTGATGGCTTCTATATTTCCTAATGGCATCAAGTCGGAAGGTGTATTGAACCCAATAATCCCGGGGGGATATGCCCTTGCAGGCAAGTATGTGGTGATACTGGACTTTGTAAATCTGCTACTATATTGTTGGTTTATCTCCCCTGACCTAAGTAGTCCCTTGCACTGCAGATGTGATGGGGTATCCCAGTCAGGAGGTTCCTAGGGGAAAGGGTCAGTATAGGTCAGTTGTGAGGCTGTTTGATTACTTGAATCCTGGACCATCACACTCTTTTACATTTTATTCCTCTGAATGGATATAACCCCATATTTCAGAGTCAGGTTTAACATCACCGGCATATGGTGTGAAATTTGTTAACTTTATGGCAGCAGGACAATGAAATACAGAATAATAGAGAGAAAAACATTGTGAATTACAGTAGTTTTACATATATTAAATAGTCAACTTAAATAAGTGGTGCAAAAAAAATAGAAATAAAAAAAGTAGTGAGGTAGTGTTCATGGGTTCAATGTCCATTCAGAAATCAGATGGCAGAGGGGAAGAAGCTGTTCCTGAATCACTGAGTGTGTGCCTTCGGGCTCCTGTACCTCCTCCCTGATGGTAGCAATGGGACAAGGCATGTCCTGGGTGATGGACGCCGCCCTTCTGAGGCACCGCTCCTCGAAGATGTCCTGGATACTGCAGAGGCTGTCCATGATGGAGCTGATCAATTTTACAACTCTCTGCTCCTTACTTCGATCCTGTGCAGCAGCCCCCCCCTCCCCCCCCCCCATACCAGAAGGTGATACAGCTCCTTAGAATGCTCTCTGGGATCCATCTGTGGAAAATTGCGAGTGTTTTAGGTGACATACCAAATCTCTTCAAACTCCTAATGAAATATAGCTGCTGTCTTGCCTTCACAGCCCACCAATATGTTGGGCCCAGAATAAGAATAGATCCTTAGAGATATTAACACCCAGGAGCTTGAAATTGCTCACTCTTTCCATTTCTAATCTATATTTAGCCAAGATTCCCTCTCTATGGCACCCAAGCTCTGTCTTTGAGCAGTCCCATCTGATTAGGTTGTTATATGAAGCTGTAGCCAGTATCTCCGATAATCTTGTAAAGAGTAGAAAATAATCTTCTTTCTACCTTGACAGGAGCAGCAGCATTCTCTGGAGCCGTGACCCATACTTTGTCCACAGCGCTACTGGTGTTCGAGCTCACTGGCCAGATAGCTCATGTTCTGCCTGTTTTACTGGCTGTACTTGTGGCAAACGCCATCGCACAGAAATTGCAACCTTCGTTCTACGATGGAACCATCATTGTGAAGAAGCTGCCGTATTTACCCAGAATACGAAGCACTGATGTTGGGTACGTGTGATTCCGATGGGAGGCTGCTGGATGTGGCAGGCACTAACGGGTAATGGTAGGCATGTAACGGAAATTTACTAGCTTGAGCTGTACGAATTGGAATTGGTTTATTATTGTCACGTGTACTGAGATACCTCGTTTTTCATACTCTTCACACAGATCAACTCATTACACAGTGCACTGAGGTAGAAAAAAGTAAAACAATTCAGTATGGAAGCTAAAGAGGAGTGCAGTGCAGGTTGATGTTAAAGTGGGTATGTTGTGAGGTATGTGTTTGAGTGAAACTTTGGTACCGTGCACACCCTGCAGCCGTAACCAGGTTTCCTGCGTCCTTTCTCCCCCTCCTTTAGAGCTGGAAGAGGGTGTGTGGGGCCCGGGTTCTGCCTCATAACATTGCGGCAAGACGCTGGCGAGGCGGTACCTACATGAATGTGTACAGTTTTGGTTACACTTTTGTTGGAAGCACGTCACTAAGCTGGAAGGAGTGCGAAGAGGAATTGTACAAGGTTGAGGGCCAGAGTCATAGAGAGAGGCTGAGCAGTTTAAGACTTCATTGGAGCATAGGAGACTCCGGGGTGGATGACATTAAAAGGGTTTATGAAATCATGAGGGGCTTGGATAGGGTGAATGCACAAGGAATCCAAGGAACGGGAATCAAAAGGTGGGGGGGGGGGGACACAGGTTTAAAGAGAGAGGAGAAGATTTAAAAGAGACCTGAGGAACAACTTCTTCATGTGGAGGGTTGTGCATCTATGGAACAAGCTGCCAGAGGAAGTGACTGAGGTAGGGACAACTACAACATTTTCAAGACACTTGGACAGGTACATGAATAGGAAAGGTTTAGAGCAGGCGTTCCCAACCTTTATTATGTCACGGAGCCTCACCGTTAACCGGGGGGGGGGGGGGGGGTTGGGAACCCGTGGTTTAGAGGGTTATGGACCAAACATGGACAAATGGGACTGACTTAGATGGGAGTCCTGGTTGGCATGGAAGAGATGGGCTGAAGGGCCTGGTTCAGTGACTCTACAACAACCCACCCAGCCCAGGAAACACCCGTTGCCCTAGGTTAATGTTCTCCCCGTCACCTCTCAAACTCTGTTCATCTTTGTCTTTGGTCTAACTGGAGTTAGCCTGCCCGACCCGCTCCGTGTTACCGCTATTGCACACACGTTAGACACCCGCACGTCACTGCTTCAGACCCCTGTCAGTAGGTTGAATCTGCCTGCTACAGTACAATGACACTCACCCATTCTTCAGCTCTTACAGTGTGACGGTGGAACAGTTCATGAACACCAAGTTCAAGTGTGTGGATCCAAGCAGCAGCTGCAGAGACATTTTGCAAGTGATAACCTCCAGCTCCAATGCCGTATATCCTGTAGTTGAGAATGCAGGTAATAAACTTCAAAATTATGGAAACTCCTCTTCACCACCCTCAGTTTTCCAACGTGTGCAGGAGTGAGCTTTTGCATTTTTTTATGGCTTTCCTTTATTTCACTTCAGGTCTTGAGCTTTGCAGCTTCTCACTTTGGCTGCCTCATAACGCACTTGCCCCTCGAGCCTAAGCAGAGGTTTGATTTCTGTTACCAGAGTCCATGGTGCTCGTGGGATCCGTTCAAAGGAGTGAACTTACCAATTTTCTTCAGACTCAAGCAGAACAGGAAAGCCATGAAGAAAATTTGCCACTGGTAAGCAAACTGCGGGGCACTGGAACGATGGGCTGAATGGTCTCGCTGATATATATTTATTTTATTTATTCATTGACAGGGCAGACTAGAGCCTTCTGAACCTTTGTGTGCCACTGACCAGCAATCCCCCGATTTAATCCTAACCTAATCATGGGACTATTTACAATAACCAATTAACTTACTGTGGTGAACTACATATACCTGTCTGGACACCCCCCCCCCTCCGCTAACTGCTCCTGTGGCTCCTCCTATGGACCCTGGTATAAAGGCCTCACAGCCCCGGCCTCAGTCTCCAGGATGTAGTGTGGTGGTCATTTGCTGCTTGTTCTTTCTTCCAGCCAATAAAAGCCTATATCTCGCCTCACATCTCCGAGAGTTATTGATGGTGCATCACTTACCAACGGATATGTTTTTGCAATGTGAGAGGAAACACACATGGTCTTGGAGAGAACATACAAACTCCTTATGGGCATTGGTGGGAATTGAACCCAGGTCACCTGTACTGTCATTATGAACCTTCTTTGACAATATACTGAAAGAGCCTAATTTCATGATTAATTATGGCTCATTATTTGATTTTTAACCCAGTTATTGCATAATCTAAGGAAATATTATGACTGACTTGCCATGTCAGACTAAAGTTCTGGAAAAATAGAGTTTTTAAAAACAATAATGAATGCTTTTCATTTTGCAGACACCCTAGCATGTTATCCATGATTCTCTTTTTAAAAAATCATCTTCTATTTGTTAGTAATCTCGAATCCAAGCTGTTGCTTTTCTTCCCAGTCAAAGTTATAAGAATGTTTAAAAATACAGGAGTAGTGTTGACCATTCAACAAGATCTTGCCTGATCCATTTCTTGATCACCACTTCCAGCGCTAACCTCCTGTCATTTGGTTCTCTTAATATCAAAAAATCTAAACTGTTAAAATGCTTCGCGGCATTGTCAAGCAGAACACAGCATCAAACAACTCAAGGTCCCACTTGATAATAATGGAGAATTTGGATAATGAGGAAGGTTGAAAGGAGAATTTAAAGTTTATGCCAACTTATGTCTGTCCTCATCTTGCAATGTACTGTGCCTCTGCTAATTTTCATAGCGGTTTTACATATGTATGTGTGCAGTGATGACAATAATCTTGAATTTGAACTTGAACTTAAATGAAGGAAAAGAAGGGGAGAGGAAGAATTTCATAGGCGGATGAAGTGTATGCTAGTAATGGTGTACAAACAAACTTAGTGATGATGAAGAGGCCATATTCAATGGAGTGGAGATTGCTTGAGGGGATTGGAGGGTTTGTGGAGATTTAGAGATGATGAAGACTGTGGATTGTTAATAAGGATGAGAAGTTTACAATGGGCAGTGTTTAACCAGAAGCCACTACAGATTAGCTAGGACATGGCCAAGAGTTAAGCGGCTAGGACACCAGCAGAAGAGTTTTAGAGGACCTTGGCTTATGGAGAATGAAATGACGCAACTGGAAGTGTGCAGGAATTGTCAAAAACGTGGATGGAAGTTTCAAGAGCAGAGAGTGTTGAGTGGGGCAGACATGAAAATGGCCATTCTTGGCACAGATAATATGATTCAAAGATTTCCTTGGAGCAGAGGTTCCCAGACTGGGGTTCATGGATCCTTTGCTTAATGGTATTGGTCCATGACATAAAAAAGGCTGGAAGCCTCTGCCTTAGAGTCCAATATAACATCAAGGATCGAAAGAGCCCAGATGAATTCCAAACTGATGCCAGACAATGGGAGTGAAAACGTTTGTTTAATTCCTTCATTTATAATTCCGGAATAAATGTCATTGCATTGCTGTGAAAAAGAAACCTCAGGTTGAAATCAGTCTTTTTGTTTGCAGAAGGAAGTGAATGGAAACCCTAAGGGAAAATGGCATATTGATCCGATAACCTTCCAACTCTCTCCAAGTACATCACTACATCAGGTAAATAAATCAAAGTCTAGGAAGGGAACTGATATGAAACTGAGTATCAGGATATACACAGGTTTAGACTATAATTGCAGTCATTTTGCAGGGTTAGTCTTAAACTCTAATCTAATATTCATCATAATTAATTAGAAATAAAAGATTGAACTGTTTCCTGAGTCTGTTTCTGCAAGTAGCTGAACACAAGTCATGCACATATGGTGTCTGTTTCTATCTGGGCATACAAAAAGGCTTAAGGAACAAGTCGTGAATAACCTGCATTTCTGTCACGTGTGGCAAGGGAAAAATATCAGTAAGACAATCCTTTTCTCTTCCTCAAACAGTGCCAAGGTCTTCTTTAAAATCATCTCCATGTAGGTGAACACTTGAGCTAGAAGACAGAACATGATCATCAGAATCAGGTTTATTATCACCGGCATGTGACGTGAAATTTGTTAACTTAGCATCAGCAGTTCACTGTGATACATAATATAGAAAAAAACAAAGTAAAATAATAATAATAAATAAATAAATAAGCAAATCAATTGCGTATATTACATAGATTAAAAATCCGTGCAAAAATAGAAATAATACATATTTTAAAAGTGAGGTAGTGTCCAAGGGTTCAAGGTCCACTTAGCAATCGGATGGCAGAGGGGAAGAAGCTGTTCCTGAATCACTGAGTGTGTGCCTTCAGGCTTCTGTACCTCCTACCTGATGGTAACAGCGAGGAAAGGGCATGCCCTGGGTGCTAGAGGGCCTTAATAATGGACACTGCCTTTCTGAGACACTGCTCCCTGAAGATGTCCTGGGTACTTTATTGGCTAGTGCCCAAGATGGAGCTGACTAGATTTACAACCCTCTGCAGCTTTTTTCGGTCTTGTGCAGTAGCTCCCCCACCCCCACAACCAGACAGTGATGCAGCCTGTCAGAATGCTCTCCACGGTACATCTGTGGAAGTTTTTGAGTGTATTTGTTGACATGCCAAATCTCTTCAAACTCTTAATGAAGTATTGCCTTCTTTATAACTGCATCAATATGTTGGGACTGGGTTAGATCCTCAGAGATCTTGACAGCCAGGAGCTTGAAACTGCTCACTCCCCTCCATGGAACAGCGCCTGACAGCTAGGTTGTCTATCTACAAACGTTTGTAGATCATGCACTCACATCCAGGAGAGGATCTTTAACCTGAAACCCTCTCACTCAGAGGCAGGAATTGCCAGTGTAATCTATCTATCACCTAGACTCAAGTGAAGCAGAAATTGTTCTGAAATGTAGGAGTGGGGAGGAAGGGGAGAGTTAAGGGTTGGTGAAGTCTCTCGAGCCAGTTAGCTGACATTTCTATTACCTTATCCCCTCACTCCTGACTGCCAAATAGCCAGCATCTTCCTCCCTCTGGTTCACCACCTCCTTCCCTTTATTCCATGGTCTACTGTCCTCTCCTAACAGACTCTATCTTATTCAGCCCTTTACCTATCCCCTCCTGGCTTCTCACATCATTCCCCTCCAATTCCTCCACCCTCCCCTCCCTTTTATTCTGATCTCTGTCTTCGTTCTTTCCGGACAGGATGAAGGACCTCGGCCTGAAACGTCGATTGTTCATTTTCTTCCTTAGATGCTGCCTGACCTGCTGAGTTCTTCCAGCACCTTTTGTGTTTCGTTCTGGATTTCCAGCACCTGCAGCTTTCTTGTGTCTGTGCTTCCATTTGTCTGAAACCTCACATATTGTAGTTGTTCCAAGTGCACGGGGGTTTTTTATTTTTTATTCTTATTTATTGAGATACATTGTGGAATCGGCCCTTCTGGCCCCTCCAGCAGTCCCCCGATTTAACCCTAGCCTAATCACAGGACAATTTACAATGACCATTTAACCCGCCAACCAGTACGTCTTTGGACTGTGGGAGGAAACCCACGCGGTCATGGGGAGAGCGTACAAACTCCTCACAAGCAACGATGGGAATTGAACCCGGGCCACCAGCACTGTAAAGCGTTGTGCTAACCGTCACGGAACTGGCCAGAGCTTCCTAGTATAATTTTCAATAACTGTAATTATCAGGGTGAAGGATATCTATGTTGGGGAATGCATTGATTTCTTCCATTGACAGGAAACCATTAGCTGTCCAAGATCAGATAAAAACTGAGCTCATACAAAGTAATCTTCCTCAACTGTAACATAACCATATGCTTTACTACAGACTGAGAAGAGTATCATCTATCACACTTGGCATAGTAGCATTATTGTACATTAGCCGAGACGGACTTAATAGTCACCGACCGAAAATTCCACGATAGTCAGGTTATCGCTCTCTTCTGTTACCTGATATTTTCAGTCCATATTGATTACAGTGGCATCGGCAACATGGCTGCTTCAGCCGTGTGTGCAACACAGTTTCTTGGCCCTCTTTCAAAACGTCCCACTGTAACCAAAATGACCAACAGAGACGGAACTAAAAAGGATGAGGGCTTGAGCTCCGGCAGCTGACAAATCTGGGAATATGGAAGTTGTGGGACTGCTTTGTGGAGATTCCACCCTGTATTTAGATCCCAGCCTTTATGCTTCTTGGTGCCCGGAGCACGCGGGTTCCTGTCGGGGCCGTGGGGCCGGAACATCAGTGACCTGAGGGTCAACCACTGCAGGCGTCGGCTCCAGGCTGGAGTTTGTGAGATTGAGGACCATCACCACTCTGGGAAACTGCTGGCACAAACTTCCAATGGAACTCTGGTGTCAGGTGGGGAAGAATAAGAAGATGGAAAAAGAAAGCTTTATTTAAAACATACTCTCCATAATTGTGGTCCATGACATTCCCTCGCCGGTGGGTGTGGTCAGGTCTTTGACTCTGTTCTGGGCTTAGAGACAGAGTAGAGATCAGGAGGATCTCAGGTTCAGGCTCCTTGTACATTTAGATCAGGGGGTCTCAACCTTCTTAATGCCATAGACCAAGACCTTTAAGCAAAGGGTCCATGGACCCCAGGTTGGGAACCCCTGATTTAGATGCTTTAAGCAGTCATAAATTAATTGGATGGTCCATGGTCATACCCAAGTGTACTCCCAGGTGAAGGCAGAGCACTGTGTTGAATAGCCTACCAACTTTCACTGTGTAAATCAAGGTAGCCATGTCCTCACTGGAGGAGAGAGGTGGATGAACGTTTCACACTACTCATTTTTTTCTGCAAAGTATTTTGAGGCACACTCATTTGTTAATTGCTGTTGGTACCACTACTTAGGAGGTGCCATTTGTTAATGTAAAATTAAACACTATGGCTAAGGGCTGAGCTTCTCCAAGAGGACTAGGACCTCACTGTGGGGCTAGGAGGCTTGATGCCTCAATGACCCAGGGAGCTATGTCAGCTGGAATTAGGGCTTTGGGCTTTGGCTCTTGGTCGGGTCACCCACCCCAAACAGGTCAAAGGGTAGAGGCCAGACTGCGAGTGGCCCACCGGTCCTCCAGATTCAGGGGTTCAGCTCAGGGCTAACAACCCTGACTGACAAAACAAAATTGTTACAGAAATGGCAGTGAAGAGCTTTCCTATATTGGCACACAACTGTATGGACAGACAGAGATGGAGGGCCTTCATTGCTGCCCTAAACTCCAGTGGCATAAGAGGCTGTACGTCAACGAAGCCATACCTTGTTGCCCATTTTCTGCTGCCGGGGGCAGGGGTTAATTGCTCCCCGTGACCCCGATATGCAACAGCTCACCTCCGCAATCAGCACAGCGAGGCTCACCGTCCTCCTCCTGCTGAAAATAAAACAGTCAGACGAAGGTTTAAATTAGCCTCAGCGCCCCGCAGCTAGCCTGCCTGGCTCAGAACAGACTGCTCCCTTGCTTTTGCAGCTCTCTCCTGCTGTAAACAAAACACAGCTTCCTGGTGAATTCTCACTCCTGCTGATAATAACGTTCTTATCGGTAATTTGTAGCTTAAAGTGAACAAGTACTGTTTGAAAGGGAAAAAATCGTCTGAATCCTCACTAAGGCAATAAAGAATCAACACTGTGATAGGAAAAAAATACACTGCTGGTGTTACTTTTTGTGATGAAGACACTATAATTCTTTTTAAAAAACTAGCGGTCTGACCCAAAACATTAACTCTTGCTTTTTCTGTAGATACTGCCTGATGTGATAATTATTTCCATCATTTTCTGATATAATTTCAGATTTTTACGTTACCAATGTTTCACACTCATTATTTTGCATGTGTTTTTTCTCTGTCTGTGAGATAACTAACGTGTTAATTGGCACACTAACGTGTTAATTGCTGTTGATAACAATTACTGTTGGGTGGCAGGTTGGAGTTCCCAAAGGAGGTGTCAGGCACTCCTTCCCTTCACTAGCCTGCAGGTCACCCTTGGGCAAGGTGTAGCACCTGCTTAGCAATCCCCCCCCCCCCCCGTGATCACGGTCACGCGAACCCCATGGGAGCAGGTGGTGGATGGTCGTATGAGCAGCCGGTGCATATCACAAGTCCTGGTTATGCGACCACTGACGCCAGGCAGTCAATCTGTGAAGAGTATTGATAATGGCTGGGGTCGCCCATCTTGTAAAGACACTGCCCAGAAGAAGGCAAAATGGCAAACCAAGTCTGCAGAAAAATTTGCCAAGAACAATCATGGCTAAAGACTATGATCGCCCAAGTCAAACCACACGGCACATAATGGTGACGAACACTACCTAGATGCTGCCATTTGTGAATGTGCAGCACCCTACTTCGTTTGCAATATAATGGAAACTGCACGTTCTGTAATCAGGTCTATGCAGCCAGGTCTCGGACTATACAACCGTAGCTCGGACAATACAACCATTGTTCGGACTATACAACCATTGCGCAGACTATACAACCATTGCG